>NC_071338.1:2700000-3000000 GCF_027744825.2 Synchiropus splendidus
TTTGTCTGACGGAGCACCTTCTTCTTTGCCTCACGTTGTCCTGTTTACAGGTGCTTCCAGCAGCTCTGGACAATAGATGAGAGAATCGCTCTCTTTGGCAGCGCTTTGTCATGGGCCAAACGTGTCTCCACTGGCGAGTTCTCCCTCCAAATATGGACGGTTATTAGTGCCTAGTTCTTCCACGTTGGGCTCAAACTAGTGCTGTGGCCATGGGATGGCGTCAGGTTCCCCTGTGTAGTCGCCGGAGCAGGGAAGTACCTGGTTTGGCAACAAGAGGGCCCCAGGGGGACACCCATACCCGCTGTATGGAGGGTTACTCGTGAAACTTCACTACATTCGGACTAACAACATTTTGCGCGACCTTGGGGGTGAGGTCATTGCCGTAAGACATCGAGTAGGCCGGACTGGCGTGAGACCTGGCGTTTGGAGATAGCAGCAGGTCTCTTGGCACGCCACCCCTCTGTGATTAGAGACAGGCCACCGGTGAATCTTCACCTAATTTGGTGACGCTTCTCCTGCGCACTTATCCGCAGTGTTGCTCCCCACACAAGGTCCAGCTCCAATCATTAAGGCGTCTGGACGTTGCAGTTCTTTCCTGTTTGCACTCCGCATTGTTTATCTCAGGACAGTCTATGTGGTGAGGATTCTCTCTCCACCTAGTCAAGTTGACCTGCCTGGCGAACCTGGAGTTACGGGCGGAGCCCCGACTAGCGCATCTCCACATTAGCCAAAGGTTCTCCCATCTCTGCCACACCCGGACTTCAGTCATTGATGGATGGGAGAAGCGACGGAGCAATCCAGCTGGGTCACACAAGGTTCCTGGTGGGGGTGCATCCATCGCCATGTGGTCTCCTCTTCTGCACGGTCAAGTTCTTGGCCAGAGGGAGAGACCAGCAGGCGAAGCAAGGGCTTTGCCTCCTGATCTCAATATTCCTTCCATTTCTCCTACACTCGGACTACGGTCAAAGAGAGATGGAAATAAGGAACGATTGAAAGCAGATAAAGAGAAGATAAAGGGCAGATAAAGGTGCTTGGCGTTCCGAAACCAACCTTATCTCAGACTGAAAAAGCATTTTCTGCATTGTGCCATAACGTCTCAGGGAATCTTCAGAACATGACATTTTGACCTCCCAGTATAGCAGAATGGGTCTTTCTAGTAGTTGCACATCAAATCTAAGCTGTTTGAAGTGTTTTTCGAAAGTTATCAACATTTTAGGTTTGGCGTTCCGAAACCCACCTTATCTCAGACTGAAAACGCGTTTTCTGCATTGTGCCACAACTTCTGAGGGAAGCTTCAGAAGATTAAATTTTCACCTCCCACGACAGCAGAAAGGGTCTTTTTTGTAGTTGCAGCAGAAATCTACGCTGTCTGAACTGTTTTTAGAGGGTTATCAACAATTTTATTTTTGCCCGTCCCCAACCCACATTCTCTTCAGACGAAAACGCGTTTTACGCACTGTTCACTCACTGCAGAGCGATGCCCCAGAAAATGAAATTTTCACCTGCCACTATAGCAGAAACGGTATTACTACAAGGTGCAGAACTAACTCAACCTGTCTGAAGTGTTTTAAGAGTGTTAACATTTTTATTTTTGTCGGTCTGTAAACCATGTTTTCTTTGGGTGAAAACGCATTTTATGCACTGTTCACTCACTGCTCAGGGATGCCAGATAACATGATAATTTCTCGAGCAGCTATAGGAGAAACACTCTTTCTCGTAAAATAAACACTGAACCTACATTTCTGAACTGTATTTCAGGGGGTTATCAACTATTTTTTTTCCTGTTTTAGAAACCGAGCTTCTCTCGAGCTGAAAACGTGTTTTCTTGCACTGTTCACTCACTGATCAGAATATTTTAAGAACCTGAAAATATTACCTGCAAAAACAGTCTTTCTAATATATTCAACACTAAACCTACATTTTTGAACTGTTTTTAGAGGGTTATCAACAATTTTATTTTTGCCGTTCCGAAACCTACATTCTCTTTGGCCGGAAACGCATTTTACGCACTGTTCACTCACTGCTCAGCGATTCCCCAGAAGATGAAAATTTCACCTGCCACTATAGCAGAAAAGGTATTTCAACAAGGTGCAGAACTAACTCAACCTGTCTAAAGTGATTTAAGAGAGTTATCAACATTTTTACTTCTATCTCTATTACTATTATTCCTTTGGCTGAAAACACGTTTTATGCACTGTTTACTCACTGCTCAGGGATGCCTCACAACATGAAAATTTCACTTGCCACTATAGGAAAGGCACTCTTTCTAGTATATTCAACACTAAACGTACATTTCAGAACTTTTTTTAGACTTTTTCTCAGCGATGCCTCAGAACATGAAAATTTCAACTAATACTATAGCAGAATCTGCTATAGTCTTTCTAGTAGCTGCAGAACTAATTCAACCTCTCTGAAGTGGTTTCAATGAGTTATCAACATTTTAATGATTGTCGGTCTGAAAACCACTGTCCCTCGGGAGAAAAAGCATTTTCTGCACTCTTCACTGACTAATCAGAATAGCCTGAGAGCAGTGAAAATATCAAGTGTAAATATAGCAAAAAGACTATTTCTAGTATATTCAGCACTCACACATTCAAAGCGATTTTATATTTTGAAAATGGCGTTCACTGCACTGTTCAAACACTGCTCAGTCGTGACTCAGAACATGAAAACTTCAACTGCAACAATAGGAAAAACTCTCTTTCTAGTATATTCAGCACTAAATGTACCTTTCTGAACTGTTTATCAGTGTGTTATCAACTTCTTTTTTCCTGGTCAGAAACCGAGCTTCTCTCAGCCTGAAAACATGTTTTATGCACTGTTCACTCACTGCACAGGGATGCCTCAGAACATAAACATTTCACGTGCCAATATAAGCAGAAGGAGTGTTTTTAGTAAGTGCCAAACTAATTCAACTTGTCTGAAGTGGTTTCAGAGAGGTTACAACATTTTCATGTCTATCTGTCTCAAAACCACAGTCCCTCGGGCTGAAAAAGCGTTTTCTGCAATGTTCAGTCACTGCTCAGCGAAGGCCTCAGAACATGACAATTTGATGACAAAAAACTGCCTTTCTAGTGTGACGGCCATTTATGTGTGGTCACAGAGTATGTGTTAGATGTCATTTAATTATTTTAATTAAATAATTTAATGGAGTTGATTAACCGGCAGGTATATAATTAGGTCAGTAGAGGGCAGGAAAGGACAGAGGTTAGGCATTGAAGATGTGTGGGTAAATAGGAAGTGACACTTTTTTTTATTACTTCTCTCACCATCGACAAATGTGGAAGCCTAGTGTGACTCTGTCCTCATTTAGTTTCAGGTTAGTCAAATCCATTTGTTTATAATGCTTGTTCCACTTGGGATTGATTGACAAACATAAAAATGTTATCACTCTGCAACCACTTCAGAAATGTTGAATTAGTTCAGCACCTACTAGAATGACCGCTTCAGCTATCGTGCCAGGCGAAATTTTCATGTTCTGAGACAGCCCTGAGCAGAGATTAAACAGTGCAGAAAACGTGTTTTCAGTCCGCGGGACCTGTACCTTTCAGACCAACAAACATAAAAATGTTGATAACTCTCTGAAACCCCTTCGGAGACATTGAATTTGTTCTGCAGCTACGAGAAACACCCCTTAAGCTAAGCTGGTGGGCGCTCATGAATCCTGTTTGGACTCAATCAACCAGTAGTCCAAGTACGTCAGAATCCGCAGACCTTCTTAGTGGTTCGAGCCACTCCTCCACGCACTTGGTGAAAAAACGAGGCACTAGACACTAGAGACCGTGTTGTGGAAGTAGGCCTCTGCAAGATCTATGGAGGTCATCCACTCACACACTGCTGGTAGTCCGGAACCGCTGTCTGGTCATGAATTGGTTGAGGAGACTTAGATTCAGAACAGGTCTCCACTCTCCTGTCTTCTTGGGTTCCAGAAAGTATCTGGAGTAAAATCCAGTGTAGGAGGATTGCTTTGGCAGTAGCTCAATTATTTGCTTTGTCAGGAGAGCGCTGTCCTCCTCCATCAGACATGACCGCTGGTTCTCTGAGTTCACTCAGGTCCATGTGGTGACGCAGAACCTGGGGGTTGACTGTGTAACTGAAGGCCGTTTCAATGACCGTGTATTTTCTCCATCCATATGGGCAGGTGAGGAGACAGGCTCTTTCAATTCGGAAGATACTCTTTCAAGATAGGAGCCTTGAGCACAGGAGCGGACCCGGACTCCGGGGCGGGTCTAGGACGAAAGGGTCATCGGTGCACAGTGCCCACTCCTCTGGGAACTTCAAGTCCCGCTGGTTCTTCAAAAACACACTCGCTTTTGTCAGCTGAGCCGTCAGAGGAATTCGGTTCCCCAAACTTGCAGTGTACAAAGATCAAGATCTGATCAAGATTCTCCTAAGATGGAGACCCGAGGGACCGGCCCAATCAGCCTCAGAAAGAGATGACTCTGTAGATGACGATGTCCTGCTTGCCTCTGAACAGAATCACAGACAGACATCGCTTCAGACATCACACGAGGGAGCTGAGAACAGAGCAGGTCTGGC
Organism: Synchiropus splendidus; assembly: GCF_027744825.2. Classification (NCBI taxonomy): domain Eukaryota; kingdom Metazoa; phylum Chordata; class Actinopteri; order Syngnathiformes; family Callionymidae; genus Synchiropus; species Synchiropus splendidus. The sequence continues at coordinate 2,704,540 of NC_071338.1, forward strand.
ACGCAGTTCCTACTGAGTGATCCTCTGAAGTGGTGGCTTTCGCGGTCCTGTGGCGACCCCTGCTAAAAACTGGCGAGTCTGAGTAATCAGAAGAGTTAATGGCAGAATTGAAACTCCCCTGACTTTTGGCTGGAACCGGGATCTGTTGAGAGACGGCAAAGAGTTATTTGACGCCTATGCTTCTTATTGTGGCGAAACTGAGGAAAAACATAACGTCTTGGCTCCATAAACTTCCCCAGGGACAGTTCTGGCATCAGGTATAAGGAGGCAGAGACCGTTACTATACTGCTCGGTCTCCTGAGACGATGTCAAACAAAAAAAAAATTTTGAAGCCGGAGTTCGGACTGACTGGAACCGGAAGAGAACTTGGCGGATGATAAACCCTAATTTTGGGCATAGAAGAAACAGACCCGATACCAAAGTAATGCATCTTATTTTTTTTCCAAGTTAGACTAGGTTTAGATGCATACTTTTAGATACAAAGTTCTTCCTACGCTTTTGGAGGGAGCAGAGGTGAGAGCAGACGACTGGTCTCTCCAAGAGGAGTGGCGATGATCAGCTCGGCTATTATACGGCTGTTCCCCCCAGGCGGCGGCTGTGTGTGGAGGAGGCGCCGCGAGCAGAGCACCACGGATTATTGTGTCTCCAAAATCTCTGTGGGAGTCCACGGAGCTCATAAAGAGCGCAATGATGTTCTCAAGCGCTATGAGCCGGTTGCCGACAGTGCAGACACCATTCTACTGCGCGATGGCGGCTCTGTCAGCGCCGGGTGGGATGGTCACTCCTCAAGGGGGAGGTCAAGCTCCAGGTGCGAGGGCATCGCGCATGACCGCTGAGTGAGAGGGAACGCTGCGCCACAAATCCAAACCCTCCACCTATTAAGCTCCGTACCTGACCACGTGCGGTCCTCGTGCCAGTAGAGTGTCAGAACTGCGCTGGGAAATAGTCTGGATTGAATGAGACTAGCAGTGGATGTTTACCCAACAGACGGCAGTCCACACCCATTTGGCATTATTTGCTTTGAGTGTTGCGGGTGCTTTAGCATTTCGAATAGTGAACTGCACTTAGGGGGGCAGAGGACTGCCTGCTAGCCTTGAAGTAGCCATGCTTTGGAGGGACGCCCCAGGATTGGAGGTCCGCTCAAAATTTCTGCCCCGTGCTAAAGGACTGTTTGCGAGGGAGGCAGGCTCCACGGACAGCTGGACACAAACATATTCCAGGAATATTACACCAGCCTTTCTACTTCACTGGAAGTGCCAGGGCACTCCGCAAAATGTGATTGTGAAATTACAGAGGCGTGAATGAGTGACTCTGTAATTGTGAAATTACAGCTGGAGCCGGCGCATCTGGCACATCAAGAGAAGAAGCTTGAGACTTGAAGGGGTGTGGAGCGGCTCATCTGGACCACGGAAACTTCAGGCAGGACTGAGGTCTCATCGCAGTGACGGCAGAGACTTGTCGCATCACCGCAGGAGTGGATTTAACAGCAGGAGACTCAGCGCTTGTGCCGCTCTGTGCGTGGACGATCATCGGCAGCAGCTTCTCCCGGGGTAGTTGGCTGACTTTTTTTTTATTATTATTCGTATTGAATTCGCTCCTTCCAGCGCCTCGGCCTCGAGCGCTCTTCCGGGCCTGGTCGCCTATTCTGAAAACTTCTGAACCGAGCATGTTGATCATGCTGAACTTTCTGGTTTGACTGTTTCAGTTCCACTTTCTTCTTCAAATTTGGGTGTAGCAGATCCAACATGCACCTCAACTTCCTCCCCATCAACATTTCTGCAGGAGACAGTCCTGTTGTTGACTATGAAGTTATCCGATAACTGAATAAAACTCTACTGTCGAAACAGGGTAGACCTCCAACCACTTTGAATGTGCATCAATCACCACCAAGAACATCTTTCCCATGAACGGCCCAGCATAATCAACATAAAGTCGTCGTCACCGTTGGTCAGGTCACTCCCACGGGTGTAGCGGTGCACAGGCCGAAGCGTTCTGGTGTTCCTGACAAGTGGAACACGATTTGACCGAACTTTCAATATCACTGTCTATATTAGGCCACCACATATAGCTACGAGCCAAACCCTTCATTTAACTCATTTCAGGGTGCAATTGATGCTGCTTCCACGTAAGACCACATCCTTTTTGATTGATTGGGGGTCTGAGTGTGTGGATGGTGACATGGTTTTTAAGTATACTGTTTTTCCTTCGTACTTTGAGTTCGCTCTGTGTGGATGTGGCACTTGTAAGCTCATACTGACAACCTACGCTGACATGGCACGGGTGATTGAGTTGTGTGGAGTTCGGTTTCCTTGTGGTGAATAACGGTGAAAAGTAAAGTTTTATTATTTCCCAACACTAGCCAAAAGGTTTAATGGCAGAGTTATACATTCAGATGAAAATAAATTATGCATGTGGTTCATGATGTATGACAGTTGTTGTATGACAAAGTGAGATGTTTGGGAGTGATGTTTCAGAAAGACATCTAATTGTGGTGTGGGTTACCACAACCACTCCTCCCGGGGCGAACGCATCATGCATAGTGCATGACGGCTGAATGAGCGGGAACGCCGCGGTGGGAATCCAAACCCTCCACCAGGCAGTAAGCTCCGTACCTGACCAAGTGCGGTCCTAGTGCCAGTGGAGTGTAAGAATCGCGCTGGGAATAGTCCAGATTTCTTCCAGTTGTGGTCAGACAACATGCGGTCGTGCCCTTGGTGTAGTCTCGCCATCCAACGCCAGCAGGCCGTTAGTGAAGTGGGATGATTCTTGAGCTGGCGGCGGAGAGAGAGCTCAACTTCGATACGACAGCGGCGGATGACATGAGGCGCAGGAGAAGATCAAGCGGGAACGTACTTGACTCCACCACACGGAACTCAGCCAACTCTGGGAACAGAGTCTCCAGATCCACCTCATAGCAGCACCTGGCTCTCGTCAAACTCATCCCATGGCTTGGAAGCAGGAAATGTGGAACGGCTGCTTGTAGGCCAGTCGCAGCGCCCTATTCGTATGGGATTAGTGTTGAATATAGTCGAAAGACTGTTTTTTCTGTAGTTGCAGGCGAAACTTTCATGTTCTGAGGCATCGCTGAGCAGTGAGTGAACAGTGCAGAAAACGCGTTTTCAGCCCGAGGGATTGTGTTTTTTTGTCCGACAAACATAAAAATGTTGATAACTCTTCTGACAGGTTGAATTCGTTCTGCAGCTATGAGAAAGACCCCTTCTGGAATAGAGGCAGGTGATATTTTTATGTTCTGAGATTATTCTGATCAGTCAGTGAACAGTGCAGAATATGCATTTTCAGCCTGAGAGAAGCTTGGTTTCAGACTGTCAAAAATACAATAGTTGATAACCCTCTAAAAACGTTTTGCCTATAGTTGCAGGTGATATTGTCAAGTTCCGAGGCTTTTCTGATGAGTGAGTGAACAGCGCAAAAAATGCGTTTTCTGCCCGAGAGAAGCTGCGTTTCACACCGAAAAAGATAAAGATTTTGTTACATCTTTGAAACCACTTCTGACTGTCACGGGTCAAGACGTGGAGCAGGACCCAAGTGCAGTGGTGAAAGTCACAGGAGGCAGGAACGAGTCAACATTTTAACATGTTGAATTAGATCGGCACCTACTAATAAGACCCCGGTCTGCTTTAGTAGCAGGTGAAATTTTTATGTTCTGAGTCAGTCCTTAGCAGTGAGTGAACAGTGCAGAAAACGCATTTTCAGCGCAAGTGACTGTGGTAATTACATTTTTACAAACATAAAAATGTACTTACCTCTGAAACCACTTCAGACATCGTGATTAAATTCTGCAACTACTAGAAATACCACTTCTGCTATAGTTTGAGGTGACATTTTCATGTTCTGAGTCCCGCCTAAGCAGTAAGTGAACCGAGCAGAAAACACGTATTCAGGCCACGAAAAGGTGGTTTTCAGACGAACAAGCATTAAAATCCTGATAACTCTCTGAAACCACACAGAGAGGTTGAATTAGTTCTGCTGCTGCTAGAAAGACAGCTTCTGCTACAGTGTCAGGTGAAATTTTCATGTTCTGAGGCATCGCTGAGCAGTGAGTGAACAGTGCAAAAATGCGTTTTCAGCCCGAGAGAGGTTCGGTTTCTGACCAGGAAGAATAAAAATTGTTGATTCCACCCTGAAAATAGTCCAAAAAAGTGGATTTAGTGCCGAATATACTCGAAAGACTCTTTTTCCAACAGTTGCAGCTGATATTTTCATGTTCTGGCACTATTCTGAACAGTGAGTGAACTGTTCAGAAAAACAGGTTTTCACCCGAGTGACGGTGGTTTTCAGAATTGACAAACATAAAAATGTTATCACTCTGCAACCACTTCAGAAATGTTGAATTAGTTCAGCACCTACTAGAATGACCGCTTCAGCTATCGTGCCAGGCGAAATTTTCATGTTCTGAGACAGCCCTGAGCAGAGATTAAACAGTGCAGAAAACGTGTTTTCAGTCCGCGGGACCTGTACCTTTCAGACCAACAAACATAAAAATGTTGATAACTCTCTGAAACCCCTTCGGAGACATTGAATTTGTTCTGCAGCTACGAGAAACACCCCTTAAGCTAAGCTGGTGGGCGCTCATGAATCCTGTTTGGACTCAATCAACCAGTAGTCCAAGTACGTCAGAATCCGCAGACCTTCTTAGTGGTTCGAGCCACTCCTCCACGCACTTGGTGAAAAAACGAGGCACTAGACACTAGAGACCGTGTTGTGGAAGTAGGCCTCTGCAAGATCTATGGAGGTCATCCACTCTCACACTCCAGGAGTCTGCTGGTAGTCCGGAACCGCTGTCTGGTCATGAATTGGTTGAGGAGACTGAGATTCAGAACAGGTCTCCACTCTCCTGTCTTCTTGGGTTCCAGAAAGTATCTGGAGTAAAATCCAGTGTAGGAGGATTGCTTTGGCAGTAGCTCAATTATTTGCTTTGTCAGGAGAGCGCTGTCCTCCTCCATCAGACATGACCCCTGGTTCTCTGAGTTCACTCAGGTCCATGTGGTGACGCAGAACCTGGGGGTTGACTGTGTAACTGAAGGCCGTTTCAATGACCGTGTATTTTCTCCATCCATATGGGCAGGTGAGGAGACAGGCTCTTTCAATTCGGAAGATACTCTTTCAAGATAGGAGCCTTGAGCACAGGAGCGGACCCGGACTCCGGGGCGGGTCTAGGACGAAAGGGTCATCGGTGCACAGTGCCCACTCCTCTGGGAACTTCAAGTCCCGCTGGTTCTTCAAAAACACACTCGCTTTTGTCAGCTGAGCCGTCAGAGGAATTCGGTTCCCCAAACTTGCAGTGTACAAAGATCAAGATCTGATCAAGATTCTCCTAAGATGGAGACCCGAGGGACCGGCCCAATCAGCCTCAGAAAGAGATGACTCTGTAGATGACGATGTCCTGCTTGCCTCTGAACAGAATCACAGACAGACATCGCTTCAGACATCACACGAGGGAGCTGAGAACAGAGCAGGTCTGGCACGCAGTTCCTACTGAGTGATCCTCTGAAGTGGTGGCTTTCGCGGTCCTGTGGCGACCCCTGCTAAAAACTGGCGAGTCTGAGTAATCAGAAGAGTTAATGGCAGAATTGAAACTCCCCTGACTTTTGGCTGGAACCGGGATCTGTTGAGAGACGGCAAAGAGTTATTTGACGCCTATGCTTCTTATTGTGGCGAAACTGAGGAAAAACATAACGTCTTGGCTCCATAAACTTCCCCAGGGACAGTTCTGGCATCAGGTATAAGGAGGCAGAGACCGTTACTATACTGCTCGGTCTCCTGAGACGATGTCAAACAAAAAAAAAATTTTGAAGCCGGAGTTCGGACTGACTGGAACCGGAAGAGAACTTGGCGGATGATAAACCCTAATTTTGGGCATAGAAGAAACAGACCCGATACCAAAGTAATGCATCTTATTTTTTTTCCAAGTTAGACTAGGTTTAGATGCATACTTTTAGATACAAAGTTCTTCCTACGCTTTTGGAGGGAGCAGAGGTGAGAGCAGACGACTGGTCTCTCCAAGAGGAGTGGCGATGATCAGCTCGGCTATTATACGGCTGTTCCCCCCAGGCGGCGGCTGTGTGTGGAGGAGGCGCCGCGAGCAGAGCACCACGGATTATTGTGTCTCCAAAATCTCTGTGGGAGTCCACGGAGCTCATAAAGAGCGCAATGATGTTCTCAAGCGCTATGAGCCGGTTGCCGACAGTGCAGACACCATTCTACTGCGCGATGGCGGCTCTGTCAGCGCCGGGTGGGATGGTCACTCCTCAAGGGGGAGGTCAAGCTCCAGGTGCGAGGGCATCGCGCATGACCGCTGAGTGAGAGGGAACGCTGCGCCACAAATCCAAACCCTCCACCTATTAAGCTCCGTACCTGACCACGTGCGGTCCTCGTGCCAGTAGAGTGTCAGAACTGCGCTGGGAAATAGTCTGGATTGAATGAGACTAGCAGTGGATGTTTACCCAACAGACGGCAGTCCACACCCATTTGGCATTATTTGCTTTGAGTGTTGCGGGTGCTTTAGCATTTCGAATAGTGAACTGCACTTAGGGGGGCAGAGGACTGCCTGCTAGCCTTGAAGTAGCCATGCTTTGGAGGGACGCCCCAGGATTGGAGGTCCGCTCAAAATTTCTGCCCCGTGCTAAAGGACTGTTTGCGAGGGAGGCAGGCTCCACGGACAGCTGGACACAAACATATTCCAGGAATATTACACCAGCCTTTCTACTTCACTGGAAGTGCCAGGGCACTCCGCAAAATGTGATTGTGAAATTACAGAGGCGTGAATGAGTGACTCTGTAATTGTGAAATTACAGCTGGAGCCGGCGCATCTGGCACATCAAGAGAAGAAGCTTGAGACTTGAAGGGGTGTGGAGCGGCTCATCTGGACCACGGAAACTTCAGGCAGGACTGAGGTCTCATCGCAGTGACGGCAGAGACTTGTCGCATCACCGCAGGAGTGGATTTAACAGCAGGAGACTCAGCGCTTGTGCCGCTCTGTGCGTGGACGATCATCGGCAGCAGCTTCTCCCGGGGTAGTTGGCTGACTTTTTTTTTATTATTATTCGTATTGAATTCGCTCCTTCCAGCGCCTCGGCCTCGAGCGCTCTTCCGGGCCTGGTCGCCTATTCTGAAAACTTCTGAACCGAGCATGTTGATCATGCTGAACTTTCTGGTTTGACTGTTTCAGTTCCACTTTCTTCTTCAAATTTGGGTGTAGCAGATCCAACATGCACCTCAACTTCCTCCCCATCAACATTTCTGCAGGAGACAGTCCTGTTGTTGACTATGAAGTTATCCGATAACTGAATAAAACTCTACTGTCGAAACAGGGTAGACCTCCAACCACTTTGAATGTGCATCAATCACCACCAAGAACATCTTTCCCATGAACGGCCCAGCATAATCAACATAAAGTCGTCGTCACCGTTGGTCAGGTCACTCCCACGGGTGTAGCGGTGCACAGGCCGAAGCGTTCTGGTGTTCCTGACAAGTGGAACACGATTTGACCGAACTTTCAATATCACTGTCTATATTAGGCCACCACATATAGCTACGAGCCAAACCCTTCATTTAACTCATTTCAGGGTGCAATTGATGCTGCTTCCACGTAAGACCACATCCTTTTTCCCGAATCACCACACGGCACACCCACAGTACACACCCATCTTGTACACTCAGCTCCTGTTGCTTCATAGTGTATGGACTGAAAGCAACATCCAGGTTACAGGGCCACCCTCTGAGTATGTATTTATTCTCTCGGGCGAGTACGGGGTCTTTACTGGTCCACCTACAAAGCTCTTCCGAGTTGACCACTGAACTCTGATCCTGCTCTACCAATAATACCTGGTCTTCTGAGTCTGGATGCCCAAGTTTCTCTGGAAGTGGAAGTCTACTGAGAGCATCTGCGTTTGCATTGTCCTGTCCACGTCGGTACACCATGGCATATTCATATGCTCTTAACAGAATAGCCCATCTCATGATCCTCTGAGAACTCATGCGTCACACACACTCACAGCAGCAGAAAAAAACTATTTGCAGTTGGATAAAGAGGGCTTAGCAGTTATTTTTGGGGTGCAGTACTTTCACAAATATTTGTGTGGACTTAAATTTGTGATTTGTACACAGACCATAAGCCCTTATTCAGTCTGTTTCATGAAGGAAAAGCTGTGCCTCCCATGAGTTTTCTGCTCCCCCTTCCAGTCTGTGTGCCAAGACTGCCCCCACCCCATAAGGTGAGGTATCACATGACAGTACCAGTTGTTTTTGTTCATCGTAATGAACCAACACTTGACTGCTTTGTAGTAACTTCTTTGCCTGCTTAAAAGCCTCTTCTTGCTCAACCGCCCACCTCCATTTCTCATCTTTCCTCAGTAACTTGTGTAATGGAGCCGGCACAGTAGACAAGTTCGGCAAGAATTTGTTATAAAAGTTTAGCAAACCTAGAAAAGCTTTAACCCTCGTATTATGCTTAGGGTCAATTTGACCCATATCCGTTGTTGTGTTCATAAAAGTAGTGGTTATCCTGACTTTTTCTTCATGAAATTTTGTGACTTTTCCTCATTAAGGGTCATGAACAGATGTGTAAAATCTGGACAATTTGATGTCAAGTGAAGTGTCTGTACAGAGTTGGTACACAAAGATGATGTTGCAGGTCATTTTGACCCGGATTCTTTAATGTGGGTAAGTGGCTGTTCAGACCCAAAATAAACATGTCTCTCTGATATACCTATTTAGACTGCCCAGCTATGTGTATTTTGATTGATTTGATTGTCTGAATAGCCATTCAGACCCAGCTGTGTGTAGAGGGGAAACTTTCTCTCCCTTGTTCTTGTCAGTGTTCTCATGTAGTCTCTTTGACAAACACACCAAAAATGAGCTCCAGAAGGTTTACAGTACATGCCTAACAAGCCCGCCAAGTATGGCATCAAAATATGGGTGGCCTGTGAAGCAAAATCTAGCTATGCCGGGAATATGCACGTATACAGTGGAAAGCTACCTGGAGGAGCAGCCGAGAAGAATCAGGGGATGCGTGTGGTGCTGGAGATGAATAAAGGGCTGCAATGTCATAAAATCACGTGACGTCACATTTACATTTACATCCTATCGCCTTGGAGATGAACTGCAGAATAGAAAGCTGAACAGCGGGAACAGTCAGAAAAAATAAGCCAGAACTTCCCAAGGAAATTCTGAAGGTGCAGGGCAGACCTCTGCATTGCTCAATATTTGCTCAAACGGAACCGACGTCGGCTTTTCCTGGAAGAACTTAGCAAAGCACTTGTCACTCCCAAGCTGCAGAGTCGAGCCAGGCCACCTCGATGCCCAGCAACTGCCGTCATTGAAAAGGTCAAGCTCACATCACCCAACCAATCTGCAATGGATGCATTGGATACAATTGTGAAGAAACGGAAAAGATGCCAGATCTGACAGTAAAACAAGTACCTGTTTTGTGAAATGCAAGAATAACATCTGTTACATTCTGTCCATTATGTGGAGAGCATTGAACAAGATGAACATTGGAAAATGGGGCAGATATGGTACCAGAGCATCCTGGACTGCTTTGACCTTCGCTGACATTGGATGCAGGCCTGTCCTGTCCACTTGATTACTCAAGAATGTTACTTTGTTTTCCATGAACTGACGCTTGCTCCGTTTCAACCACAGCCCTTTATCCTCCAACCTCTGCAGCACTTTGTTGAGTGTTTGCAGATGCTGTCATCTCTTCCTCTCAATATAATGTCCTCTAAATACACTGCCACATTTGCCATACCTTGAAGTACATTCTCCATGGTGCGTTGGAAAATAGCAGGACTGGAGTTTACTCCAAAAGGCAGACGTGTATATGTAAAAAGACCTTTGTGAGTGCTGACACTCACAAACTTCCTTGATTCCTCTTCAAGGACTATTTGCTGATATGCATGGCTCATATTGAGTTTTGTGAACTTCTGTCCCCCTGCCAGGCTTGACATCATATCCTCCATTCTTGGAATCGGATGCTGTTCGGTCGTGGAGACTTTGAAGTTCCATTTCCACTTTTCTTTTAATGGCAAATGAAACCGACCTGGGTTTGTAAAATAAGGGTGTGAGAGAGTAGAAGCATACACCAAAATGTCAAACCTGTATTGCTTTATGGTCCCCCGGAGGTAATAAAACCCCTCCCGCCCCTTTTTTATATAAAAAAGAAATTAAAATAACAACCCCTCCCCCTTTTTATATCAAAAAGTAATTAAAATAATACCCCTCTCCCTTTTTTATGTCAAAAGGAAATTAAAATAGTAACCACCCCGCTTGTTTTATGACAGGAAGGGGAATAATTAACCCTATCCTACCTTGTTTTATAACTGGAAGGAAAATAACGAAGGGAGGGGTTTGGACAGCTGTATAAATATCACCCTGTGTGTATAAATATATATATATATATATATATATATATATATATATATATATATATATACGTCGGCTTTTCCTGGAAGAACTTGGCAAAGCACTTGTCACTACCAAGCTGCAGAGTCGAGCCAGGCCACCTCGATGCCCAGCAACTGCCGTCATTGAAAAGGTCAAGCTCACATCACCCAACCAATCTGCAATGGATGCATTGGATACAGTTGTGAAGAAACGGAAAAGATGCCAGATCTGACAGTAAAACAAGTACCTGTTTTGTGAAATGCAAGAATATATATATATATATATATATATATATATATATTTTTTTTTTTTTTTTTTATGTGTATATATGTATATATATTTAATATCTTTTTATATCTTATATCTTCGTATAGCATTACGTTCGAATGCTGACATAACCTGTTGAATAAAAAACATTAAGAAGCATATTCGGATCTCAGCTCATTCATTTCTCGTTTAACATGTCGGTGAAACACATCATTAAAAGAGTTTATTACAATCCTCTTCACCCCGGGAGCTATGGAGGGGTGGATCGCCTTCGCCTCCCGGTAGGACATGCCCCGAACACCTCCCCAGGGAAGCGTCCAGGATCAGATGCCCGAGCCACCTCAACTGGTTCCTCTCGATGTGGAGGAGCAGCGGCTCCACCCCGAGCTCCTCCCGGATGACCGAACTCCTCACCCTATCTCTAAGGGTGCGCCCAGCCACCGGGCGGAGGAAACTCATTTCAGCCGGTTGTATCCGCGATCTCATCCTTTCGGTCATTACCCAAAGCTCGTGACCATAGGTGAGGGTGGGAACGTAGATCGATCGGTAAATCGAGAGCTTCCTCTTGCGACTCAGCTCCCTCTTCACCACGACGGTCCGATACAGCGACCGCATCACTGCTGCCGCTGCACCGACCCGTTTATCAATCTCACGCTCCCCTTTTGCCTCACTCGAGAACAAGACCCCGAGATACTTAAATTCCACCACTTGGGGCAAGAACTCTCCACCGACCCGGAGAAAGCAAACCACCTTATTCCGGTCGAGAACCATGGCCTCAGACTTGGAGGTGCTGATCCTCATCCCGGCCGCTTCACACTCGGCTGCAAACCCCCCCAGTGCATGCTGAAGGTCCCGGTCCGATGAGGCCAGCAGAACAACATCGTCCGCAAATAGCAGAGATGAAATTCTGTGGTTCCCGAACCGGATCCCCTCCAACCCCTGGCTACGCCTAGAAATTCTGTCCATAAAAGTGATGAACAGAAGACATGCAGGCATTGGCTAGATATAACGACGATCAAAATTACTTGTTGACCGTTATCGATGTATTTTCAAAAAAGGCCTATGTACGCGTTTTAAAAAGAAAGACTGCGATTGAGACAGTGAAGGCGTTCGAATCAGTGCTGGAGGAGAGCGAGACGCCTGCAAAGCTACAGACGGATGACGGTAAATAATTTTTTTAAGAAGAGTTTCCGGGCTTTGATGGAAATTTTTCAACAGAGAGTGACGTTAAGGCCCCTGTGAGAGATTTAACCGCACTCTTAAAAATCTGATGTGGAGATATTTTACAGCTAAAAACATTACATTACACAAACGTTACATCGAGGTTTTACAGGATCTAGTAAAGAGTTATAATCACAGCTATCACAGTCGTATAAAAATGACACCGATGGAAGTAAGTAAATAAATTTTGCCTCCTGTCGAAATTTCTTTAGATTGGTGTTTGACAATCTTTACATTAGACCGTCAAAAGGTCGGCAGAAGCCAAATTTATGGAGGGCGATCATGTTAGGATATCAAAACTACGAGGTGTATTTGACAAAAAGTACGAGCAGAGTTTTACAGATGAGATATTTACAATAACTGAATGTATTCATCGCAACCCGCCTGTGTATAAATTGAAAGATTTCGATGGCAAACCCATCCAGGGGTCATTTTATGATCAAGAATTACAAAAAGTACAACTCGTTCTCAAGGAACGCGCCGTTAAAGGAGAGAGACAAGTCTTTGTCCAGTGGAAGAACTGGCCTGAAAAATTCAACAGCTGGGTAAAAGCTTCAGATGTAAAATATATATAAGACGATCCTCCTTGACACCAGGCATCATATCATCATGTAGGGCTCAAAGAATGGGGCTTCTATGTGACTTTACCATCAAACGCCAGTGCAAAAGTTTTTAAAGACAACTCAATTGGTACTTTCCGCATTTAGCACAACATATCGATTTAAACGGAAAATGGGAGGTTGCTTTGACGGAGATTACATACCCTCACACGTGGCATAATATTCCAGAGGATACGTCGTCATTTTACTGGAAACCAAACCATAGAGGAGCTGACTCCAACACCAACACGGCTGCTCCGAGAGGATCAGATTCAGATGGTAACACGTCGCGGCTTCATAAAGATGAATTTCATAGAGCCATGGCGAGACTTTGGGCTCCGGATCCTGACGCCAGCGCCTCAGCTCAGAGGAAAAAAGACGGTTGGATATTACAGCTCACTTAATCAGATTACAACCGAGATGGAGCAAACTTAAAAAAAAAAACAATGAGAATATACGCTTCCTGTTTGTCCGTGCACGGCAAAACATTGATCTTCAAGGAGACAGTCAGAACCTAGTGCTTTTTAACTCGCCTTTGGCTTACATGTTAGGTGTAGATCCTGCTAATTGCATCATTTATTGCGAGTTCAGAGCGCCCCATCCTGTTGATTTAAAAGTGGGCTTTTACCATCTCTACTGACGTTGTAAGACCGCAGCTTGTAGAGGATGCATATGCACCGCTTTTAAGAACGGTGGAAATCAAGGGTAGTTACTCAGATATAATCACACAGCATTTTAACCCTGCTTACTATTTACCGGTTGCCAAGAACCATATTGAAAATATTCAGACACAAATTAAACCAGATCTTAACAAACCAGTCAATTTTACCTTTGGAAAAGTGGTGTTGACTCTACACTTTAGACCTGTTACTTGAGAGGATATTATATAGCCCTTGCATCGACGTCTGGAAATTCATTGATCACAACAACACCAAAGGGATAACCAGCCTTTGCAGACCAAGTCAGAAACAAACACAATGGTTCATGCAGGCTTAAGAGACGACCCACACAGAGTTGTACAATATTATGAAAAACAGGTGGGCGGAGAGCTACCACTATTGTAACGTGTGACTAATCTTATTGTGCGTGTGTGTATTTTAAAAAAAATCTGTAATCTCATAGTAATTCAATAAAACATTTCTTTGATGAAAAGACAATAACTGTGTACAAGACAATTATTCAGGAAACCCATCAGCTCTCAGCTATACTTTTCTTTCGTAAGATAGAATTCAATTTAAGTCTCTGATATTGAGCCCTCGATTCAGGATTGGACAGCAGTGTGAGAGGCATTTTAGCTTTAATAATGTGACGAGAAACTCGGACCATCCCTCAGGTAATGAAGAACTTGTTTTCTCATACGGTAGGGAAAGGTACTTGAATATATCGATCACATGAGAGCCTTTTACAGCATTTCCTTCATACATAAATTCACCATTCATATTCCAACCGTCGCCGTTTTTGGATATCCTCCGGATAATGTGTTCAGCATTTCTTCGAGCTTTTGACGGAAGGCTATTTAGAATATCCTTACCCAGGTCATCTGTTACAGAGGGTGATTTTAGAACGCTTTCGACACGTCTGTCAGAGTCGAGGGGATGATCGCTGACTCCATCTCATTGTAAAGTCAGAGTTACTCTCCTTTGGTCTCTCTGATCCTGTTTAGTAAAGGTTAAATATCTCTGCAATAGAGCATCGTAGTTTTTAATCTTCTCATACGAGTTTAACTGAGAATCATTTAGAATGGTCCTCATCTTCTCATTCAATTCATCTTTGGCAGTTTCACGGATGTCAGAGGTTGGACGTGATAACTGGTTAATTTGTCGAGGAGAGACGAGATACACTTTCTGGACAGTCTTCATAGCGTTTTACTTCTTTACAAGTCCTCATATTAGATTTCCAATTATTGGAACGGCAGCCGCTAGCAACGGCAACAGGAATCCACCCGATTGCTTTTTAAGAATCCTTTGTTTACGCTTCAAGCATGCTTTTTTATTAGCCAAGAGTCTGATGTTTTTCTTCTGTTTTTTTCAGTTTTTTTAACTGAGCCTGCGACAATGGTACATTCCCCTTCAAAACATTCAGGGCGATCTCACCGAGAGCTTGAATGAAGTCCCGGGAACTACGTGTCAAAATGTCTTTACTCGTTTCTTGGTACGGAGCATGGTATAGTTCCTTAAGTAAACGAGCGTTTCTTTTTATACGCGCTGACATAACTCAAGCAGACGTTTTTGGTGTGTACACAGTGTGACGCTGATGAGGTAGTATCCCAGTCCTTAGTCTGCAGCGTTCTGGACAGGAGGGTGTTAGATCAACGATTAAGTACCCGTGAACGTCAGCTGTAGCATTTTCAAAGCTTTCTAGAAAGAAAGCTCTTTGAGACGGGTAAACAATACAGAGTAATTGCTATTCAGACTAATAGCACGACTATATTTACCGCGATGAAATAAGTTTTGCGTCAGCAATATAACACTCATATTTTTATGATGTCTATACTGCGTAAAAATGCGAACAACCTCTGGGCTTTCAGACGCTTCAAAAATCGTCGTCAAGAATAATCAAATGTTTTCTATCAGAAGGAAATACATCTTCATTTTCAAAAGATTCAGGTAAACCTCCAATGAATTTGATATTTTTATTCATCTTTTGCAATTCACTGTACATAGGTTGAAAAGAAGTATAAATCCATACAATATTTATATTGACATCATCCATAACATGTTCACAATTTTCAAGTATACATTTTACAAAATGGGTCTTTCCCGACCCTGACGGTCCCACCACTAGACATGAAAATGGTGTTTTCAAACGCGGATCGAAATTAATTCCTTCCATAATGACCCCTCATCCACTCAAAAATCAGAACCCGAAAGGTTTGGTTGTGCCGTCCGAAAACAATCGCCTCTTATCGTACACGACTCGGAGTTTTTTAATAACTGATCTGTTTTTTACTGCGATGTTCTTTTTATCCCTCACAATGTTGCATTGCCGGGTCTCAAGCACCCCATTAGGTGAATTCTGCAAATAGCCCTCTACAAGATCTCTGACGGAGTCAAAGTTTATCCGCTGACAAGATTCTTTTGTTTGCGTGATACCTTTAACTTTCATCACAACCATCTTCTGTCCTTTGGTCCTATAAGCATACGTCTTAGGACCCGCCGAAACAATGTCCTCGATGCTATCCCCATCGAGTTCATCAGTCAGATCACCGAGATAGTTACCTAATTTTAAAGGTGTCTCGCCGTCTTTCACAACATATATCAAGCTGTCTGGGTCAACGTAGAGAACATTCTCCTGCAATTTCTCCATGTAACTGTACAACTTCAGACGAGCATAAGCAGTGGTAAAAGCGCCGATAAAAACATTGCTGCTTTTACCAGGAGGGTAGAGACCATTGTAACGCCACTGGATCACAACTTTTTTCTCATCCAGCACGTTAAAGTAGCTGACCTCGTATTTCCCTGAAAACATGAAACTGAAAAACTCGTTGGGGTCTGACACTACAGAAACCTGAGACATGTTCACTCTCTGACAAAACTTTCCCCAAAGGCTATTAAGACAAGCCTTAGCCACCTGTCTCTTTGCTGGGTTGTGACAAACCCTGCGACAGTCGTCACAAGTTACCGGGTCTGGGACCTCTGTAGGGCAAACAGGATCGTGACAAACGCTACAGTGAGCTTTGCATATGTGTTTTGATTTATCTTCATACCCCTTATGACAGCTGACGCAAAAGTAACGTGTTCCTAACAAACCTTTAGGGTTCTTCACCCCGTAATAGTGTCCCTGAAGTAGAAACAAGAATAAGGGCTCCGAACCATCAGCAAAACCGGTGGCATAATGCGCTAATGGCTGGTTTGCTGTCGTTTTATTAAACACAACAATTTTACGCCTCACTATCCGTTCAAACAGGGGTATATCTGTGAATATGATAGGTGTTTGAGAATCTAAACCAGCTTTGTTTAATAATTCCCTCCCCAACTCAACACAATCTTGATACGCACGGTTAGGATTAAGGAGACAAGAAAGGCTGATTGCGACGCAAAGCTGCTTGGTTCCATCACCACCAACTACATAGAGATGTCGTCTTTTTTTAACAAAAAATTTGGCATCCAGCGTCTTCTCGAGCTTGCGTTTCGCGCCTCCTCGAGGGATATGTACTATTTGGACCGTTAATTCAATTCTCTTACCCATAGCGATGACTCTGTCAGATTGCACTGTGTTGCTAAGGAGGTCCTCAAAAGCAGGGTAGATATTTCCACCGTCGCCTTCAACCACAACATTAACGTGTTCTTGAACATCTTCACCTACCACTTCAAGCTGAACCACATCCTCTCGATCTGCCAGTCTCTGCGCTTCATCAGCCAACTTCCTGACCTGTTGCATCCAACCTCTGTAGAAAGTAGCTAAATCAGGAGTGTCCGGTACAGCAGGACGTGTTAGCACCCTTCTTATCCTATCGGTGTTAAAAGGCTCTATGACTTCTGATTCAATACCGGTACCTCTAATACAACATCCTTCCTGAAGCGAATCACCGTCATCATCAACATTGTCATCGCTACAGTTAGAGTCAGACACATCTACCAGAGGGTCAAGAGCAGTTGTCCCTGAATCAGTCGTCTGCAGATTATCAACAAACCTTTCTAACCAATCGCCATTGTCTAAAGAGGTATCAGCCCTACCCTCACGAGATGATGCAGGAACCATATTTAAAATTCGGTTATCCTCTCTCTCGCCGAAAAAAATTGACTCCATGTTTTCATTTATACTCGGATCATAGACCTGCACTACATCCTCCTCAGACACGTTGTCAAACAAGTGAGACAGAAACATACGTGTTGGTGAAGCACTCTGGTCAATGAGGTGTGGTGTAGTGTCCTGGTTGTGTGTGGATTCAGGGTCAGAACCAGAAAAAACCATCATGGTTGGCCATAGCGTAATAACAATAATAACAATAACAATAAAATAATAATTAAAAAACATTTAATAAACAAAACAACAGTCTCAAAACACAATCACCCGCGATGCAACAGCGACCTCAAAACACAATCACCCGCAGTGCAACAGCAACCTCAAACCGTAATCACCCATCACTGCTTTTAAATAATGAGGATCCAAATGGACCTTACTGGGGTCGAACTTCAGTCAGATCAGTCCACGACGTCTGTTACCACCAGGTCCTTGTTGTTTTAGGAGTCTCAGAACTTCAGACACCAGCGCTTTATTCGTGATGTCCTTAAAGATGAGTTCTGTAACGATTATCATAATATTTAAGACATATGTATCCCTGCTGATTACTCGTTGAAATGGTTGTTAATCTTACCTTCACGTATATTTCTCGCAGAACGGCGGTATTTACGTGCTTGAGTCGCTTGACGTGCTAGACGACGACTCTGTATTTCACTCTGATGAAGATGACGTTCAAGCGTACGTACTCTGAATTCAAGCTGTTGTTTTACAGCCGTTGCATCATGGAACGCTAATAGGGTCGGCGACACTGGAGCGTGGGGTCTGTCTTGGGTAGCTGTGACAGAGCGCTCGGGGGCAGGGGGTAGAGGCAGGGTTTGGTCAGGGGGTGATGCGGCGCAAGTCGACGTTGGTGTCCGGGGTGCTATCCGCGGGTTGTCTGTGGTTGCTGGCGGTGCTGATGGTGGCGGCGACGGTGGCTGTGGAGGTGCGGATTGCCCAGATGCCGACGTCGAGTCTTCAGTAGGGAACGATCCGGATAGTAGATCCAGAGGTACTGCGGAAACCAGCGTCGATGTCTCCCACAAAGGCCAAGACCCAGGAGGGAGAGCTGAAACAGAATTTTGACAACAATACAAATGTAAATACAATCTAGAAGCAAGACCTCGGATAGCAGTTAATATGATATTAATATAAACAGAGTAGTATGAAAATAACCCTAGTACAATATGAAAAAATACGACCTGCGGAAAAACAAAATTACGTAATCATATAACCGGTGTTGAGCCGTGTTGTTTTCTAGCGATGGCTATAATAAAACAACAACACGTGTAGCATACATATCAATACTCATGGACAAAACCATCATCACAACAGAAGCATATCCTAAAGAGCGTTAAAAATAAATAAATAAAAAACTCAATGTATGGACCTACTCAGGACCGTCATTTAAAGCATAAAAACAAATAGCAAATCATGAATCATTAGTGTATAAGAATACTATATATATATATATATATATATATATATATATATATATATATATATATATATATATATATATATATATATATATATATATATATATATATATATAGTATATAGTATAATACATAGTGTATATGTATTAAAGCACATTACAATTACCTCTAGTGGTCATCATCGTTAAAGCACAGTGTAAATAGCAATCGCGACCTCTAGTGACCGCCGTCGTTAAAGCATAGTGTTAATAGTAATTGCGACCTCTAGCGACCGGTGACGTTAAAGCATAGTGCAAATAGTAATCATGACCTCTAGTGGTCAACGTCGTTAAAGCATAGTGTAAATAGTAATCACGACCTCTAGTGGCCGCAGTCATTAAAGCATAGTGTTAATAGTAATTGCGACCTCTAGCGACCAGTGACGTTAAAGCATAGTGCAAATAGTAATCGTGACCTCTAGTGGCCGGCGCCGTTAAAGCATAGTAGTAAAATCACAATGTTGTTTAGCAGTAACAGTTACCCAAACACCTTCAATAATAAAATTACGCTATCTAAAAGCATAAAGCCGGAACATAGATAAACCACATTACAGATAACAGGCACCTTGATGCTCTAACACAACGAATTGCAGACACATCATTAAACCACACACACACACACACACACACACACACACACACACACACACACACACACACACACTCACACACACACACACACACACACACACACACATAATAGCGAACATACAGCCATTCAGCTGATACTGAACGGTAGAGATGTGTTGAAAAAAAATTGGAGATTTACATCTTACCAAACGGTGGTGGTGGCGTTGAAGCGACAGGCAGAAGGTGTGGCGTGCTCGTTGCCTTTGTATCTGTTTTCATGTGAAAAAATAAATAAACAAATACAGCAGTGAAACGTAAACTATCACTCCAAATGTTTTTTCCCGCCTCCTATCAGCTGAGGCGTCTGGTGAGTTAAAGAATCAACGAGCGGGTGCCCTACTCCTTCGACCTCTGACTGGCTGTCTGTTTTCATACGCACAGGTGTTGAATAAAACAAAAACATAGGTAGTTAAATATAAAACACATCAACAGAATGTGCTTAAAATACTTTTTTTGTTTTGCTCTCACCGTCGAACAGTTGGAGCGACCCGTCCAATGAATGATCAGCATCCACAGGGTCCGGATGACTTCCCGGTCGTGTCTGATTTCCGGGTTCCGGGTGATCTTTTCATGCACACACACACACACACACACACACACACACACACACACACACACACACACACACACACACACACACACGCACACACACACATACGCATGTATATACACTTAATAAATACCGCTGTTCTTTACCTAGTTATCGTAATTATGATTAGAATCGCTGTCTCCTTCTCACCAATGACTCGCGCCGGTCCTGTCTTCCGTGCCGAATTATACCGTCGCTTACGGCTCAGAGAGCGTTGGTTACTCCCCTTCAGTCGATTTCCTGTACTCGGCCGCGGACGAACTCGTCCTCGCTGTGGATTATTATAATACACGGCGTGTTCTGAGCCTCGGTGCCGCTGTCTTGAAGACTCGCTCTCGGATTCACAGCCGACAGATCCGCACGGGCATCTCCGTCTTCAAAAGTTACACGCATTAACCGCTCAAGCTCCTCAGCGCCGATCAGCGTCTCCGGGAAGTTATTCGCGGAGGCGATAATATCTGAAAAATAGAAGTGCGGCTGTTGTAACACATAATAGAGATATTAACAACGAATTATAAAATAATTCAATATTTTTACCAGTATCACTCTGCGTTAAATGAACGTCACACAGATGAGTGACGACGTCTGTCAATGAGAGAGACATGGTACGTGATAAACATGGCGTAACGTTTTTATTATACTTATATATGTAAATGTAAATACATAGATACACATATATGTATATACTTATATGTATACTGTATAGATATAGATAGATGGATAGATAAACAGATAAATATTCACCTACGACGTGCAGAGGAAGAGGCATCCATGGGTAGTCTGGAGTCCTTTTGGAAAGGAGGATGAACTTCTGGAAGGTCTGGTCAACAGCGAAGGTTACACCGGAACTGATGTAAAATGTGGTCTGAATCGGGTCACCTAAATACTCCGTCCGTGTGGGTAGGTCCTCGGTGACGTCTTTGTTGATTTGGATCGGGTCACCCACTCTGCCATTGTCGCCAATTAAAGACAGATGTATAAATATTCTAAAGGTGTTTCCAGATGTGGTGGAGACAGCACAAGATCTGGAATTTGACCCATGACGACCTGGACCATAAGAAGACCAGGATCAATGTCTGCTAGGTAGCTCAGAGGTATGAACCGCGGCGACGTAAAACAAATAATCAGATGGAGAACGGACATGGTGACAGAAGCAGGATGCCAAAAAAAGAATGGCTTGGGTCATCCGCTCTGCCATTGTCGCCAATTAAAGACAGATGTATGAATATTCTAAAGGTGTTTCCAGATGTGGTGGAGACGGCACAAGATCTGGAATTTGACCCATGACGACCTGGACCGTAAGAAGACCAGGATCAATCAGTGGAGACTGCACCCCCAAAATGAACTGAAATGTGTAATAAAAGGGGTCAGGGCCTGAGATAGTCTTTGTCACTCTACACCATCGGAGCTGAGGCAAAGCCAGGTGTAGTTGCGGGCCCAGAGCTCTGTTAGGGTAATTAGACGCCTCTGTCAGGGTGTAAATTCTTTTGGATTTTAAGTTGGGGTGTTTTTGGTTGTCATTCTCACGAGAAAACGAACACGTGGAAGGTACAGAAGTGTATTTCCTACAGCCTAAACAATGTTGTCTGAAGACAATGAGGTCCGCCTTCAGACTGTCTCTTTTGAAGATTCAACCGTCCAGGAAAGAACTCGCGTCTCCGCAGCAAATTAACTGGTTATCACAGACTCTAAAAATGCATCGTTTCAAACTCACACAGGGTGTAAAATTAAATAGACTGATTCAACAGAAACTCATATGAGTTGAATAGCTGTGTTATTTGAACTAATGCTGAAAACTAAAGTATTTCTTTCTTTTGTTTTATCCTTGTTCACTCAACCTTATTTTCTGAAAACTAAAAGTATTTCTTTCTTTTGTTTTATCCTTGTTCACTCAACCTTATTTTCTGAAAACTAAAAGTATTTCTTTCTTTTGTTCTATTCAGAAAACTAAAAGTATTTCTCAAACAAGTACAAATTATCTGTTTAAACGCATTTTGAAAAAATGGTGCATGAGTTGGGTAGCTGTGTCGTTTGAACTATTAGTGAAGACTAAAAAGTGTTTTCTTTCTACTGTTTTATCTTGAAGAAATATTTCAAGAATGAAAAACTTCTTCATAAGATGTTAAATAACTTCTAAAATGTTTAAACCCGAAATAATATTGTAGCTACTAACGTGTTTTGATTATTTAGCCTACAATGCAGAAACAGTTCAAACATTGACTAATGCTGAAAACGAAAAGTATTTCTTTCTTTTTGTTTTGGTATCCGGGGCGATGTCCGCGGCTTGTCTGTGGTTGCTGGCGGTGCTGATGGTGTCGGCGACGGTGGCTGTGGAGGTGCGGATAGCCCAGATGCCGACGTCGAGTCTTCAGCAGGGAACGGTCCGGATAGTAGATCCAGAGGTACTGAGGAAACCGGCGTCAATGTCTCCCACAAAGGCCAAGACCCAGAGGGGAGAGCTGAAACAGAATACCGACAACAACACAAATGTAAATACAATCTAGAAGCAAGACCTCGGATAGCAGTTAATATGATATTAATATAAACAGAGTGTAAATGTAGGGATCTACTAAGGATCAACATTTAAAGCGTAAAAACAAATAGTAAATCACTAATGTATACTCTCATTAAACCACTTTACAATAAGTAAAATCACGACCTCTAGTGGACGCCGTCGTTAAACCAAATTACAGTTAGTAAAATCACGACCTCTAGTAGCCGCCGTCGTTAAAGCACATTACAATTAGTAAAATCACGACATCTAGCGGCCGCCGTCGTTAAACCACATTACAGTTAGTAAAATCACGACCTCTAGTGGACGCCGTCGTTAAACCACATTACAATTAGTAAAATCCCGACCTCTAGTGGCCGCCGTCGTTAAAGCACATTACAATTAGTAAAATCACGACCTCTAGTGGCCGCCGTCGTTAAACCACATTACAGTTAGTAAGATCACGACCTCTAGTGGCCGCCGTCGTTAAAGCACATTACAGTTAGTAAAATCACGACCTCTAGTGGCCGCCGTCGTTAAAGCACATTACAGTTAGTAAAATCACGACCTCTAGTGGCCGCCGTCGTTAAAGCACATTACAGTTAGTAAAATCACGACCTCTAGTGGCCGCCGTCGTTAAAGCACATTACAGTTAGTAAAATCACGACCTCTAGCGGCCGCCGTCGTTAAAGCACATTGCAGTTAGTAAAATCACGACCTCTAGCGGCCGCCGTCGTTAAAGCACATTGCAGTTAGTAAAATCACGACCTCTAGCGGCCGACGTCGTTAAAGCACATTACAGTTAGTAAAATCACGACCTCTAGCGGCCGCCGTCGTTAAAGCACATTACAATTAGTAAAATCACGTCCTCTAGTGGCCGCCGTCGTTAAAGCACATTACAGTTAGTAAAATCACGACCTCTAGTGGCCGCCGTCGTTAAAGCATAGTGTAAAATAGTAATCCCGACCTCTAGTGGTCGCCGTCGTTAAGGCACAGTGTGAAATAGTAATCGCGACCTCTAGTGTCCGTCGTCGTTAAAGCATAGTAGTAAAATCACAATGACGCTTAGCAGCAACAGTTACTCAAACACCTTCAATAGTAAAATGACACCGTCTAAAAGCACATAGCCGGAACATAGACAAACCGCATTACAGATAAAACACACACACACGCACACACACACACACGCACGCACGCACGCACGTACGCGCACACACACACACACACACACACACAATAGCGAACATACAACCATTCAACTGATACTGAACGGTAGAGATGTGTTGAAAAAAATTGAGATTCGTATCTTACGTTGGTGTTGGTGTTGGTGTTGAAGCGACAGGTAGAAGGTGTGGCGTGCTCGTTGTCTTTGTATCTGTTTTCATGTGAAAAAATAAATAAATAAATACAGCAGTGAAACGTAAACTATCACTCCAAAATGTTTTTTCCCACCTCCTATCAGCTGAGGCATCTGGTGAGTTAAAGAATCAACGAGCGGGTGCCCTACTCCTTCGACCTCTGACTGATCGTCTGTTTTCATACGCACAGGCGTTGAATAAAACAAAAAACATAGGTAGTTAAATATAAAATACATCGATACTAATACTTTTTTTTTATTGAACTGAATGTTTTGCTCTCACCGTTGAACAGTTGGAGCGACCCGTTCAATGAATGATCAGCATCCACAGGGTCCGGATGACTTCCCGGTCGTGTCTGATTTCCGGGTTCCGGGTGATCTTTTCATGCACACACACACACACACACACAAGTATTTCTTTCTTTTTGTTTTGGTATCCGGGGCGATGTCCGCGGCTTGTCTGTGGTTGCTGGCTGTGCTGATGGTGTCGGCGACGGTGGCTGTGGAGGTGCGGATAGCCCAGATGCCGACGTCGAGTCTTCAGCAGGGAACGGTCCGCATAGTAGATCCAGAGGTACTGAGGAAACCGGCGTCGATGTCTCCCACAAAGGCCAAGACCCAGAGGGGAGAGCTGAAACAGAATACCGACAACAATACAAATGTCAATACAATCTAGAAGCAAGACCTCGGATAGCAGTTAATATGATATTAATATAAACAGAGTGTAAATGTAGGGATCTACTAAGGATCAACATTTAAAGCGTAAAAACAAATAGTAAATCACTAGTGTATACTGTCATTAAACCACATTACAATTAGTAAAATCACGACCTCTAGTGGACGCCGTCGTTTAACCACATTACAGTTAGTAAAATCACGACCTCTAGTGGCCGCCGTCGTTAAAGCACATTACAATTAGTAAAATCACGACCTCTAGTGGCCGCCGTCGTTAAAGCACTACAATTAGTAAAATGCCGACCTCTAGTGGCCGCCGTCGTTAAAGCACATTACAGTTAGTAAAATCACGACCTCTAGTGGCCGCCGTCGTTAAAGCACATTACAATTAGTAAAATCACGACCTCTAGTGGCCGCCGTCGTTAAAGCACATTACAGTTAGTAAAATCACGACCTCTAGTGGCCGCCGTCCTTAAAGCACATTACAATTAGTAAAATCCCGACCTCCAGTGGTCGCCGTCGTTAAGGCACAGTGTGAAATAGTAATCGCGACCTCTAGTGTCCGTCGTCGTTAAAGCATAGTAGTAAAATCACAATGACGCTTAGCAGCAACAGTTACTCAAACACCTTCAATAGTAAAATGACACCGTCTAAAAGCACATAGCCGGAACATAGACAAACCGCATTACAGATAAAACACACACACACGCACACACACACACACGCACGCACGCACGCACGTACGCGCACACACACACACACACAAACACACACAATAGCGAACATACAACCATTCAACTGATACTGAACGGTAGAGATGTGTTGAAAAAAATTGAGATTCGTATCTTACCAAACGTTGGTGTTGGTGTTGGTGTTGAAGCGACAGGTAGAAGGTGTGGCGTGCTCGTTGTCTTTGTATCTGTTTTCATGTGAAAAAATAAATAAATAAATACAGCAGTGAAACGTAAACTATCACTCCAAAATGTTTTTTCCCACCTCCTATCAGCTGAGGCGTCTGGTGAGTTAAAGAATCAACGAGCGGGTGCCCTACTCCTTCGACCTCTGACTGATCGTCTGTTTTCATACGCACAGGCGTTGAATAAAACAAAAAACATAGGTAGTTAAATATAAAATACATCGACAGACTGTGGTTAAAATACTTTTTTTTTATTGAACTGAATGTTTTGCTCTCACCGTTGAACAGTTGGAGCGACCCGTTCAATGAATGATCAGCATCCACAGGGTCCGGATGACTTCCCGGTCGTGTCTGATTTCCGGGTTCCGGGTGTTCTTTTCATGCACACACACACACACAAGTATTTCTTTCTTTTTGTTTTGGTATCCGGGGCGATGTCCGCGGCTTGTCTGTGGTTGCTGGCTGTGCTGATGGTGTCGGCGACGGTGGCTGTGGAGGTGCGGATAGCCCAGATGCCGACGTCGAGTCTTCAGCAGGGAACGGTCCGGATAGTAGATCCAGAGGTACTGAGGAAACCGGCGTCGATGTCTCCCACAAAGGCCAAGACCCAGAGGGGAGAGCTGAAACAGAATACCGACAACAACACAAATGTAAATACAATCTAGAAGCAAGACCTCGGATAGCAGTTAATATGATATTAATATAAACTGAGTGTAAATGTAGGGATCTACTAAGGATCAACATTTAAAGCGTAAAAACAAATAGTAAATCACTAGTGTATACTCTCATTAAACCACTTTACAATAAGTAAAATCACGACCTCTAGTGGACGCCGTCGTTAAACCACATTACAGTTAGTAAAATCGCGACCTCTAGTGGCCGCCGTCGTTAAAGCACATTACAATTAGTAAAATCACGACCTCTAGTGGCCGCCGTCGTTAAAGCACATTACAATTAGTAAAATCACGACCTCTAGTGGCCGCAGTCGTTAAAGCACATTACAATTAGTAAAATCACGACCTCTAGTGGCCGCCGTCGTTAAAGCACATTACAGTTAGTAAAATACCGACCTCTAGCGGCCGCCGTCGTTAAAGCACATTACAGTTAGTAAAATCACGACCTCTTGCGGCCGCTGTCGTTAAAGCACATTACAGTTAGTAAAATCACGACCACTAGCGTCCGCCGTCGTTAAAGCACATTACAATTAGTAAAATCACGACCTCTAGTGGCCGCCCTCATTAAAGCACATTACAGTTAGTAAAATCACGACCTCTAGTGGCCGCCGTCGTTAAAGCACATTACAGTTAGTAAAATCACCACCTCTAGTGGCCGCCGTCGTTAAACCACATAACAGTTAGTAAAATCACCACCTCTAGCGGCCGCCGTCGTTAAAGCACATTACAGTTAGTAAAATCACGACCTCTAGCGGCCGCCGTCGTTAAAGCACATTACAATTAGTAAAATCACGACCTCTAGTGGCCGCCGTCGTTAAAGCATAGTGTAAAATAGTAATCACGACCTCACGTGGCCGCCGTCGTTAAAGCATAGTGTGAAATAGTAATCGCGACCTCTAGTGTCCGTCGTCGTTAAAGCATAGTAGTAAAATCACAATGACGCTTAGCAGCAACAGTTACACAAACACCTTCAATAGTAAAATGACACCGTCTAAAAGCACACAGCCGGAACATAGACAAACCGCATTACAGATAAAACACACACACACGCACACGCACGCACGCACGCACGTACGCACACACACACACACACACACACACACACACACACACACACACACAATAGCGAACATACAACCATTCAACTGATACTGAACGGTAGAGATGTGTTGAAAAAAATTGAGATTCGTATCTTACCAAACGTTGGTGTTGGTGTTGGTGTTGAAGCGACAGGTAGAAGGTGTGGCGTGCTCGTTGTCTTTGTATCTGTTTTCATGTGAAAAAATAAATAAATAAATACAGCAGTGAAAGGTAAACTATCACTCCAAAATGTTTTTTCCCACCTCCTATCAGCTGAGGCGTCTGGTGAGTTAAAGAATCAACGAGCGGGTGCCCTACTCCTTCGACCTCTGACTGATCGTCTGTTTTCATACGCACAGGCGTTGAATAAAACAAAAAACATAGGTAGTTAAATATAAAATACATCGACAGACTGTGCTTAAAATACTTTTTTTTTATTGAACTGAATGTTTTGCTCTCACCGTTGAACAGTTGGAGCGACCCGTTCAATGAATGATCAGCATCCACAGGGTCCGGATGACTTCCCGGTCGTGTGTGAATTCCGGGTTCCGGGTGATCTTTTCATGCACACACACACACACACACACACACACACACACACACACACACACACACACACACACGCACACACACACATACGCATGTATATACACTTAATAAATACCGCTATTCTTTACCTAGTTATCGTAATTATGACTAGAATCGCTGTCTCCTTCTCACCAATGACTCGCGCCGGTCCTGTCTTCCGTGCCGAATTATACCGTCGCTTACGGCTCAGAGAGCGTTGGTTACTCCCCTTCGCTCGATTTCCTGTACTCTGCCCCGGACGAACTCGTCCTCGCTGTCGATTATTATAATACACGGCGTGTTCTGAGCCTCGGTGCCGCTGTCTTGAAGACTCGCTCTCGGAGTCACAGCCGACAGATCCGCACGGGCATCTCCGTCTTCAAAAGTTACACGCATTAACCGCTCAAGCTCCTCAGCGCCGATCAGCGTCTCCGGGAAGTTATTCGCGGAGGCGATAATATCTGAAAAATAGAAGTGCGGCTGTTGTAACACATAATAGAGATATTAACAACGAATTATAAAATAATTCAATATTTTTACCAGTATCACTCTGCGTTAAATGAACATCACACAGATGAGTGACGACGTCTGTCAATAAAAAGAGACATGGTACGTGATAAACATGGCGTAACGTTTTTATTATACTTATATATGTAAATGTAAATACATAGATACACATATATGTATATACTTATATGTATACTGTATAGATACAGATAGATGGATAGATAAACAGATAAATATTCACCTACGACGTGCAGAGGAAGAGGCATCCATGGGTAGTCTGGAGTCCTTTTGGAAAGGAGGATGAAGTTCTGGAAGGTCTGGTCAGCAGCGAAGGTTACCCCGGAACTGATGTAAAATGTGGTCTGAATCGGGTCACCTAAATACTCCGTCCGTGTGGGTAGGTCCTAGGTGACGTCTTTGTTGATTTGGATCGGGTCACCCACTCTGCCATTGTCGCCAATTAAAGACAGATGTATAAATATTCTAAAGGTGTTTCCAGATGTGGTGGAGACAGCACAAGATCTGGAATTTGACCCATGACGACCTGGACCATAAGAAGACCAGGATCAATGTCTGCTAGGTAGCTCAGAGGTATGAACCGCGGTGACGTAAAACAAATAATCAGATGGAGAACGGACATGGTGACAGAAGCAGGATGCCAAAAAAAGAATGGCTTGGGTCATCCGCTCTGCCATTGTCGCCAATTAAAGACAGATGTATAAATATTCGAAAGGTGTTTCCAGATGTGGTGGAGACGGCACAAGATCTGGAATTTGACCCATGACGACCTGGACCGTAAGAAGACCAGGATCAATCAGTGGAGACTGCAACTCCAAAATGAACTGAAATGTGTAATAAAAGGGGTCAGGGCCTGAGATAGTCTTTGTCACTCTACACCATCGGAGCTGAGGCAAAGCCAGGTGTAGTTGCGGGCCCAGAGCTCTGTTAGGGTAATTAGACGCCTCTGTCAGGGTGTAAATTCTTTTGGATTTTAAGTTGGGGTGTTTTTGGTTGTCATTCTCACGAGAAAACGAACACGTGGAAGGTACAGAAGTGTATTTCCTACAGCCTAAACAATCTTGTCTGAAGACAATGAGGTCCGCCTTCAGACTGTCTCTTTTGAAGATTCAACCGTCCAGGAAAGAACTCGCGTCTCCGCAGCAAATTAACTGGTTATCACAGACTCTAAAAATGCATCGTTTCAAACTCACACAGGGTGTAAAATTAAATAGACTGATTCAACAGAAACTCATATGAGTTGAATAGC
Organism: Synchiropus splendidus; assembly: GCF_027744825.2. NCBI lineage: Eukaryota > Metazoa > Chordata > Actinopteri > Syngnathiformes > Callionymidae > Synchiropus > Synchiropus splendidus. The sequence goes on from NC_071338.1 coordinate 2,733,983, forward strand.
TGTGTTATTTGAACTAATGCTGAAAACTAAAGTATTTCTTTCTTTTGTTTTATCCTTGTTCACTCAACCTTATTTTCTGAAAACTAAAAGTATTTCTTTCTTTTGTTTTATCCTTGTTCACTCAACCTTATTTTCTGAAAACTAAAAGTATTTCTTTCTTTTGTTCTATTCAGAAAACTAAAAGTATTTCTCAAACAAGTACAAATTATCTGTTTAAACGCATTTTGAAAAAATGGTGCATGAGTTGGGTAGCTGTGTCGTTTGAACTATTAGTGAAGACTAAAAAGTGTTTTCTTTCTACTGTTTTATCTTGAAGAAATATTTCAAGAATGAAAAACTTCTTCATAAGATGTTAAATAACTTCTAAAATGTTTAAACCCGAAATAATATTGTAGCTACTAACGTGTTTTGATTATTTAGCCTACAATGCAGAAACAGTTCAAACATTGACTAATGCTGAAAACGAAAAGTATTTCTTTCTTTTTGTTTTGGTATCCGGGGCGATGTCCGCGGCTTGTCTGTGGTTGCTGGCGGTGCTGATGGTGTCGGCGACGGTGGCTGTGGAGGTGCGGATAGCCCAGATGCCGACGTCGAGTCTTCAGCAGGGAACGGTCCGGATAGTAGATCCAGAGGTACTGAGGAAACCGGCGTCGATGTCTCCCACAAAGGCCAAGACCCAGAGGGGAGAGCTGAAACAGAATACCGACAACAACACAAATGTAAATACAATCTAGAAGCAAGACCTCGGATAGCAGTTAATATGATATTAATATAAACAGAGTGTAAATGTAGGGATCTACTAAGGATCAACATTTAAAGCGTAAAAACAAATAGTAAATCACTAGTGTATACTCTCATTAAACCGCTTTACAATAAGTAAAATCACGACCTCTAGTGGACGCCGTCGTTAAACCACATTACAGTTAGTAAAATCAGGACCTCTAGTGGCCGCCGTCGTTAAAGCACATTACAATTAGTAAAATCACGACCTCCAGCGGCCGCCGTCGTTAAACCACATTACAGTTAGTAAAATCACGACCTCTAGCGGCCGCCGTCGTTAAACCACATTACAATTAGTAAAATCACGACCTCTAGTGGTCGCCGTCGTTAAAGCACATTACAGTTAGTAAAATCACGACCTCTAGTGGCCGCCGCCGTTAAAGCACATTACAATTAGTAAAATCACGACCTCTAGTGGCCGCCGTCGTTAAAGCACATTACAATTAGTAAAATCACGACCTTCGTATCTTACCAAACGTTGGTGTTGGTGTTGGTGTTGAAGCGACAGGTAGAAGGTGTGGCGTGCTCGTTGTCTTTGTATCTGTTTTCATGTGAAAAAATAAATAAATAAATACAGCAGTGAAACGTAAACTATCACTCCAAAATGTTTTTTCCCACCTCCTATCAGCTGAGGCGTCTGGTGAGTTAAAGAATCAACGAGCGGGTGCCCTACTCCTTCGACCTCTGACTGATCGTCTGTTTTCATACGCACAGGCGTTGAATAAAACAAAAAACATAGGTAGTTAAATATAAAAAAGTAAAATCACGACCTCTAGTGGCCGCCGTCGTTAAAGCACATTACAATCAGTAAAATCACTACCTCTAGCGGCCGCCGTCGTTAAAGCACATTGCAGTTAGTAAAATCACGACCTCTAGCGGCCGGCGTCGTTAAAGCACATTACAGTTAGTAAAATCACGACCTCTACCGGCCGCCGTCGTTAAAGCACATTACAGTTAGTAAAATCACGACCTCTAGTGGCCGCCGTCGTTAAAGCATAGTGTAAAATAGTAATCCCGACCTCTAGTGGTCGCCATCGTTAAAGCATAGTGTGAAATAGTAATCTCGACCTCACGTGGCCGCCGTCGTTAAAGCATAGTGTGAAATAGTAATCGCGACCTCTAGTGTCCGCCGTCGTTAAAGCATAGTAGTAAAATCACAATGACGCTTAGCAGCAACAGTTACTCAAACACCTTCAATAGTAAAATGACACCGTCTAAAAGCACATAGCCGGAACATAGACAAACCGCATTACAGATAAAACACACACACACGCACGCACGCACGCACGCACGTACGCGCACACACACACACACACACACACACACACAATAGCGAACATACAACCATTCAACTGATACTGAACGGTAGAGATGTGTTGAAAAAAATTGAGATTCGTATCCTCCCAAACGTTGGTGTTGGTGTTGGTGTCGAAGCGACAGGTAGAAGGTGTGGCGTGCTCGTTGTCTTTGTATCTGTTTTCATGTGAAAAAATAAATAAATAAATACAGCAGTGAAACGTAAACTATCACTCCAAAATGTTTTTTCCCACCTCCTATCAGCTGAGGCATCTGGTGAGTTAAAGAATCAACGAGCGGGTGCCCTACTCCTTCGACCTCTGACTGATCGTCTGTTTTCATACGCACAGGCGTTGAATAAAACAAAAAACATAGGTTGTTAAATATAAAATACATCGACAGACTGTGGTTAAAATACTTTTTTTTATTGAACTGAATGTTTTGCTCTCACCGTTGAACAGTTGGAGCGACCCGTTCAATGAATGATCAGCATCCACAGGGTCCGGATGACTTCCCGGTCGTGTGTGAATTCCGGGTTCCGGGTGATCTTTTCATGCACACACACACACACACACACACACACACACACACACACACACACACACACACACACGCGCACACACACATACGCATGTATATACACTTAATAAATACCGCTATTCTTTACCTAGTTATCGTAATTATGACTAGAATCGCTGTCTCCTTCTCACCAATGACTCGCGCCGGTCCTGTCTTCCGTGCCGAATTATACCGTCGCTTACGGCTCAGAGAGCGTTGGTTACTCCCCTTCGCTCGATTTCCTGTACTCTGCCCCGGACGAACTCGTCCTCGCTGTCGATTATTATAATACACGGCGTGTTCTGAGCCTCGGTGCCGCTGTCTTGAAGACTCGCTCTCGGAGTCACAGCCGACAGATCCGCACGGGCATCTCCGTCTTCAAAAGTTACACGCATTAACCGCTCAAGCTCCTCAGCGCCGATCAGCGTCTCCGGGAAGTTATTCGCGGAGGCGATAATATCTGAAAAATAGAAGTGCGGCTGTTGTAACACATAATAGAGATATTAACAACGAATTATAAAATAATTCAATATTTTTACCAGTATCACTCTGCGTTAAATGAACGTCACACAGATGAGTGACGACGTCTGTCAATAAAAAGAGACATGGTACGTGATAAACATGGCGTAACGTTTTTATTATACTTATATATGTAAATGTAAATACATAGATACACATATATGTATATACTTATATGTATACTGTATAGATATAGATAGATGGATAGATAGATAAATATTCACCTACGACGTGCAGAGGAAGAGGCATCCATGGGTAGTCTGGAGTCCTTTTGGAAAGGAGGATGAAGTTCTGGAAGGTCTGGTCAACAGCGAAGGTTACCCCGGAACTGATGTAAAATGTGGTGTCTTTCGGTGTCTGAGAAAGAGTCAGGCATAATGCCTGTTGTCACACCGCTGTTTACCCCTTTTTTAAGTATTTCCTGAGTAAGTAAAATTGCATCGTTTAAAACTCACACAGGGTGTAAAATTAAATAGACTGATTCAACAGAAACTCATATGAGTTGAATAGCTGTGTTATTTGAACTAATGCTGAAAACTAAAGTATTTCTTTCTTTTGTTTTATCCTTGTTCACTCAACCTTATTTTCTGAAAACTAAAAGTATTTCTTTCTTTTGTTTTATCCTTGTTCACTCAACCTTATTTTCTGAAAACTAAAAGTATTTCTTTCTTTTGTTCTATTCTGAAAACTAAAAGTATTTCTCAAACAAGTACAAATTATCTGTTTAAACGCATTTTGAAAAATGGTGCATGAGTTGGGTAGCTGCGTCGTTTGAACTATTAGTGAAGACTAAGAAGTGTTTTCTTTCTACTGTTTTATCTTTAAGAAATATTTCAAGAATGAAAAACTTCTTCATAAGATGTTAAATAACTTCTAAAATGTTTAAACCCGAAATAATATTGTAGCTACTAATGTGTTTTGATTATTTAGCCTGCAATGCAGAAACAGTTCAAACATTGACTAATGTTGAAAACTAAAAGTATTTCTTTCTTTTTGTTTTACCCCTTTTTTTTTACCCACACCCCTAAGGTAATCCTCCCGGTGTCTCATCACACACCCACCCTCCCGCTGACCCTGCCTGACCCTTGCGTCTGTGAGGATGTAGCTGACCCCCACCCCCTGCATCACACAAGGGTGAAGCTACCCCTTGGACCTTCATTATTTTAATTTCCTGTTGATATAAAAATGGGGAGGGTAATTATTTTAATTTCTTTTTGATATAAAAAGGGGTGGGGTTTATTACTTCCGGAAGGGGAGGGTTTTATTACTCCCGGGGGACCATCAATCATACAGATTTGACATATAGTGGTCTCCTTCATCTCTCTGTCTATTTATAGAATCCCAAATCAAAAAATGCAGAGGAAAACATGAACTCAGCGGCAGATGGTTCCTGTGAGCATGTTTACAAATCAGGTTTCAGCACAGTCTGAGGTGCAAGAGAGACAAGGTTTCCCACCTCCCTGCCTGTTACCATCTGCAGCTCTCTGTACTCTCTGGGCACCGAGCGAGCAACACGCGCCAAAACTGCACACATTAAAAACGCAGCTCAAGATTGCATGACGCTTATTGACTCAGTGCTTGAAACAGACCCAACTCAAAGGAGGTTTCAGAACACAGTGATGGGCCCTGGTATGTTGTGTTTCATTTGAACGAAACAGTAAATAGAGCCGTGCTTGTTGTTCAGTATAAAATAAGGAAAGACAGTCCCCACGAAGTGGATTCAAGATCATTGCCATTGCAATCACACACACAGTCAAAGAGCCTCTGGGAGGAGGAAATGCTTTTCTGCGAGATTTCACTAAATAGCTTCACGATTGCTTTCATTGCTACTTCCTGCCACTGCATATGTTTGATTTCCCTTAAGTTTCTCAGATAAATGTCTCATAAATGTCACAAGATGCAGATCAGTCAATTCAGTCAATAGAAGCTGTGAAATCCTACAGTATATTAACTTCCTGTCCACTTTTCCATGACCACCTGAACTTACTCCCAGGTTGTCCCACAACTTTTGACTTCCGTACTTAGCAAAGATGACCACACAAAAATGCTACGCTGATTCGACATTAGCATCATGAATAATAACCGTTTTATAGCACAGTACCCTTGTAATGCTCTTTCGTGGCAACAGCTCTTACACTTCTGTGTTCTCATAACTACGATCTACATATGTCTGTTATTAGCATTATCATTAGCATATTATAAACAGAATGTATAAACAAGGAAACCAAAGGGAAAATGTAAATTATGCACTAATAAAACATGTTTTTTGATTATACATTATTACATATACATTATTATTACATATTTAAGTACATTATAACGGGTGATTCTTAATGTTCTGTACGTTATAAATATTGGAGGGTCTTCATAAGAGGTATTATGGAAACCACTTGGGCATTAAGTCTTTAGCAGAGTCACACAGAGCTCATCTCTAGGGTTTAAAGGCATCATGCATAACAATAGTGAATTATTATTCATGTTTTCAGGATATAGGGTCAAAAATGAGAAAAGCATATGTCATCCAATTAAAAGGGGTAGGCTTCAAGAACCTGCACTTTGATTTAAAGAATCTTGTTTTAAATCTCTCTGCGTTCATGTGGCTGCACATTTCAATCCTTGATATGTAATGCATATGGCAGAATTGACAATAAATCCTCTACCTTTACCTTCACGCACGACTCTAGTCAAATCTGACCTTCAGAGGTGGAGAAATTTAAAAAGAAAAAAAAAAAAATCATTGATAAACTACAGCAAGTGATTTTGTTTGGAGTGGGAAGTCTCCTCGGGTCAGCAGATCGTTACTCCATAAGTGTAAATTCAAAACAGTTTTATTATTGAGCCTCTTATATTCATAAAATCTGCTGTCTTACTGATGTTTACCTTAGTCCAAACTGGAAATGTTTTCATGCTCATCCTCTATTAATGCTCCAGTATATTCCTCACTGCCTATGAAAAGACCTACCAATGTCAAGAATCCCAAGGTTACGTTCCATGCTATTAAAGTTTGCTCCCAATTTCAGAAGCGCTGTAAATATAATTCAGCCACTCAGAATTCTGGCCCAAAAAGAGAATCGTGTGTTTCCTCCCTCTTACTTGGAGAAATGCTTGTCACGCTCGTACAATAGTCTCTCAAAACAATATCAAATCATATATTTTGTCTAAAATAAATAAAAAAATAAAAACTTTCACAGGTTTCCTTCTCTACCTCCTGACTCAGCAACAATCTACTCAGCCCTAGAAGAGAATTGTTTCTGAAATATATTAATGAGATTGAGGTCAAAAACGAGAGGAGCATACAACAGGGAATCAGGTTTTCAAATAGATGAAAGTTGGTGGGAGAAAACGGTCACTGAATTTCAGTAAGTTACATCATGCGCATGCCCGATCCTTATTCATTTCAAGGTCATATGTGGGGTCCCCTTCAGCAAAGATAAAAATAAACATTTCAATATTACTATTAATAGCTATGGGAGAAGGAAAACACGCCTAAAATTTCCCTTTATGCCTTTACCATCAATAAAATTTGTCAAACGCCTTGTTTTTCTGCGCTTAAATTGGCCGCAGATACAAAGATGGTGACGTGTGATCCAGTTACACCTGATTCAGCTGGACACTGGCAGTGCATCTCCATTCACAGAAACACTGCTGTGACATCAAATATGAGCTGGACAGTGAGGCAGCTGCCAGGACAGCAACTCCAGCTGGACGGGTGAGATGTTTCTCCAAGGAAGTTATCGCTAAATTATTAATTATCCTGGCTCAGCATCGACCAAATGACCAGCTGATGATTGTCTAAATGCATCCACCAGTGCGTATGTTGGATGCGTTTATTCAGCAAGCTACAGTCAAGTTTAAAGGGCGTTTCTTTTCTCTTGTTTTTATTAAATGCAGTAATTTCAAGTGACGGTGCAAGCAAGCCGAGGTCAAGCACCAGCATGTTAGTGACGTGCAGGTGCAAAAGACGATGTGATTCAAATGTTAGGATCAGGACGTTGGTCCTTCAGGGCCATCCATAAAGTATCAACAGGAGTCACAGGTGAAGAAGAAGAAGATTTCGTCCTGGAGTATATTAATTCCGATTGTGGTGTTTTTCGTACTCTGTTAACCATACCGATGGATGCTTGGAGTGAGACAATCCAGGAGATTTCTCCAAAAATCGACGGTCTCTTCTACCATAGCCGCTTATGGAATGATGCCCTTGTGTTGAAAAAAGCACTGGCCTTTTAGGACCGCCCCACCCTGGACCGCCTACTTGTTGATGGCTGTTATAAAGAGGATTTTTTCCAGAGCAACACCATGCAGACGTACCTGTTGGAACAAGACCGTCCAAGACAACGATGAGGCCAGAAGGTGTTCCGAGACGTATCGTCACTACCTTCCTCGGAGCTGCTACAGGCGGCCCCGGGTACGGGATGAACAACTCCTCGCCGTCACCTCTACATCCTGCGGTAGAACACGTTGCGGCTGACGGTCATAAGTACGAGGGTTCTAACAACGACACGACAGACGGAGCCCGTCCTTCATTGGACGTCAAAGACGACACAGACGACTCTGTTGCAACTGAAATGCAAGATGTGGATGACGAGGAGGAACCTGTAGGGAAGGCAGCAACCGCCTGCCCCGGGAACGAAACTGTCGACGTGCATCCGCCTGCTTTATCCACTGCTTCTCAAGACCAAGAACCAGCAGCTAATGATGACACGGATGGATGGATAAGCGGTTTCTTCTTGAAAGCTTTAAAGACAGTTGTATTTCATCTACTAGGTAAAACCATACGCAGGTATTGGAGGGAGATCTGCTACGGTTGCCAAGTAGACCATCCCAGCCAACTACAACACAGCTGTCTTGAAGAGATGGAGGATGATTTCTACCGCCTTAATTTCCACCCGTTGATGAAGAGACTCTGTAACAAGAACTTTCTGCCTGCTGTACAACACTACTTGACCCTGAATGACGTACAACCGGGGAAAATGAGAACAAAGGCTACGGCTGAGACAGTCTTGCTCGAAATGAGGTGTCGAAAATCAACTGTCTGGAATGAATACATCAAACACGAGCCAGAGGATCTCCTAATTGAACGTCTGGAATCAGCAAGTAGAATCTGGAATAGAACGCCGGTCCTGGGCGATGTCACAAACACGAGATTCCCTCGTATGTGATGTTTATTTTTTTTTACTCTTTTACTGTCTTTGTATAACATTACGTTTGAATCCTTACATAACCTGTGGAATAAAAAACATTAAGAAGTATATTTGGATCTCAGCTCATTCATTTCTCGTTTAACATGACGGTGAAACACATCATTAAAAGAGTTTATTACAATCCTCTTCACCCCGGGACCTCTGGAGGTGTGAGTCGCCTTCGTCCAGGGGTGCAGGTTGAGACTGGAAAACCAGTCAGTTCTAAATCTATTAAAGATTTTTTTTATCAAAACAGGATGCCTACACCCTGCATAAACCAGCCAGAGTAAACTTTCCGAGATACAGAGTATTTGTTCACAGGCCTCTTCAACAATTCCAGGCCGACCTATGCGACATGCAGGCGTTGGCTAGATATAACGACGATCAAAATTACTTGTTGACCGTTATAGATGTATTTTCAAAGAGGGCCTATGTACGCGTTTTAAAAAGAAAGACTCCGATCGAGAGAATGAAGGCGTTCAAAACAGTGCTGGAGGAGTGCGGGACGCCTGCAAAGCTACAGACGGATGATGGGAAAGATTTTTTTAACAAGAGTTTCAGGGCTTTGATGGAAAGGAAGGGTATTAATCATTTTTCAACAGCGAGTGACGTTAAGGCCTCTGTGGTTGAGAGATTTAACCTCACTCTTAAAAGTCGGATGTGGAGATATTTCACGGCTAAAAACACGTTACGTTACATCGAGGTTTTACAGGATCTAGTAAAGAGTTATAATCACAGCTATCACAGTAGTATAAAAATGACACCGATGGAAGTAACTAAAGAAAATACTCTGCAATTTTTACATTAGACCATCGAAAGATCTGCAGAAGGCAAAATTTAAGGAGGGCGATCATGTTAGGATATCAAAACTACGAGGTGTATTTGACAAAAAGTATGAGCAGAGTTTTACAGATGAGATATTTACGATAACTGAATGTATTCATCGCACCCCGCCTGTGTATAAATTGAAAGATTTCGACGGCGAGACCATCCAGGGGTCATTTTATGATCAAGAATTACAAAAAGTACAACTCGTAAAGGATAAAGTATTTCACGTTGAAAAGATTCTCATGGAACGCTGCGTTAAAGGAGAGAGGCAGGTCTTTGTCCAGTGGAAGAACTGGCCTGAAAAATTCAACAGCTGGGTAAAAGCTTTGGATATAAAAAATATATAAGAAGGTCCTTCTTTACACCAGGCATCATATCACCATGTACGACTCAAAGAACGCAGGCTTCTATGTGACTTTACCATCAAACGCCAGCGCAAATGTTTTTAAAGACAACTCCATTGGTACTTTCCGCGTTGATTTAGCACAACATATCGATTTAAACGGAAAATGGGAGGTCGCTTTGACGGAGATTACATACCCTCACACGTGGCATAATATTCCAGAGGATACAGCATCATTTTCCTGGAAACCGAACCATAGAGTACTTGATTCCAACACAAACACGGCTCCCCCTAGAGGATCAGATTCGGAGGCTAACACAACACGACGGTATAAAGATGAATTTCATAGAGCCATGGCTCGTCTTAGGGCTCCAGATCCCGATGCCAGCGCCTCTGCTCAGAGGAAAAAAGACGAATCACGAGGGGTTGATCGACATTTCAAAACGGCGGGAACAGATATTTCCAAACTGAAGTTTAAGGGAGGATATTACAGCTCTATTAATCAGATTACAACCGAGTTGGAGCAAACCTTTAAAAAAACCAATAACGACATACGCTTCCTGTTTAACAGTGCACGGCAAAAAATTGATCTTCAAGGAGACGGGCAGAACCTAGTGCTTTTTAACTCGCCTTTGGCTTACATGCTAGGTGTAGAGCCTGGTAATTGGATAAATTTTTGCGACTACAGAGCGCCCCATCCAGTTGATTTAAAAGTGGGGTTTTACCATCTCTACTGTTACAGCGACGTTGTAAGACCGCAGCTTGTAGGGGATGCATATGCACCGCTTTTAAGAACTGTGGAAATCAAGGGTAGCTACTCAGATATAATCACACAACATTTTAACCCTGCTTACTATTTACCGGTGGCCAAGAACCATATTGAAAATATTCAGATACAAATTAAATCGAATCTTAACAAACCCGTCAATTTTATCTTTGGAAAGGTCGTGGTGACTCTATACTTTAGACCTGTTACTTGAGAGGATATTATATAACCCTTGTATCGTCATGTGGAAATTCATTCACCATCACAACGCCGGAGAGAGATAACCAGTCTTTGCAGGCCAAGTCGTAAACAAACACAATGGTTCATGCAGGCTTAAGAGACGACCCTCACAGATTTGTACAATATTATGAAAAACAGGTGGGCGGAGATCTACCCGGTTTCTACGGTGCCCCTGTTATGTACGAACGTGGCATCGGTTCCCTCTTCTCGAAAATGTTTCGGTTTGATTCACCGCTCTTGAAAAGAGGTATTGCCATCGCGAAACAACATCTCAAATCAGCGGTGGGTAACATAGCTATGGATATGTTCGCCCGTACCTTGAGAGGAATGAGCGATCAACAGAGACAGAAAGGGTCAGGAGGTACAGCCGTCTTATCGCGGAGGACAAAGAGACGCCCTCCAGGACGATGTGTAACACAGAGCTCTAATAAACGTACAAACAAAAAAAGAAAGAAGTCTGTTGACAGAAGCAAACGGTCCAAGAGGAAGTCCAGAGGGAGCTCCGATATATTTTAAAAAACCTTATATACAGTAACGTGGCACTCCTACACCAGAAATCTGCTGAATGCACATTGGCAGAACTGGATTTATTCACGCCCCCGATGACGCAACTTTCCATCAAAGACAAAATTTACACTGAAATTGCACCAGTAGCCGCTATCAGCGAAGGAGGACCTATTGAGTTTTTTATACCGGGAGACGGTGAAAAGTATCTAGACCTAAACGACACCCTTCTACTCGTGCGTGCAAGAATTACTAACGCCGATGGCACACCGCTGGCTAACGACGCAGCAGTCGGTCTCATCAATTATCCTCTAAACACAATCTTTGACCAGTGCGATGTGGTTCTGGGGGATCGGATGATTTCGCAGTCCAGTTCCACACATCCGTACAGAGCTATGATTGAAACACTTCTCAACTTTTCAGGCGACACTCTTAAAACACAGTTTAGCACCGGTCTTTTTTACCAAGACACAACTGGGTCAGTTGACTCGATCATCACTGTAAACGGTCCCAACGCAGGTCTTAATAAGAGGGCCGAGTTCACGAGCAGATCCAGAGAAGTACATCTTCTCGGTCCTCTCCACGGCGACATATTTTTCTGCGAGAGACTGTTATTAAACTCTGTCGATTTAAGAATTAAACTCACCAGAGCGAATGATGCCTTCTGCCTGACCGGACCCCGCGACTCCACCTTTCGTCTGAAAATCCTCGGCGCCTCTCTGTTTGTGAAGAAAGTCACTGTTTCGCCAGCTGTGAGAATAGGTCATGCAGCGGGTGTGTTAAAAGGAAATGCTCTCTTCCCGCTCTCACGAGTCAATGTAAAAACATACTCCATTCCAGAAAACTCAAGAATATGCACCCAGGAGAATTTATTTCTGGGTTCAATACCTAAATACGTGGTTTTAGGGTTGGTACATCACGAGGCATTTACCGGTAGGAGAGATCTCTCCCCGTTCAATTTTCATCATTACAACACTGAATATCTAGCCCTCTGTCAGGACGGCCAACAGATCCCCGCTAAAGCTTTTCAACCTCAGTTTAATAACGGTATGGCGGTCAGAGAGTTTTATAACATGATTCTAGCTACAGGAAGACATTTGAAGGATCTGCCTCTAAGCATTGACCGCGAAGGTTTTAGCAGCGGTTATTCGTTGTTTGCATTTAATCTCAATCCAGCCGACGACAACTACGCTCTCTCTCCTCTCTCAAATGGGAATTTAAGACTGGAGATGAGATTCAGAGTACCCTTACCGAACACCGTAACACTGATTGTGTACGCTTGTTACGATTCCATTCTGGAGATTGATGCAAAAAGACAAGTGCTGGTGGACTATTATTATAAAAGTTATGGATAGTCTCCAGTTACAGAGGCTGCTGAGAGGTCTCTTGGGCGACACATTTTACGGTGTATGGCCGTCGGACAGGTTGCCTCAATTGACACAACTCCTCAGACTGCCTGCATATTTCATCGTCAACACACATCCGGCACATAAACCAGGAGAGCACTGGTTTTAACTCTCGAAGAAGACGGTAGAACAACTTTCTTTGACTCATTTGGAATGGGACCCTACTTTGCACATTACCCTGAAAATATTTTAAAGTTTCTCAAAAAACATTCAGTCGACATCAAGTACAACAATGGTCAACTACAGCACCCCCTATCGTTTGTATGTGGTCATCACTGCGTCATCTACCTCTGTCATCGCGCTAGAGGGTTGTCTATCGAAGAAGTATTAAGTCTATAAAGCGACGATACCTTAACAAATGACCTCATGGTATACAACTTTGTGAAAGGTCATCAACAATGTCTAAAAAGATGCGCCCACTGTCCGTGGAAACAACAAAACTGTTCTCTTCTGTATTTTAATGACTATTGTAACGTGTGACTAATCTTATTTTGTTTGTACGTGTGTTGAAAAGAAAATCTGTAATCTTATAGTAATTCAATAAAACATTTTATTGATGAAAAGGCAATAACCGTGTACAAGGTAATTATTCATGAAACCCATCGAGGTGTTAGAGACAATTTCTTCCTTTTGGTCGCTACACGCGTCAAGCGTCGTCGAGGTGTCACTTTAGAGTCCTTTGGGTCGGGAGACCAGCCCTCGGCTATACTTTTGTTTCGCGAGGTAGAATTCGATTTAAGTCTCTGATATTGAGGCCGCGCTTCAGGATTGGACAGCAGGGTGAGAGGGATGTTTAGCTTTAATAATGTGACGAGAAACTCGGACCATCCCTCAGGTAATGAAGAACTTGTTTTCTTATACGGTAGGGAAAGGTACTTGAATATATCAATCACATGAGAGCCTTTTACAGCATTTCCTTCATACATAAATTCACCATTCATATTCCAACCGTCGCCGTTTGTGGATATCCTCTGGATAATGTATTCAGCATTTCTTCGAGCTTTTGACGGAAGGCTGTTTAGAATATCCTTACCCACGACGTCCGTTACAGAGGGTGTTTTTAGAACGCTTTGGTCGCGACTGTCAGAGTCGTGGGGATGATCTCCGTCTCGTTGTAAAGTCAGAGTTACTCTCCTTTGGTCTCTCTGATCCTGTTTTGTAAAGGTTAAATATCTCTGCAATAGACCATCATACTGTTTAATCTTCTCATACGAGTTTAACTGAGAATCATTTAGAACGGTCCTCATCTTCTCATTCAATTCATCTTCGGCTGTTTCACGGATGTCAGAGGATGGGCGTGATAACTGGTTAATTTGCTGAGGAGAGACGAGATACATTTTCTGGACAGTCTTCATGGCGTTTTACTTCTTTACAAGTCCTCCTATTAGATTTCCAATGATTGGAACGGCAGCCGCTAGCAACGGCAACAGGAATCCACCCGATTGCTTTTTAAGAATCCTTCGTTTACGCTTCACGCACGCTTTTTTTTAGCCAAGAGTCTGATGTTTTTCTTCTGATTTTTCAGTTTTTTTAACTGAGCTTGCGACAATGGTACATTCCCCTTCAAAACATTCAGGGCGATCTCGCAAAGAGCTTGAATAAAGTCCCGAGAACTACGCATTAAAATGTCTTTACGTTTCTTTGACGGAGCGTGGTATAGTTCCTTAAGTAAACCAGCGTTTATTTTTATACGCGCTGACATAACTTAAGCAGACGTTTTTGGTATGTACACAGTGTGACGCTCGTGAGGAAGTATCCCAGTCCTTAGTCTGTAGCGTTCTGGACATGAGGGTGTTAGATCAACAATTAAGTACCCGTGAGCGTCGGCTGTAGCATCTTCAAAGCTTTCTAGAAAGAAAGCTCTTTGAGACGGGTAAATCTGTTGAGCAAGAACTTTTATCTGCATTTTATCGCGAGGATTCTTAAACAATGCAAAGTAATTGCTATTCAGACTAATAGTACGACTATATTTACCACGATGAAATAAGTTTTGCGTCAGCATTATAACACTCATATTTTTATGATGTCTGTACTGCGTAAAAACACGGACAACCTCTGGGTTTTCAGAAGCTTCAAAAATAACATCGTCAAGAATAATCAAATGTTTTCTATCAGTAGGAAATACATCTTCATTTTCAAAAGATTCAGGTAAACCTTCAATGAATTTGATATTTTTATTCATCTTTTGCAACTCAGTGCAAAACCCGAAAGGTTTGGTTGTGCCGTCCGAAAACAAGCGCCTCTTATCGTACACGACCCGGAGTTTTTTCGTAACTGATCTGTTTTTTAAAGTGATGTTCTTTTTTATCCCTGACAATGTTGTGTTGACGGGTCTCAAGCACGCCGTCAGGAGAATACTGTAAAAACAAGTCATCCAGTGTCACCACAAACAATGGGGGAACCCTTTACACATGACTGTTAGATTGTGGATGAAAAGTTTGAGGCCATCCTGAAAGAGGGATCATTGTTCAAGTTTTTTGACCCTCAGATTATCAATTAATGTGTTAATATTCTTCTGCGAGACGTACGGTTACTCTCTCCTCACTGGCATCAACAAGAAATATCTGTAAGGTCTCCTGCTGGTCCAGAACTCAATCATTGTTTCTCTGAATGGGCACCTTTGAACACGTGTAACTTGTTGAATCGCCCAGGTTCTAGGTCTAAACTGAGGATACCATGTATTGTTGTACTTGTTATTTAGAAACAATACAATACAAGGGACCTGCCATGATGTATGGTTGAGAGACTGCTACACAGGCAGACAAGCAGAGTCACATGTGTCTGAATTGATGGCCTGGTTTTCATAGGCGGAGTGAGCATCTAAGATCAAGATGGAGGTCGCCGATTTGTGATGGCTACTAGTGAGGAAAGGGTAAAATGAAGTCATACATCAAAGATTTTACAAGCTACTCACAAACATTCAACATAAATATTTGCCTGCATTCAACTTTTAATTTTCAACTTTTATCATTTCTATCTTTTGCAGGAGATAACTATTCCATCATTTATGTTTAAAGCACATCATAGTGAGAATATATTACAACAGCATTAGATTTAGCTCTTTCAAAATTTCAGATTTTGTTCAAGGATATTGTCGGTATCCATTTGCTTTTGGAATTAATTGAGATTCCTTGCAGAAGTATCCTTTTGACGCAAATGTTGACAGTAACGTTTGAAAATCGTAACATGGTCCTGGAAATTGCAGCACCTTCAAGAGTTTCTCCCCAACCAACAGAAACACTACATCATTACAAAATAAAACCCAAAAAGTACTGTAGTAACATGCAAACATGAACCTCAGTCTACACTTTGACTCCAAAGGTCCAGTGGAAAAGCCTCATAGAACTTCATATCCAATATGTGTTCCTTCCTTCCGTTTAAAGTTCTCGTATGAGTTGTTGATGAGGTGTTTATAAGATGTTCATACAAATTCTACCAAGAAGAACACACCCAAACCAATAACAAGCATTGTCTCGGAGTTGTAAGTGATATGTTCATCAATTCCGCATTTACCTACGGATGCGTAGATCCAACAAGTCCAACATTCCCCCTCTGTGGGACAAATAAGGGACACTCTGTGCTCAAGATTCAAGATTGTATTAATCACCGTAGTCACCCTCGACATTTTGGGTCTTCTCATTTTAAATCTTAATCTCATTCTATCACTTTCGCCCTCTTATGGGCAGAACGGCGAATTTTGCCACCGTTTTTAAAAAAAGTGCATCGAGGCTTATTTTAGGAGCGAGGTACTAGTCATTGGCTGTATACGTTGAACGAAGTCGGCCTGAGTATGATCCGGGACATCTTCCCATAGGATTGGATATTGGGTCACCAAGCGTTATCAGGATGTGTTCACAAACATGCTTTCATGCGTTTGCAGACATTCACTCGGTTAAAATTCAATTTGAGTGAAAAATGAGACATAATCACACTGTTGCTTTCAAAAATTTTTGTTAGCTTTGTTAGATTGTTTTTTTTTTTGTTGTTGTTGTTTCTCAGGTGTTCTTTCTATGGAGTTTCTATTCTTTCCCTTCACTATGAACAAAGTTGTTCTTTGAAGTAGATTCTCATATTTACTTTTCTGATATTTTCTATGTGCATATTCCGTCGTATGCATTTACACTTTAAAACTTAACTGACTGATGGATAGATAGGTAGATGCAAGTTCATAAAAAGGAATAAAAGCCTTCTGCAGGATTCAGTGCCTCATTGAGAGACTACTAGCGTAAAAAAAAAAATGCTTCCGCGCAATCCGTACACCTTGTGAATGTAAACAAATAGAAGATAAAACACTATTCAGCTTGAAGATATGTAAAGAAAATGTAGGTCTAGGACGATTAAAAATGAAAAACTGAATGTATGTCAGAAACTACAATGTCAACCCTGTGATTTGTTGTTTGTCAGTTAGAATTGGCAGTGATTAGTAAAAAAGCTTTACTTGTAAAAAAAAAAAAATATATTTATATATATATTTCATACTATTTCGTGAAAAAAGCGGGGTTTGTGACTGGTAGCGAAAATAAAAAGCTCTTGACATCTCAAAAGTTATACATCTTTTATTTTTTCAAATTTGACAAATGGCTGAACAAATGAAAAAAGTTTGTTAAAATTTTTAAATAAACTATATCTAGTTTCTAATAATATTCATCTATTTATCCTATCGTAGATGGTTGTACAAAAACGTCAGGCTTTAGTTCAGGATTAGTAATACAATTTGTGTAAGCAGACAGTTTCAGGTAAATGAAAAGATTAAGAAGATTGGGAACATGCCAACATGCTCGTACATACTAAAATGGCTTGTTGTCTTATAGTGAGAATGGTATGTCTTAAATTTGATGCACGTGTGTGTGTGTGTGTGTGTGTGTGTGTGTGTGTGTGTGTGTGTGTGTGCTGAAAAAAACTTTATTTGTTGTTTTTTCAAACAATTCAATTTCTGATACTGACAATTAGAAGTTTTTAACAGTGAAACAGATATTTGAGATTCTAATGGATGGAGAAAAGCTTGAAGTAAAAGGAAAAATGTACTTACAGGCTTCAGTGCGTCGGTTAGATTTTATAAGATGAACAACCAGCCTACCAAAACTATTTTTTTATGGTAACTTGCGAACACAGACAAAACAGACAAGACAAAAACAGGTTCACGAACCTACAATGTCAACCAGTTTAATTTGCCAGTTGTTTGTTTTTAAAACACTGAAAAAAAATGTTTTACAATTTGAGACACAGTTGATAAATAATAACTGAGAATACACCTGTAACTTGTGAAAAAATATGAAAATACAATATCTGAATTTGTTCACATGCCTTACTTCAGCATTAAAATTTTGTGAAAATGAACAACAGAAACACTGTTTTTTAAAATGGAAAGATTTAATTTAAACACATTTCGATTTCGACTCGGGTTACTTTTTTATAATTCTCAATTCATACATTCATAGTTTCACCTCAGCTCGAAGCATGTTAGTCTCTGGATCTGATCTAAATATCACATACGATGATGGAGTAATTGCGTCATTGAGTTTCCTCCGGCTGGGCGCACCCTTAGAGATAGGGTGAGGAGTTCGGTCATCCGGGAGGAACTCGGGGTGGAGCCGCTGCTCCTCCACATGGAGAGGAACCAGTTGAGGTGGCTCGGGCATCTGATCCGGATGCCCCCTGGACGCCTCCCTGGGGAGGTGTTCCGGGCATGTTCTACCAGGAGGAGACCCCGGGGAAGACCCAGGACTCGCTGGAGATATTATGTCTCCGGTCTGGCCTGGGAACGCCTCGGGATCCCCCGGGATGAGCTGGAGGAGGTTTGTGCGGACCGGAAAGTTTGGGCTTCCCTGCTCCGAATGCTGCCTCCGCGACCCGACCCCCGAACACAAAATGGACACTACAAAACTAACATGTCGCACCGTACTGCTCCCGCATTTGGCTATTTTCACCTGAAAATACAGAATAAAGACACATTTAAATCAATGAAAAGCATGGCTTGTAATATACACATTTTAGCCACTCGTAAGGCAAAAAAATAAAAAATAAAATAAAATTAAGGGTTAACATACTTTGGATATTTCTACACTACTTGTCTGACTAGCGATAGCATCAAGTATAAATGAATGTTCATTCAATGAATGTTCTGTCCCTCCTACATTGTAGATGTGTTACATGACAAGTTATAGGACGTTTGTATAGCTATTATATCGCATTGCTTCACAATTGTTACATTGCAGGAACACATTCAGTCATTTCATCTTGCATGATACAGGGATTGAAAAGAAGCAGGGTGAAGAACAGTTCTTGTAACTTATTCTCACTTTCCCTCATTTTTGCCACAGTGTTTGCGTGTCGCTGTGTGTGTGTGTTAACTTTGTTGTGTGTTACAGTACGTTTTGTGCTTGTGTTCAGTATGTATGTATTAGTGTTGAGTAGTAACTTCTCGAAGGCTCAAACGTTGTGTTGCTCAGTCTGGTCTGATCTAAATGTCACAGCTAATGATGAAGTAATTTTGTACTGCTTGCACGTTTGATTGTTTTACCCCTAAATTACAGGGTACAGTACAAACAAAAAGTAGTCGTTTTTTTACCTTTAGTGTGACTAGATTTTTTTCGAAAAGCATGACTCAGTCAAGCAACGACTGATGAAAATAGAATGTTTCTATATTTTATCGTCTGACTTGAAACAGCATCATGTAACTTTAAAATAATAAAATCTCTGTTTGTTCCAGCTCCAGAGGTCCTTCTATCGCCACCAGAAGGTTATCGGCTGACTCGAATCTAATATTAGAAGAGACAATGCATCTAGTACATAATATCATGAGATATTAAGAGCAGCTTATAATTGATTAAATATATTTACCTGTATCACTCTGCGTTAAATGAACATCACCCAGATGGGTAATAATTCCTATAAAAGTAGAGATGAATATGATAAACCAACATGACAAAGTTTTTATAATAGCTTTTTATATTCACCTATAAGCATCCGTGGCTAGACTGGTATCTATTGAAGGGAGCACCGCCGTCGGATCCGCGTGTACGCCACCGTCTTCAAAAGTTGGTCGCATTAGCTGCTCGAATAATGAAATCTTTTTACCTGTATCACTCTGCGTTAAATGAACGTCACACAGATGAGTGACGACATCTGTCAATGAAAAGAGACATGGTACGTGATAAACATGGCGTAACGTTTTTATTATACTTATATATGTAAATGTAGATACATAGATATACATATATGTATATACATATATGTACTGTATACTGTATAGATATAGATAGATAGATAGATAGACAGATAGATAGATAGACAGATAAATATTCACCTACGATGTGCAGAGGAAGAGGCATCCATGCCAAGTCTGGAGTCATTTGGAGAGGTGGCTGAGGTTCTGGAAGGTCTGGTCAACAGCAAAGGTTACCCCTGAACTGGTGTAAAATGTGGTCTGAATCAGGGTCACCTAAATACTCCGTTTGTGTGGGCAGGGCCTAGGTGACGCCTTTGTTGATTTGAATACTTCAAAACAATAGGGAGGGAGAGCCCAGTGTCTGCTAGGTAGCTAAGAGGTGTGAACTGACCCTCCACCAAATGGCACAATTTGAAAAGGAAGGTCTACAGGTGGGGCGGCCTGGGTGTGAACTCGGCCTAAACAACGTTGTCTGAAAGACAATGAGGTCTGCCTTCAAATTGTCTCTTTTGAAGATTCAATCGTGTGGGAAAGAACTCACGTCTCCCCTGCAAATTAACCGATTATCACAGAGTCTGTTTCAGTGTCTGAGAAAGAGTCAAGCATAATACCTGCATAATACCTGTTGTTAAGCTGTCTGAAGTGTTTTTTGAAAGTTATCCACATTTTTATGTTTGGCGTTCCGAAACCCACCTTATCTCAGGCTGAAAACGCGTTTTCTGCATTGTGCCACAACTTCTCAGCGAAGAATCAAAACATAAAATTTTCACATCCCGCTATAGCAGAAACTTTCTATCTCGTAGTTGCACATCAAATCTAAGCGGTCTGAAGTGTTTTCCAAAAGTTATCAACATCTTTATATTTAGCGTTCCGAAACCCACCTGATCTCAGGCTGAAGACGCGTTTGCTACATTGTGCAACAACTTCTCAGGGAAGCTTCAGAATATGAAATTTTCACCTCCCACTATGGAAGAAAGGGTCTTTCTCGTCGCTGTGCATCAAATCTAAGCTGTCTGAAGTGTTTTTTGAAAGTTATCAACATTTTTTTGTTTGGCGTTCCGAAACCCACCTTATCTCAGGCTGAAAACGCGTTTTCTGCATTGTGCCATAACTTGTCAGGGAAGCTTCAGAACATGACATTTTCACCTCCTACTATAGCAGAAATTGTCTTTCTAGTAGTTGCACATCAAATCTAAGCTGTCTGAAGTGTTTTTTGTGCGTTGTCAACATTTTTAAGTTTGGTGTTCCGAAACCCGCCTTATCTCAGGTTGAAAACGCGTTTTCTGCATTGTGCCACAACTTCTCAGGGAACCTTCAGAACATGACATTTTCACCTCCCACTATAGCAGAAATTGTCTTTCTAGTAGTTGCACTTCAAATCTCAGCTATCTGAACTCGTTTTTGAACGTTATCCACATTTTTATGTTTGGCCTTCTGAAACCGAACTTATCTCAGGCTCAGGTCAATCAGAAAACCACCCTCACTCGGGCTGAAAACGTGTTTTGTGCACTGTTCACTCGCTCATCAGAATAGCCTCAGAACATGAAAACATCACCTACAGCGATTGGAAAAACACTCTTTGTAGTATATTGAACACTAAACCTCTACGAATAAGGCGCTGCGACCGGCCTACTAGCAGCCGAACCTTTCCACATTTCCTGCTTCGAAGCCATGGGATGAGTTTGACAAAACCCAGGCGCTGCTATGAGGTGGATGGCAGGTTCCCGCTTGATCTCCACCCGTGCCTCATGTCATCCGCCACCCATCAATCTCATCAATCGCAGAACCTCTCTCAATCGACGAGAGATTTTGGAGATTCAATAGTTCGTCGGCGTGGTGCGCGGCCCCTCCTCCACTCACTGCCACCGCCCGGGGTGAACACCGTCGCTGGTCGAAGGGGCGGAGTGAGCCCAGCCGTCCGGATCATAGCCGCGGTGATCATTGCTGTTCCTTATGGAAAGACCTGTCGGCTGCTCTCACCTCTGCTCCCTCCAAAAGCGTAGGAAGAAAACTTTATTTCTAAAAGTAAGCATCGAAACCAAAGTCTAACTTGAATAAAAAACAAGATGCATTACGTTGGTATCGGGTCCATTTCTTCTCTGCCCAAAATTAGGCTTTGTCACTCTCCAAGTTCTCCTTCCCGTTCCAGTCAATGCGAACTCCGGCTTCAAAATTTTGTTTTCGTTTGACATCGTCTAAGGGGACCGAGCAGAATAGTAACGGCCTCTCTGCCTCCTTATCCCTGACGCCAGAACTGTCCCTGGGGAAGATTCTGGAGGCAAGAAATTCTGTTTTTACTCAGCTTCGACACAATAACAAGCATCGGCCCCAAATAACTCTTTTCCGTCTCTCAACAGATTCCGCTTCCAGCCAAAAGTCAAGAGAGTTTCAATTCTGCCATTAACTCTTCCTATTCCTCAGACTCGCCAGTTTGCTGCGAATGCCACTTCTTCAGAGGATCACACAGTAGCCGCTGCGTGCCAGACCTGCTCGGTTCTCATCTCCATCGCGCGCTCTACCCACTGAGCTAACCAGCCACAACTCTCACCATGGCCTTCAGGGATTTGAACGCCTGACCGCCTGATCACTAGACGGACGCTGTACCGACAGAGCTAACAAGCCACTACAATCTCTTTGGCTCTTCAGGGATTTGAACACCTCAGCCCCTGACCACGACACAGACGCTCTACCCACTGAGCTAACCAGCCAGTTCTCACTGCATGGCACTTAAGGGATTCGAACCGCTTACCCTAACCAGCCACTGAGCTAACAAGCCACTTCCATCTCATCTCTTCCAATGGCTCTTCGGGGATTCGAACCGGTGACCCACTTCAGTGATTCCAACCCCCAAACCCCCGAACACTAGACGAACGTTCTAGCCACTGAGCTAACCTGCCACTGAAGAGCCATCAAGAGAGAAGTGGCAGGTTAGCTCCAGAAGAGCCAAAGAGATACAAGTCGCTTATTAGCTCAGTGGTTGGCAAGCCCAGTGGGTAGAGCATCGCTCTAGTGATCATGCAGTCAGGGTGGTCGAGGGATTGAATCTTGTTAGCCCAGTGGCTGGTTAGCTCTGGGTATAGTGCGTCCGTCTAGTGATCGTGTCGTCAGGGGTTCAAATCCTTGAAGAGCCATGGAGAGAGAAGTGGCTCTTTAGCTCAGTGTGTATAGTGTTCGTCTAGTGATCGGGGGTCAGGCGTTTCGATGCCTAAATGGCCATGGTGAGAGAGGGGTCTGTTTAGCTCAGTAGGTAGAGCGTCTGTCTCGTGATCGGGGGTAAGTTGTGCGAATCACTGAAGATCCATGGCCAGAGAACTGGCAGGTCTGCTCAGTGGGTAGAGCGGCCATCTTGTGATTGGTTGGTCAGGGGTTCGAATCCCTGAAGTGCCAAGGAGAGAGAAGTGGGTAGGGCTTCCGTCAAGTGATCGGGTATGGGGGCTTACCGGTTCGAATCCCCGAAGACCCATGGAGAGAAGTGGCTGGCTCAGTGGGTAGAGCCTCCGTCTAGTGATCGGGGGGTCAGCCCCTCCAATCACCGAAGAGCCAAGCAGAGAGAAGTGGCAGTTTAGGTCAGTGGGTAGAGCGAAAGTATAGTGATCGGGGGAGTCGAGGGATTGAATCACTGAAGGGCCATGCAGAGAGAAGTGGCAGGTTAGCTCAGTGGCTGCTTAGTTCAGTGGGTAGAGTATCAGACTAGTGATCAGGGATTGATGGGTGCTAATCCCTGAAGAGCCATGGTGACAGATGTGCCTGGTTAGCTCAGCGGGTAGAGCGTCCGTCTAGTCATCGCTTCAGGGCTTTTTACGGTCAGGGCTTTAAATCCCTGAAGTGTGATCGAGAGAAGTGGCTTGTTAGATCAGCGGGTAGAGCGTCCGTCTAGCAATGGGGGCAATCGATAGAGAAGTGGCTGGTTAGTTAAGTCGGTAGAGTGGCCGTCTAGTGATTGGGGTTCAGCGTTTCGAATCCCCAAAGAGCCATGGTCAGAGTTGTGGCTGGTTTGGTCAGTGGGTAGAGCATCGGTCTAGTGATCCGGGGGTCAGCCGCTCGAATCACCGAAGACCCATGGAATGAGAAGTGGCAGGTTACCTCAGTAGGTTGAGCATCCATCAAGTAATCAGGGGGTCGGGAGTTCGAATCCCTGAACTGACATGGAGACAGCAGTGGCTAGTTAATTCAGTGGCTCATTATCTCAGAAGGCAGAGAGTCCGTATAGTGATCAGAGGTGAGGGGTTCAAATCCCTGTAGTGCCATGGAGAAAGAAGTAGCTCAGTCGCTCATTGGGTAGAGCGTCCGTCTAGTGATCAGGAGGTCGGAGGTTTGAATGCCTGAACTGCGATGGAGAGAGAAGTGGCTGGTTAGCTGAGTGGCTGGCTAGCTCAGTGGATAGAGTGTCCGTCTAGTCATCAGGGGTGAGGGGTTCAAATCCCTGAAGGATAATGAAGAAAGATTTAGCTGCTTTACTCAGTGGGTAGAGTGTCAGTCTCGTGATAGGGAGATCAGGGTTTCGAAATATTCATCTTCTGAGGAATCGCTGAGCAGTGAGAGAACAATGCGTAAAATGCATTTTTGGCCATTCCGGGTGGGGGGTAGGACAGAAAGCATTCACTGAAAAATTGCGGACCTCAGAAGAGACACAAAGAGATTTGGGGAAAAGAGTCTATTCGACAAGGCACAAATTTCTCCAAACCCTCCTGATGGAGGCCAGGACCAGGAGTAGAGCTCCGTTGAAAGCCACCAGCTCCAAAGGAGCCTCTTCAAGTGGCTCGAAGGCAGCTTCAGAGAGAGACTTTAATACCAATTGAAAATCCCAATAGGGTCACATGTGTCTGGAGGTGTGTCTGAGTCTTCGAGATCCCTGCATGAACTGGACTAGCAGTGGATGTTTACCCAAAGGACAGCAGTCCACACCCATATAGCATTATATGAGCTGAGTGTTAAGGGTGCTTTAGCATTTCAAATAGTGAACTGCACCTCGAGGGGCAGAGGACTGCCTGCTAACCTTGAAGTAGCCATGCTTTGAGGGGACGGCCCGGGATCGGCGGACCCCTCATAATTTCTGCCCCCTCCTGCAGGACTGTTTGCAGGACTTGAACAGGTTGCAGCACAACCTTGTGTGAGTGTGTGTGTGAGCACAGGTGGCGGAGTCACGCAGTCCGGAACACCTCCAGGGACTCTGGAACACCTATGAGGTAATACATAGGGTTAAATTTTACACTCTGGGTGGCAGGAGCTACTGCCTCGCCTTTGCCACCGTAAGCTGAAATAGAAGGTGGCATTAACGACCCCTCATATATAGAGTGTAACTTACACTCTGGATCAGTAGGAACTGTGTTGCCTTCTTTTAGCCAATATACGGCTGAAACAGAAAGTGGCATTAACAATCCTCCATAAGTAGAGAGAAAACATTTACTGAGCAGCTGCAGTCAGGGTTCTAGTCTGAGCTGAGCAAGAAAGAATGAGTTTATTAACAAAAGAACAGAAAGTTATGCAGGAATCCGATGAATCTTGGGTCGCTGCACACTCCACAGCATTGTAATGAAGCAGATACTGGTGTTCCAGCTGGTAGCACCAGGGAGGCCTGATCAAGTGGCTTTGGAGAGTGAATTGAGGACCAGCTGCAGGTCCTAGTCGTGGCATAAAGGTCTTGAGGTCGGTCTAAGCCTTTTCACTCCTCTCATGAAACGGCTCACTTGACCATGCTCACCGACGGGGTGGCTGTCCAGACCATTGTGTAGCATTGAAAGGGCTGCTACAAAAACCCGTAATGTAGCGCTGCTACAACATTCGCTAACCAGATACTGGAGAAAAGAGAGGATTAGAGAAAGAGGTGCTGAATCTGCGGAAGCTGACTGGGTTCCACACCACCGGGAAAAAAATGTCCAATTAGCATTGTATGCTCTGACGGTTGACAGAGCTTTAGCGTTCTGAAGAGTTAATTGAACATCAGGGGGCATGTGATTAATTGTTAACCCTGGAGAAGCCGAACCTTGAGGGGTCGTCCTAGTATTGGGGGAGCCGGGGGAGCCCTCGGGGTTCCTGATGCTTGCAGATGCCCTGACCTGGATGGAGGAAACTCCCAGGGGCCTTTGATCCGCATCTGATACATCTCCGGATACCAGCTGGAGCTGGGGCTTTCTGGAGGCACGAGAATCATTCTCACTCTCTCCAGCTGAATTCTCCTCATCAGAGAAAGAAGAAGGCAAGGAGGAGGAAAGGCATATAGGAGGCCTTCTGTCCACCTTGGATGAGCCAGGGCGTCCACTCCAAGTGGAGGGTCGTTGGATCTATAGAGAGAGAACCAGAGAGGACTTTTGAAGTTCTCTCTGCGAAGCAATCCTCAGAAAGAGATGAGTCTTTAGATGAAGATGTCCTGCTTGCCTCTGAGAGGTTTGGAGGGCGGCAGAGAACAGAATCACAGACAGACAGAGCATTAGACATCGCGCGAGGGAGCTGAGAACAGAGCCGGCATGCAGTGCCTACTAAGTGATCCTCTGAAGAGGTCCATTCGCTGTCCAGTGGCGACCCCTGCTGGAAACTGGCGAGTCTAAGGAATAAGAAGAGTTAATGGCAGAATTGAAACTCTCTCGACTTTTGGATGGAACCAGGATCTGTTGAGAGATGGGAAAGAGTTATTTGACGCCCATGCTACTTATTGTGGCGAAGCTGAGGAAAAACAAAACTTCTTGGCTCAAGAAACTTCACACGGACAGTTCTGGCATCAGGGTTAATGAGGCAGAGAGACTATACTATTACTATACTGCTCGGACTCCTGAGACAATGTCAAACAAAAACAAATTTTTGAAGCCAGAGAGCTGCCACTCGAGTTTGCACTGACTGGAACCGGAAGAGAACTTGGCAGGTGATAAACCCTAATTTTGGGCAGAGACAAAACAGAACCGATACCAAAGTAAAGCATATTATTTTTTTATTCAAATTAGACTTTGCTTTAGATGCATAATTTTAGATACCTTTTTCTTCCTACGCTTGTGGAAGGAGCAGAGGTGAGAGCAGCCGACTGGTCTCTCCAAGATAAGCAGCAATGATCAGGGCACCTATGATCCGGGCGGCTGTGCTCACCCCGCCCCTTCGACCAGCGACGGTGTTCCCCAAGGGCAGTGGCTGTGTGTAGGAGGGGCCACGAGCGGAACACCGCGCCGACGGAGTGTTGAGTCTCCGAAATTTCTGGTGGAGTGAGAGAGGTTCTGCGATGGATGAGCCTGTCCACAGGTGGGATGGTCACACCTCAGGAGAGAGGTCGAGCTCCAGGGGCGAGGGCATCATGCATCGCACATCGCGCATGATGGCTGAGTGAAAGGGAACGCCGCACCGTAAATCCAAAACCTCCACCTGGCAGTAAGCTCTGTTCTGCACCATGTGCGATCCCAGTGCCAGTGGAGTGTCAGAACTGTGGCGGGAATAGTCCGGATTTCTTCCAGTTGTGGGCAGACAACATGCGGGCGTGCACCGTGTGTTGTCTCACCATGCAACACCAGCACGCCGTTAGTGAAGTGGGATGATTCTTGAACAGGCATCGGAGAGAGAGCTCAACTTCGATACGATGGGCGGCGGATGCCATGAGGCACAGGTGCAGATCAAACGGGAACCTGCCTGACTCCACCAAACGGAACTCATCCAACTCTGGGAACAGAGTCTCCGGATCCACGTCAGAGCAGCGCCTGGCTTTCGTCAAACTCATCCCATGGCTTGGAAGCAGAAAATTGTGGAACGGTTCGGCTGTTTGTAGGCCTGTCGCAGTGCCCTTTTCGGAGAGGATTAGTGTTGAATATACGAGAAAAACTGTTTTTCCGATAATTGCAGGTGAAATTTTCATGATTCGAGTAACCCCTCTAAGCAGTGAGTGACTTGTGCAGAAAACACGTTTTCAGCCCGAGGGACTGTGGTTTTCAGAACAACATAAAAATGTTGATAACTTTATCTTAGGTATGAGTTTTTAGCAAGAAAGAAAGTGGTTTCGCACAGGCAAAATGAAATTGTTCATAACCCCCTGAAATACAGTTCAGAAATGTAAGTTTAGGGTTGTATATACTAGAAAGAGTCTTTTTCCTATAGTTGCTCGTGATATTTTCATGTTCTGAGGCTATTTTGATCAGTGAGTGAACAGTGCAGAAAACGCATTTTCAGCCCGAATGACAGTGGTTTTCAGACCAACAAAAATAAAAATGTTACCTCGCTCAAAACACTTCGGACATGTTGAATTTGTTCGGCACCTACTAGAAAGATTGCTTCCGCTATAGTGCCAGGTGAAATTTTGATGTTCAGAGGCATCCCTGAACAGTGAGTGAACAGTGCAGAAAACGTGTTTTC
Source organism: Synchiropus splendidus (assembly GCF_027744825.2). Classification (NCBI taxonomy): domain Eukaryota; kingdom Metazoa; phylum Chordata; class Actinopteri; order Syngnathiformes; family Callionymidae; genus Synchiropus; species Synchiropus splendidus. The sequence goes on from NC_071338.1 coordinate 2,761,893, forward strand.
AGTCCGAGAGAGGCTCGGATTCTGACCAGGAAAAAAATAGTTGATAACCCCATCAAATATATTTCAGAAATGTAGGTTTAGTGTTAATTATATTAGAAAGCGTGTTTTTCCTATAGTTGCAGGAGAAATTTTTATGTTCTCAGGTATCCCTGAGCAGTGAGTGAACAGTCCGTAAAATGCGTTTTCGGCCAAATAAAAGGTGGTTTAAAGACCGACAAAAATAAAAATGTTGATAACTCTCGGAAATCACTTTAGACATGTTGAATTAGTTCATCACCCAGTAGAAATTCCATTTATGTTATAGAGGCAGTTGCAATTTTCATCTTCTGTGGAATCGCTTAGCAGTGAGTGAACAGTGCGTAAAAAGTGTTTTCAGACAAAGAGAAAGTGGGTTTCGGACCGTCAAAAATAAAATTGTTTATGACCCTTTAAAAACAGTTCAGAAATGTATGTTTAGTGTTGAATGTACTCGAAAGAGTGTTTTTCTAACAGTTGCAGGTGATATTTTCTTGTTCTGAGTGTATTCTGATAAGTGAGTGCACTGTGCAGAAAACTCTCCAGGCTCGGTTTCTGACCAGGAAAAAAAAAAGTTCAAAACTCCCTGAAATACAGTTCAGAAATGTAGCTTTAGTGTTAATTTTACGAGAAAGAGTGTTTTTTCTATAGTTGCAGGAGACATTTTCATGTTCTCAGGCATCCCTGAGCAGTGAGTGAACAGTGCATAAAACACATTGTCAGCCAAAGGAATGGTGGTTTAAAGACCGGTAAAAATAAAAATGTTGATAACTCTGTTAAATCACTTTAGTCAGGTTGAATTAGTTCTGCACCCAATAGAAATGCCTTTTTTTATTGTGGCAAGTGAAATTTTCATCTTCTGAGGAATCGTTGACCAGCGAGTGCACAGTATGTAAAACCCGTTTTCGGCCCGAGTTGTCAGAATCGACAAATAAAAAAATGTTATTATCACTCTGAAATCACTTCTGTCATGTTGAATTAGTTCTGCAACTACTAGAAATACCACTTCTGGTGGAAATTCAGTTGAAATTTTCTTGTTCTGAGGCATCCCTGAGCAGTGAGTGAAGGTGTAGAAAACGCGTTTTCAGCGCGAGATATCCGACCAAAAAAAAAATAAAATTGTTGATTACACCCTGAAAATAGTTCAGTAACGTGGATTTAGTGCGGAATATATTCAAAAGAGTCTTTTTCCAACAGTTGCAGCTGATATTTTCATGCTCTGGGACTATTCTGATCACTGTGTGAACAGTGCAGTAAACAGGTTTTCACCCAAGCGAAGGTCGTTTTCGGAATCGACAAACATTAAAATGTTATCACTCTGAAACCACTTCAGACATGTTGAATTAGTTCGGCACCTACTAGAATAACAGCTTCTGATATAGTGCCAGGTGAAATTTTTATGTTCTGAGACAGCCCTGAGCAGTGAGTGAACAGTGCAGAAAACGCGTTTTCAGCACGAGGGACCTGTGTCTTTCAGAACAACATACATAAAATTGTTGATAACTCTCTGAAACCACTTCAGAGACGTTGAATTTGTTCTGCAGCTACGAAAAAGACCCCTTCTGCTAAGCTGGTGTGCGCTCATGACTCCTGTTTGGACCTGGCTAGAATCAACGAGTAGTCCAAGTATGTCAGAATCCGCAGACGCTGTCTTCTAAGTGGTTCGAGCAACGCCTCCACGCACTTGGCGAATTTACGAGGCACAAGACACTGGAGACCGTGTTGTGGAAGTAGGAGTCTGCAAGATCTATGGAGGTCATCCACTCTCACACTCTGACACACTCCAGGAGTCTGCTGGTAGTCCGGAACCGCTGTCTGGTCGTAAATTGGTTGAGGAGACTGAGATCCAGAACAGGTCTCCACTCTCCTGTCTTCTTGGGTTCCAGGAAGTACCTGGAGTAATAGCCAGTGTAAGAGGATCGCATTGGTACTAGCTCGATTATTTCCTTTGACAGGAGAGCGTGGTCCTCCTCCATCAGACATGTTGTTTCTTTGAGTTCACTCAGGTCCACGTGGTGTCGCAGAACCTGGAGGTTGACTGTGAAACTGAAGGGCGTGTCAATGATCGAGTATATTCTTGATCCATATGGGCAGGTGAGGACACAGGCGCTTTCAATTCAGAAGATACTCTGTCATGATAGGCGGCCTGAGCACAGGAGCGGACCCGGCCTCCAGGGCGGGTACAAGACGAAAGGGTCGTCGATGATCAGCGCCTACTCCTCTGGGGACTTCAGGTCCGGCTGGTTCTTCAAAAATAGATTCGCTTTTGTCAGCTGAGCCGTCAGAGGAAGTACCCCAAACTTGCAGTGTACCTGGATCTGACACTGCAATTCTCCTAAGATGGAGCCCCGAGGTACCGGCCCAATCATCCTCAGAAAGAGATGACTCTCTAGATGACAACGTCCTGCTTGCCTCTGAGAGGTTTGGAGGGCTGCAGAGTCACAGACGGACATCCCATCAGACATCGCACGAGGGAGCTGAGAACAGAGCAGGTCTCGCACGCAGCGCGGTGGCTTTCGCGGTCCTCTGGCGACCCCTGCTGGAAACTGCCGAGTCTGTGGAATCAGAAGAGTTAATGGCAGAATTGAAACTCTCCTGACGTTTGGTTGGAAACGGAATCTGTTGAGAGACGGGAAAGAGTTATTTTACGCCTACGCTTCTTATTGTGCCGAAGCTGAGGAAAAACATAACTTCTTGGCTCCAGATACTTCCAAAGGATGTCAGGGATAAGGAGGCAGAGAGTCTGTTACTATACTGCTTGGTCTCCTGAGACAATGTCAAACAAAAAAAAAAAAAAATGAAGCCAGAGTTCGCACTGACTGGAACCGGAAGAGAACTTGGCAGGTGATAAACCCTCATTTTGGGCAGAGAAAAAACAGACTCGATACCAAAGTAATGCATCTTATTTTTTATTCAAGTTAGACTTTGGTTTAGATGCATACTTTTAGATACAAAGTTCTTTCTACGCTTTTGGAGGGAGCAGATGTGAGAGCAGCCGACTGGTCTCTCCAAGAGGAGCAGCGATGATCAGCGCGGCTATTATACGGCTGTTCCTCCCGGGCAGCAGCTATGTGTGGAGGAAGCGCTGCGAGTAGAGCACCACGCCGATGGACTGTTGAATCTCCAAAATCTCAGGTGGAGTAAGAAAGGTTCTGTGATGGATGAGCCTGTCCATGGAGCTCATAAAGAGCGCAATGATGTTCTCAAGTGCTATGAGCCGGTTGCCGACAGCGTAGACGCCATTCTACTGTGCGAAAGTGGCTCTGTCAACGCCGGGTGGGATGGTCCCTCCTCAGGGGGGGCTCCGTACCTGACCACGTGCGGGCCTAGTGCCAGTGGAGTTTCAGAGCTGCACCGGGAATAGTCCGGATTGAATTGGACTAGCAGTGGATGTTTACCCAACAGACGGCAGTCCACACCCATTTGGCATTATATCCTTTGAGTGTTGCAGTTGCTTTAGGATTTCGAATAGTGAACTGCATTTCGGGGGACAGAGGACTGCCTGCTAAGCTTGAAGTAGCCACACTTTGAGGGGACGCCCCAGGATCGGAGGTCCGCTCATAATTTTTGCTAGGAATATTACACCAGCCTTTCTACTTCACTGGAAGTGCCAGGGCACTCCGCAAAATGTGATTGTGAAATTACCGAGGCATGAGTGAGTGACTCTGTAATTGTGAAATTGCAGCCGAAGCTGGCGCATCTGGCACAACAAGAGAAGAAGCTTGAGACTTGAAGACGAGCGGAGTGCCTTGTCTGGACCATGAAAACTTCAGGCAGGACTGAGGTCTCATCGCAGTCAGGGGAGAATGATTGCCGCGTGCCGTGACGCGCTGGTCTTTCATAGCTAGTGATGCCGACATCCTCCTATTCACGGGAGCAACGCCATTTAGCTTCAGTCGAGCACCGAGGCATGTCGGACTTCATGCGGTAAACTGCAGGGTCGCCGTCTCCCTGTAAATTCTTACCGGTCACATGCACACCCGGAGTCGGCGAATCTGGCACATCAAGCGATGAAGCTTGAGACTTGAAGAGGTGCGGAGCGGCTCATCTGGACCACGGAAACTTCTGGTAGGACTGAGGTCTCGTTGCAGTCACGGCAGAAACTTGTCGCATCAGCGCAGGAGCGGATTTAAAGGCAGGTGACTCAGCGCTTGTCATGCTCCGAGCGTGGACGTCGGAATCTTCGGCAGCAGCTTCTCCCCGGGCAGTCAGCTGACCGGAGGAAATTTCTGTTTGTGTGGAAAATTTGCTTTATATAAAACAATTGCTTGAAGCATAGTATTTGCGTTTTTTTTTATTTTTATTTTTTTATTCGTATTGAATTCGCTCCTTCCAGCGCCTCGGCCTCGAGCGCTAATCCGGGCCTTGTCGCCTGGGGTCCTGTCCGCGAACCTGGTGACACTGCTCAATGATGGTCCGGACATTTGATTCGTTCTCCCAAGTGGGTTGAAGTGACACACCCTGTGATAGCCGAAGCGGAAAGGAAAACACACAGGAGGTATCAACACAGCAGGTTTTATTCACGGTTCCAACTTCCAACAAACCGGATGATGACACGGCAACATAACAAGAGCGCCCCCAAGTTGTGACCCCAAATAATCCCATGACACATCATAACACCTCTTCGCCAAACTGTTCACGTCTTCCAACTTCACTCCCAAAACCCATGTCCCCAAAACCACCATAAACACTTGGGTAAGCCTAAAACGTAATAAAATAATAAAACAGTCATAAAATAGAATGCAACTTAAACGACTAACCCAAAACAAAACAAAACAAAAACATGCCTCTTTACGCTAAAGAATAAGAAAATTGCAAGCACCTTGGTCCAAAACTTTTATCTCCTATTCCACTTTTTGAACATTGTCATTCAGATACACTGGGGGATTCCTGTTCTTTTGTGGTCGTACTCTTCCTTGAGACGGTGAGCATACCAGATCACTGTCGGTCTGCTTTTTTTTTTTTTTTTTAGACTGACTTCTTCACTGTTCCCTTCACTTGTCTCAGTCTCCAGTGAGATCCCATCCCCAAGTGGATTCTCCACTTTGACATCCTCCACAGTGGGCGCGGAGGATGTCTGACCTGTTAAAATGGACAGTTTCCCACTGAAAACCTGGTCTACGAGTCTACGCAGTTTGCCCATTTCCCAGCACCATTGTGTAGGAGACTGGTCCTGTGCATTCCTGTATTAACCCTGGAACCCACTTAGACCCATAACCATAGTTTTTTGTGAACATCCGGTCACCTGTCTGAAAACTTCTGAACCGAGCATGTTGATCATGCTGAACTTTCTGGTTTGCCAGTTTCAGTTCCACTTTAGTCTTCAAATTTGGGTATATCAGATCCAACATGCACCTCAACTTCCTCCCCATCTGATAACTGAATAAAGCTCTACTCAGTTTGGTTTCCGGAGAATCACCGGATGTTTTTTTCATCAACTGTTTGAACGTTTGTATCGCTCTCTCTGCCATCCCATTAGAAGAAGGATGATACGGTGCTGATGTGACATGAGTGATCCCATTGCGTGCCAAAAGCTCTTTAGTGTGTTCGCTCACAAAACACTGGGCATTATCTGACACTATCATTTCTGGGATACCATGAGTGCTGAAACTGGCCCTCAAGCAGTTCACAGTAGCCACTGCAGATGGTGATGAAACAGGGTAGACCTCCAACCACTTTGAATGTGCATCAATCACCACCACTGCTTCAACATCAGACCACATCCTGTGTCCGGAATCACCACACAGCACCCCCACAGTACACACCCATCTTGTACATTCAGCTCCTGTTGCTTCATAGTGTATGGCCTGAAAGCAACATCGAGGTTACAGGGCCACCCTGAGTATGTATTCACGGACTGATGCGAGTACGGGGTCTTCACTGGTCCACGATGGTTACGAAGCTCTTCCGAGTTGACCACTGAACTCTGATCCTGCTCTACCATCAATACCTGGTCTTCTGAGTCTGGATCCCCAGTTTTCTCTGGAAGTGGAAGTCTACTGAGAGCATCTGCGTTTGCATTGTCCTGTCCACGTCGGTACACCACGGCATATTCATTTGCTCTTAACAGAATAGCGCATCTCATGATCCTCTGAGAACTCATGTGTGGCACAGCTTTTCCTTCATGAAACAGACTGATTAAGGGCTTATGGTCTGTGTACAAATCACAAATTTACATCCACACAAATATTTGTGGAAGTACTGCACCCAAAAAATAACTGCTGATAACTCCCATCTTTATCCAACTGCGAATAGTTTTTTTGTGCTGCTGTGAGTGTGCGTGAGGCATATCCAATAGGCTTTTCTGCTCCCTTTTCCAGCCTATGTGCCAAGACTGCCCCCACCCCATAAGGTGAGGTATCACATGACAGTGCCAGTTCTTTTTGTTCATCATAATGAACCAACACTTAAACGCTTTGTTGTAACTTTTTTGCCTGCTTAAAAGCCTCTTCTTGCTCAACCTCCCACCTCCGTTTCTCATCTTTCCTCAGTAACTTGTGTAATGGAGAGAGCACAGTAGACAAGTTTGGCAAGAATTTGTTATAAAAGCTTAGCAGACCTAGAAAAGCTTTAACCCTCATATTATGCTTAGGGTCAATTTGACCGATATCCGTTTTTGTGTTGAAAAAAGTAGTGGTTATCCTGACTTTTTCTTCATGAAATCTTGTGACTTTTCCTCATCAAGGGTCATGAGAGAGAAGAAGGATACACCAAAATGTCAAAATTGTTTGATTTATGGCCCTGGAGATAATAAAACACCTCCCCTTCCGGAGGTAATAAAACCACCCCCTCCCCCTTTTTATATAAAAAAGAAATTCAAATAATAACCCCTCCCCTTTTTTATATAAAAAGAAATTAAAATAATAACCCCTCCCCTTTTTATATAAAAAGAAATTAAAATAATACCCCTCCCCCTTGTTTTATGACAGGAAGGGTAATAATTAACCCTATCATTCCTTGTTTTATAACAGGAAGGAAAATAACAAAGGGAGGGTTCTGACCGCTGAATAAACATCGACCTGTGTGTATATATATGTAACCTTCAGACCGTCGCAAGGAGCAAGGAACCGGCAAACACAACCAACTCGCAATGTCTATCCCTACAACGGCGCGTGGATCACCAGTGATCAGCGAGACAGCTGTGACTGTTATTGAGGACCCGTGGATGGGTGCTGGGGCTCCCCGTAAATCTGTAATGTACCTACGGCGTACGCAGGCGCCGCCCGGGGAATCTTTGCAGGATGAGTGGTCTCTAGAGCCTTACGGACGTTGAGGGAGATGGGGGTACGCGTTTAAGTATGAAACAGCTGAATTGTACATTTATCAACTGGATGACAACGAAACCTTGAGTGCCTATACGGAGATGGCCGTGTTATCGTCTAACGACTGGGGTGTGCTGAGAGAGGTGAAGCCGGAAAATTTTCCAAGGGCTGAAGAAGAAGAAGAACAACAACAACGTCAGAAGGCTGGAGCTGTGTCTAACAAACCTGATCGAACGGAGAGGATGCCGTCCTTCGTGGCTATATGGCTGGCTAAAATCTCAGGATCAGGACGATGGTCCTTCAGAGCCCTCCATAAAGTATCAACAGGAGTCACGGGTGAAGAAGAAGAAGATTTCGTCCTGGAGTATTTTAATTCTGATTGCGGTGTATTTCGTACTCTGTTAACCATACCTTTGGATGCTTGGAGTGAAAAAATCCGCGAGATTTCTGCAAAAATCGACGGCCTCTTCTACCATAGCCGCTTATGGGTTGATACCCTTGTGTTGAAAAAAGCACTGACCTTTTAGTCCCGCCCTTTGGACCGCCTACTGGCTGGCGGTTGTTATAAAGAGGGTGTTTTCCAGAGCGACACCCTGCAGACGTATCCGGCGGAACAAACGCATCCAGGAAAACAATGAGGACCGAAGGTGTTCCGAGACGTATTGCCACTATCTTCCTCGGAGCTGCTACAGGCGGTGCTGGGTACGGAATGAACAACCCCTCGCCGACCCGTCTACTTCCTGTGGTAGAAGACGTTACAGGTGATGGTCATGAGTACGAGGGTTCTAACAACGGCATGGCGGACGGAGCCTGTCCTTCATTGACCATCAAAGACGACACAGACGACTCTGATGCAAGTGAAATGGAAGACGTGGACGATGAAGAGGAACCTGTAGGGAGAGCAACAACCTCCTGTCCCGAGAACGGAACTGTCTGCGTGCATCCGCCTGCTTCATCCTCAGCTTCTCAAGACCAAGAACCAGCAGCTAATGATGAAACGGATGGATGGATAAGCGGTTTCTTCCTGAAAGCTGTAAAGACAGTTGTATTTCATCTACTAGGTAAAATCATGCGCAGATATTGGAGGGAGATCTGCTACGGCTGCCAAGTAGACCATCCGAGCCAAGTACAACACAGCTGTCTTGAAGAGATGGAGGATGATTTCTACAGCCTTAACTTCTACCCGTTGATGAAGAGACTCTGTAACAACAACTTTCTGCCTGCTATACAACACTACTTGACCCTGAATGACGTACAACCGGAGAAAATGAGAACCAAGGCTACGGCTGAGACAGTCTTGCTCGAAATGAGGTCTCCAAAATCAAGCGTCTGGAACGAATACATCAAACACGAGCCAGAGGATCTTCTAATTGAACGTCTGGAATCAGCAAGTAGAATCTGGAATAGAACGCCGGTCCTGGGCAATGTCACAAACACGAGATACCCTCGTATGTGATATTTTTTATTTATTTTTTTTGCTTTTACTGTCTTTGTATAACTTTACGATCGAATCCTGACATAACCTGTTTAATAAAAAAACATTAAGAAGCATATTCGGATCTCGGCTCATTCATTTCTCATTTAACATGTCGGTGAAACACATCATTAAAAGTGTTTATTACAATCCTCTTCACCCCGGGAGCTACGGAGGCGCGGATCGCCTTCGTCAAGGGGTGCAGGTTGAGACTGGAAAACCAGTCAGTTCTAAATCTATTAAAGATTTTTTATCAAAACAGGATGCTTACACCCTGCATAAACCGGCCAGAGTAAACTTTCCGAGAAACAGAGTATTTGTTCACAGGCCGCTTCAACAATTCCAGGCCGACCTATGCGACATGCAGGCGTTGGCTAGATATAACGACGATCAAAATTACTTGTTGACCGTTATAGATGTATTTTCAAAGAAGGCCTATGTACGCGTTTTAAAAAGAAAGACTGCGATTGAGACAATGAAGGCGTTTGAATCAGTGCTGGAGGAGAGCAGGACGCCTGCAAAGCTACAGACGGATGATGGGAAAGCATTTTTTAGCAAGAGTTTCCGGGCTTTGATGGAAAGGAAGGGTGTTAATCATTTTTCAACAGCGAGTGACGTTAAGGCCTCTGTGGTTGAGAGATTTAACCGCACTCTTAAAAATCGGATGTGGAGATATTTTACAGCTAAAAACACTCTACGTTACATCGAAGTTTTACAGGATCTAGTAAAGAGTTATAATCACAGCTATCACAGTAGTATAAAAATGACACCGATGGAAGTAACTAAAGAAAATACTCTGCAAGTGTTTGACAATCTTTACATTAGACCGTCGAAAGGTCGACAGAAGCCGAAATTTAAGGAGGGCGATCATGTTAGGATATCAAAACTACGAGGTATATTTGACAAAAAGTATGAGCAGAGTTTTACAGGCGAGATATTTACGATAACTGAATGTATTCACCGCAACCCGTCTGTGTATAAATTGAAAGATTTCGACGGCGAACCCATCCAGGGGTCATTTTATGATCAAGAATTACAAAAAGTACAACTCGATAAGGATAAAGTATTTCACGTAGAAAAGATTCTCAAGGAACGCTGCGTTAAAGGAGAGAGACAGGTCTTTGTCCAGTGGAAGAACTGGCCTGAAAAATTCAACAGTTGGGTAAAAGCTTCAGATATAAAAAATATATAAGACGATCCTTCTTTACACCAGACGTCATATCATCATGTACAACTCAAAGAACACTGGCTTCTATGTGACTTTACCATCAAACGCCAGTGCAAAAGTTTTTAAAGACAACTCGATCGGTACTTTCCGCGTTGATTTAGCACAACATATTGATTTAAACGGGAAATGGGAGGTGGCTTTGACGGAGATTACATACCCTCACACATGGCATAATATTCCGGAGGATGCGGCGTTATTTTACTGGAAACCGAACCCTAGAGGACCTGATTCCAACACAAACACGGCTCCCCCAAGAGGATCAGATTCAGATGCTAACACGTCGAGGCGGCATAAAGATGAATTTCATAGAGCCATGGCGAGACTTCGGGCTCCGGATCCTGACGCCAGCGCCTCACCTCAGAGGAAAAAAGACGAATCACGAGGGGTTGATCGACATTTCAAAACTGCAGGAACATATATTTCTAAACTGAAGTTCAAGGGTGGATATTACAGCTCTATTAATCAGATTACAACCGAGTTGGAGCAAACCTTTAAAAAAACCAATAACAATATACGCTTCCTGTTTGACGGTGCACGGCAAAAAATTGATCTTCAAGGAGACGGTCAGAACTTAGTGCTTTTTAACTCGCCTTTAGCTTACATGTTAGGTGTAGAGCCTGGTCATTGGATCAATTTTTGCGAGTTCAGAGCGCCCCATCCAGTTGATTTAAAAGTGGGGTTTTACCATCTTTACTGTTACAGCGACGTTGTAAGACCGCAGCTTGTAGGGGATGCATATGCACCGCTTTTAAGAACGGTGGAAATCAAGTGTAGTTACTCAGATATAATCACACAACATTTTAACCCTGCTACTATTAACTGGTTGCCAAGAACCATATTGAAAATATTCAGGTACAAATTAAATCTGATCTTAACAAACCAGTCAATTTTACCTTTGGAAAAGTGGTGGTGACTCTACACTTTAGACCTGTTACTTGAGAGGATATTATATAACCCTCGTATCGTCGTCTGGAAATCCATTCATCATCACAACGCCGGAGAGAGATAACCCCCTGTGTAGACCCATCATAAACAAACACAATGGTACATGCAGGCTTAAGAGACGACCCGCACAGATTTGTACAATATTATGAAAAACAGGTGGGCGGAGATCTACCCGGGTTCTACGGTGCCCCGGTTATGTACGGACGAGGCATCGGTTCCCTCTTCTCAAAAATGTTTCGGTTTGTATCACCTCTGTTGAAAAGAGGTATTGCCATAGCGAAACCCCATCTCAAATAAGCGGTGGGTAACATAGCCTCGGATATGTCCACCCGTACCGTGAGAGGAATGAGCGATCAACAGAGACAGGAAGGGTCAGGCGGTATAGCCGTCTTATCACGAAGGACAAAGAGACGCCCTCCAGGTCGCCGTGTAACACAGAGCTCTAATAAAGGTACAAACAAAAAAAGAAAGAAGCCAGTTGACAGAAGCAAACGGGCCAAGAGGGAGCTCCGATATATTTTAAAAAACCTTATATACAGTAACATGGCGCTCCTACACCAGAAATCTGCTGAATGCACATTAGCAGAACTGGATTTATTCACGGCGCCGGTGACGCAGCTTTCCATCGAGGACAAAATTTACACTGAAATTGCTCCAGTAGCCGCTATCCGCGAAGGAGGACCGATTGAGTTTTTTATACCGGGAGACAGCGAAAAGTATCTAGACCTAAACGACACCCTTCTACACGTGCGTGCAAGAATTACTAACGCCGATGGCACACCGCTGGCTAACGACGCAGCAGTCGGTCTCATCAATTATCCTCTAAACACAATCTTTGATCAGTGCGATGTGGTTCTGGGGGATCGGATGATTTCGCAGTCCAGTTCCACTCACCCGTACAGAGCTATGATTGAAACACTTCTCAACTTTTCCGGCGACACTCTTAAAACACAGTTTAGCGCCGGTCTTTTTTACCCGGGTCAGTTGACTCGATCGTCACTGTAAACGGACCCAACGCAGGCCTTAATAAAGGGGCAGAGTTCACGAGCAGATCCAGAGAAGTACACCTTCTCGGTCCTCTCCACAGCGACATATTTTTCTGCGAGAGACTGTTATTAAACTCGGTCGATTTAAGAATTAAACTCACCAGGGCGAACGATGCCTTCTGCCTGACCGGACCCCGCGACTCCACCTTTCGTCTGAAAATCCTCGGCGCCTCTCTGTTTGTGAAGAAAGTCACTGTTTCGCCAGCTGTGAGAATAGGTCATGCAGCGGGTTTGTTAAAAGGAAATGCTCTCTACCCCCTCTCACGAGTCAACGTAAAAACATACTCCATTCCTGAAAACTTACCCAGGAGAATTTATTTCTGGGTTCAATACCTAAATACGTGGTTTTAGGGATGGTGCATCATGAGGCATTTACCGGTAGGAGAGATCTCTCCCCGTTCAATTTTCATCATTACAACACCGAATATCTCGCCCTCTGTCAGGACGGCCGACAGATCCCCGCTAAAGCTTTTCAACGTCAGTTTAATAACAGTATGGCGGTCAGAGAGTTTTATAACATGATTCTAGCTACAGGAAGACATTTGAAGGATCTACCGCTAAGCATTGACCGCGAAGGTTTTAAGGCGGTTATTCATTGTTTGCGTTTAATCTCAATCCAGCCGACGACAACGACGCTCTCTCCCCTGTCTCAAAAGGGAATTTAAGGCTGGAGATGAGATTCAGAGTACCCTTACCGAACACCGTAACACTGATTGTGTACGCTTGTTACGATTCCATTCTGGAGATTGATGCAAAAAGACAAGTGCTGGTGGACTATTATTAAAAAAAGTTATGGATAGTCTCCAGTTACAGAGGCTGCTGAGAGGTCTCTTGGGCGACACATTTTACGGTGTATGGCCGCCGGATGAGTTGCCTCAATTCACTCAACCCCTCAGACCGCCTGCATATTTCGTCGTCAACACACACCCGGCACATAAACCAGGAGAGCACTGGTTGGCTTTAACTCTCAAAGAAGACGGTAGAACAACTTTCTTTGACTCATTTGGAATGGGGCCGTACTTTTCACATTACCCTGAAAATATTTTAAAGTTTCTCAAGAAACATTCAAGCGACATCAAGTACAACAATGGCCAACTACAGCACGCTCTATCGTTTGTATGTGGTCATCATTGCGTCTTCTACCTCTGTCATCGTGCTAGAGGGCTGTCTATGGAAGAAGTATTAAGTCTATACAGCGATGATACCTTAAAAAACGACCTCATGGTATACAACTTTGTGAATGGACATCAAAAATGTCTAAAAAGATGTGCACACTGTCCGTGGAAACAACAAAACGGTTCTCTTCTGTATTTTAAAGACTATTGTAACGTGTGACTAATCTTATTTTGTTTGTACGTGTGTTTAAAAGAAAAATCTGTAATCACATAATAATTCAATAAAACATTTTATTGATGAAATGACAATAACCGTGTACAAGACAATTATTCAGGAAACCCATCAAGGGGTTAGAGACAATTTCTTCCCTTTGGTCACTACACGCGTCAAGCGTCGTCGAGGTGTCGCTTTAGGATCCTCTGGGTCGGGAGACCAGCTCTCAGCTATACTTTTCTTTCGCGAGATAGAATTCGATTTAAGTCTCAGATATTGAGCCCTCGCTTCAGGGTTGGACAGCAGTGTGAGAGGGATGTTTAGCTTTAATAATGTGACGAGAAACTCGGACCAGCCCTCAGGTAATGAAGAACTTGTTTTCTTATACGGTAGGGAAAGGTACTTGAATAAATCAATCACATGAGAGCCTTTTACAGCATTTCCTTCATACATAAATTCGCCATTCATATTCCAACCATCACCGTTTTTGGATATCCTCTGGATAATGTATTCAGCATTTCTTCGAGCTTTTGCCGGAAGGCTTTTTAGAATATCCTTACCCAAGTCATCTGTTACAGAGGGTGTTTTTAGAACACTTTCGACACGACTGTCAGAGTCGTGTGGATGATCGCTGACTCCGTTTCGTTGTAAAGTCGGAGTTACTCTCCTTTGGTCTCTCTGATCCTGTTTTGCAAAGGTTAAATATCTTTGCAATAGAGCATTGTACTTTTTAATCTTCTCATACGGGTTTAACTGAGAATCATTTAGAATGGACCTCATCTTGTCATTTAATTCATCTTCGGCAGTTTCACGGATGTCGGAGGTTGGACGTGATAACTGGTTAATTTGCTGAGGAGAGACGAGATACATTTTCTGGACAGTCTTCATGGTGTTTTACTTCTTTACAAGTCCTCCTATTAGATTTCCAATGATTGGAACGGCAGCCGCTAGCAATGGCAAAATGAATCCTCCCGATTGCTTTTTAAGAATCCTTCGTTTACGCTTCACGCATGCCTTTTTATTAGCCAAGAGTCTGATGTTTTTCTTCTGTTTTTTCAGTTTTTTGAACTGAGCCTGTGACAATGGTACATTCCCCTTCAAAACATTCAGGGCGATCTCACCGAGAGCTTGAATAAAGTCCCGAGAACTACGCATCAAAATGTCTTTACGTTTCTTTGACGGAGCATGGTATAGTTCCTTAAGTAAACCCGTGTTTCTTTTTGTACGCGCTGACATAACTTAAGCAGACGTTTTTGGTATGTACACCGTGTGACGTTGATGAGGAAGTATCCCGGTCCTTAGTCTGTAGCGTTCTGGACATGAGGGTGTTAGATCAACAATTAAGTACCCGTGTGCGTCAGCTGTAGCATCTTCAAAGCTTTCTAGAAAGAAAGCTCTCTGAGACGGGTAAACCTGTTGAGCAAGAACTTTTACCTGCATTTTATCGCGAGGATTCTTAAACAGTACAAAGTAATTGCTATTCAGACTAATACTGCGACTATATTTACCACGATGAAATGAGTTTTGCGTCAGCATTATAACACTCATATTTTTATGATGTCTGTACTGTGTAAAAATGCGAACAACCTCAGGGTTTTCAGAAGCTTCAAAAATCAACAAAAAACATCGTCAAGAATAATCAAATGTTTTCTATCAGAAGGAAATACATCTTCATTTTCAAAAGATTCAGGTAAACCTTCAATGAATTTGATATTTTTATTCATCTTTTGCAATTCACTGTACATCGGTTGAAAAGAAGTATAAATCCATACAATATTTACATTGGCATCATCCATAACATGTTCACAATTTTCAAGTATACATTTTACAAAATGGGTCTTTCCTGACCTTGATGGTCCCACCACTAGACATGAAAATGGTGTTTTCAAACGAGGATCGAAATGAATTTCTTCCATAATGACCCCTCATCCACTCAAAACTCAGAACCCAAAAGGTTTGGTTGTGCGTCTGAAAACAATCGCCTCTTAGTGTACACGACCCAGAGTTTTTTTAGTAACTGATCTGTTTTTTAAAGTGATGTTCTTTTTATCCCTGACAATGCTGTGTTGACGGGTCTCAGGCAGCCCATCAGGTGAATTATGTCAAAACAAGTCATCCAATGTCACCACAAACAACCCGGGAACCCTTTACACATGACTGTTAGATCGTGGATGAAAATTTGAGGCCATCCTGAAAGATGGGTCATTGTTCAAGTTTTTTGATCCTCAGATTATCAATTAATGCGTTTATATTCTTCTGCAAGACGTACAGTCACTCTCTCCTCACTGGCATCAACAAGAAATATCTGTTAGGTCTCAATCATTGGTTCTCTGAATGAGCACCATTGAACATGTGTAACTTGTTGAATCACCCACGTTCTGTCTAAACTGAGGATACCACGTATTGTTGTACTTGTTCTTTACAAACAATACAATACAAAGGACCTGCCATGATGTATGGTTTAGAGACTGCTACACAGGCAGACAAGCAGAGTCACATATGTCTGAATTGATGGCCAGGTTTTCATAGGAGGAGGGTGCATCTCAGATCAAGATGGAGGTCGCCAATTTGTGATGGCTATTAGTGAGGAAAGGGTAAAATGAAGTCATACATCGAAGATTTTACAAGCTACTCACAAACATTCAACATAAATATTTGCCTGCATTCAACTTTTAATTTTCAACTTTTATCATCATCATCATTATCTTTTGCAGGAGATAACTATTGCATCATTTATGTTTAAACCACATCATAGTGAGAATATATTACAACAGCATTACATTTAACTCTTTCAAAATTTCAGATTTTGTTCAAGGATATTGTAGGTATCCGTTTGCTTTTGGAATTAATTGAGATTCCTTGCAGAAGTATCCTTTTGACGCAAACGTTGACAGTAACGTTTGAAAATTTCAACGTGGTCCCAGAAATTGCAGCACTTTCAAGAGTTTCTCCCCAACCAACAGAAACAATACATACATAATTACAAAATAAAACCCAAAAAGTACTGTAGTAACATGCAAACATGAATGTCAGTCTACGCTTTGACTCCAAAGGTCCAGTGGAAAAGCTTCATAGAACTTCATATCCAATATGTGTTCCTTCCTTCCGTTTAAAGTTCTCGTATGAGATGTTTATGAGATGTTCATCAATTCCGCATTTACCTACGTATGCGTAGATCCAACAAGTCCAACATTTCCCCACTGCGGGACAAACAAGGGGCACTCTGTGCTCAAGATTCAAGATTGTATTCATCACCGTGGTCACCCTCGACATTTTGGGCGGCTCGCGACATTTACGCTAAATGATAGCAACCGATTTAAGGGAGAATGACACACACAATTACTGTAATTGTTCAAGAAAAAAAAGACAAATCTTAATCTCATTCTATCACTTTCCCCCTCTTATGGGCAGAACAGCGAATTTTGCCACCGTTTTTAAAAAGTGCATCGAGGCTGATTTTAGGGGCGAGAAACTAGTCATTGGCTGTATATGTTGAACGAAGACCTGAGTATGATCCGGGACATCTTCCCATAGGATTGGATATTGGATCACCAAGCGTTGTCATGTTCACAAACATGCTTTCATGTGTTTGCAGACATTCACTCAGTTAAAAATTTAATTTGAGTGAAAAATGAGATATAATCACACTGTTGTTTTCAAAAATCTTTGTTAGTTTTGTTATATTGTTTTTCTTGTTGTTGTTGTTGTTGTTGTTTTTCTCAGATGTTCTTTCTATGGAGTTTCTATTCTCTCCCTTCTCAATGAACAGAGTTGTTCTTTGAAGTATATTCTCGTATTTATTTGTTCTAATATTTTCTGTGTGCATATTCCGTCTTATGCAGTTACACTTTAAAACTTAACTGACTGATGGATGAATAGGTAGATGCAAGTTCATAAAAAGGAATAAAAGCCTTCTGCAGGATTCAGCGCCTCATTGAGAGACTACTAACGTAAAAAAAAAAAAAAAAAATGCTTCCACGCAATTCGTACACCTTGTGAATGTAAACAAATAAAAGATAATATACTCTTTAGCTTGAAGATATGTAAAGAAAATGTAGGTCTAGGACGATTAAAAATGAAAAAACTGAAAGTATGTCAGAAACTACAATGTCAACCCTGTGATTTGTTGTTTGTCAGTTAGAATTGACAGTGAGTAGTAAAAAGCTTTACTTGTAAAAAAAAAAAAAATTATATTTCATACTATTTCATGCAAAAGTGGGGTTGTGACCGGTAGCGAAAAATAAAAAGTTCTTGACATCTCAAAAGTTATACATCTTTTATTTTTTTTCAAATTTGAAAAATGGCTGAACAAATGTAAAAAGTTTGTCAAAATTATATAAAACTATATCTAGTTTCTAATAACATTTCTAATAATATTCATTTATTTACCATATCGTAGATGGTTGTACAAAAATGTCAGGCTTTAGTTCAGGATTACTAGTACAATTTGTGTAAGCAGACAGTGTCAGGTGAATGAAAAGATTAAGAAGATTGGGAACATGCTGCTCGCACATGCTAAAATGGCTTGTTGTCTTATAGTGAGAATGGAAAGTCTTAAATTTGATGCACGAGTGTGTGTGTGTGTGTGTGTGAGTGAGTGCTGAAAGAAAACTGCTGAAAGAAATTTGTTGTTTTTACAAACAATTCAATTTCTTGTACTGACAATTAGGAGTTTTTAACAGTGAAACAGATATTTGAGAATCTAATGGATGGAGAAAAGTTTGAATTAGAAGGAAAAATGTACTTTTAGATTTTATAACATGAACAGCTTGCCTACCAAAACTATTCTTTTATGGTAACTTGCGAACACAGACAAAACAGGTTCACGAACCTACAATGTCAACCAGTTTAATGATTGCCAGTTGTTTGTTTTTAAAAACACTGAAAAAGTTTTAAAATTTGAGACACAGTTGATAAATAAAAACTTAGAATACACCTGTAACTTGTGAAGAAATATGAAAATACAATATCTGAATTTGTTCACAAGCTTTACTTCAGCATTAAAATTTTGTGAAAATGAACAATAGAAACACAGTTTTTTTAAAATGGAAAGATTTAATTTCAACACATTTCGATTTCGACTCGGTTTTATTTTTTTTTTATAATTCTCAATTCGTACATTCATAGTTTCACCTCAGCTAGAAGCAGGTTAGTCTCTGGATCTGATCTAAATACCACATATGATGCTGGAGTAATTGCGTAATGCATGCATAACTGGTTGATTAATCCTGATAATACCTAACAACTGTGATATTTATTTTTATCCTTTGGTGCAACTTTTAAAGAGTTAAAACATTCAATTATTTCTACACTAGTTGCCTGGTTTTGAATAGTCACAAGTTACTTTTTAAAAAATGCTAAACACGAAATGCACACTACAAAACGAACATGTTGCACCGTACTGCTCCCGCATTTGGCTGTTTTCACCTGAAAATACAGAATAAAGACACATTTAAATCAGTGAAAAGCACGGCTTGTAATATACACATTTAAGCCACTGGTAAGGCAAAAAATAAGTAAAATAAAATAAAATAAAATAAAATTAAGGGTTGACATACTTTGGATATTTCTACACTACTTGTCTGACTAGGGATAGCATCAAGTATAAATGAATATTCATTCAATGAATGTTCAGTCCCTCCTACATTGTGTTACATCAAGGTCAAGGTCAAGGTAACTTTATTGTCAAATATGCTACAGTACGAGACATATAGCATGGATGAAATATCTGTTCTCACAGACCTGGACACGACATACAATCACAGACGAACATAAAGATCACAGACACCACATAAAGATCACAGACAGCAGGATACATGCAACAACAATCGTCACATCGGTCCATCAACCACTGGGAGGAGCACCTAGCTCATGGCAGCATGGCAACATCCTCTGCCCCTGTGGATGGAGCCGAAAGTGCCTGGTGCAGACCCGGGGGCAGAGCAGGGAGGGAGTTCAGCATCATGACAGCCTGGTGGATGAAGCTGTCTCTCAGTCTGCTAGTTCGTGCGCGGTGACTCTGGAACCTTCGCCCTGATGGTAGCAGCGTGAAGAGGCGGTGCGACGGGTGGGAGGGGTCTCCTGCGATCCTCAGGGCTCTCCGAGTGAGGCGAGTCTTGTAGATGTCCAGGAGGGATGGAAGAGGGACCCCGATGATCTTCTCAGCAGTCTTCACCACGCGCTGCAGGGTCTTGCGGCAGGCGATGGTACAGGAGACGAACCACACTGTGATGCAGCTGGTCAGAACGCTTTCGATCGTGCCTCTGTAGAAGGTGCACATGATGGGGGACGGAACTCCGGCTCTCTTCAGCTTCCGCAGGAAGTACAGGCGCTGCTGGGCTTTCTTGGCCAGTGCCGTGGTGTTGGTGTTCCAGGTCAGGTCCTGGGAAATGTGAACACCCAGGAACTTGGTGCTGGTGACCTGCTCCACTGCGGCACCAGCGATGAGCAGCGGGGGATGCAGGACAGGTCGTCTCCTGAAGTCCACCACCATCTCCTTGGTCTTCTCCACGTTCAGGCGAAGGTTGTTGTCATCGCACCACTGGACCAGGCGGCACACCTCGCTCCGGTAGTTGGACTCGTCGTCGTTCCTGATGAGGCCCACCACGGTTGTGTCATCTGCAAACTTAATGAAGAGGTTTGAGTCAGACACAGGTGCACAATCATGCGTTAGCAGAGTGAATAAGAGAGGACTCAGTACACATCCCTGAGGAGCTCCAGTGTTCATTGTGATGGACCCGGAGGTATTCCTGCCAACTCGAACCACCTGTGGTCTGCCTGTGAGGAAGTCCAGTAGCCAGTTGCAGAGGGGGGGGGCAAGTCCCAACTGGACCAGCTTGAGGATGAGCTGCTGCGGGATGATGGTGTTGAATGCTGAGCTGAAGTCCAGGAACAGCATTCGGGCGCAAGAGTCTCTCGTCTCCAGGTGGGTGAGGACGGAGTGGAGAGCAGTGGAGATGGCATCGTCAGTCGAGCGATTGGACCGGTATGCGAACTGGTATGGATCTAGAGCAGGAGGGAGAGAGGTCTTGATGTGATGCATGACTAGACGCTCAAAGCACTTCATGATGATGGGAGTGAGTGCTACTGGGCGGTAGTCATTATGGCAGGTGGGAGACGTCTTCTTCGGGACTGGAATGATGGATGCTGCTTTTAGGCATGTTGGAACAACAGCTTGGCTCAGCGAGGTGTTGAAGATGTCTGTGAGGACATCTGTAAGCTCCTCAGCGCAGTCTTTCAGGACCCTTCCCGGGATGTCGTCTGGACCCGAAGCTTTCCTCACGTCGATCCTTCTCAGCGATCTTCGCACCCTGTTTGGAGACAACGACAGTACCTGGTCTTCAGCGGTCAGAGGGATCTTCTGGGCTGGAGTCTTGTTGACTGCCTCGAAGCGAGCAAAGAAGTCATTCAGCTGGTCGAGCAGAAGAGGGGAGTCATCACAGGTCTGCGGTGAGGGCTTGTAATCTGTGATGGTCTGGATCCCCCTCCACAGGTTCCTGGTGTCTCTGCTGTCGCTGAACTGGTCTGCAATCTTCCTGGAATATTGCCGCTTCGCCTCTCGGATGCCACGTGCCAGGTTGGCCCTGGCTGCTCTCAGGCCCTCCTCATCTCCAGCTCTGAAGGCAGCGTTTCGAGTACGCCACAACCTGTGAACCTCACCTGTCATCCATGGCTTCTGGTTAGCCCGGATGGAGATGGTTTTGGCGACTGTCACGTCATCAATACACTTCCGGATGTAGGCTGTGACGGTCTCTGTATACTCCTGGAGATCAACGGTGTTGTTGATAGTGGCTGCCTCTCTGAACATGTTCCAATCTGTGGTGGAGAAGCAGTCCTGGAGTGCTACAGATGATCCTTCGGGCCACACGCGGATCCTCTTCTTGGTGGGCTTTGTGACCTTCACCCGTGGCCTGTATGCTGGAATGAGCAAGACAGTGGTGTGGTCAGAGGCACCAAGCGGAGGCAGGGGGACTGATCTGTAGGCTCCCCTGTGCGCAGTGTAGACGTTGTCCAGGGTGTTGTTGCCTCGTGTGGAGAAGTTTACATGGCTGTGCAGTTGTGGGAGCACACTCTTGGGGTCTGCATGGTTAAAGTCCCCAGCCAGGATGAGGAGAGCATCGGGGTGAGCTGTCAGCTGAGTACTGATGAGTTGGTGAAGTTCGTTCAGTGCCTCTCTCTTGCTGTTGTCATTAGAGCTGGGAGGGATGTATACCGCAGCCAGCAGAACAGCAGCGAATTCCCTCGGCAGATAGAAAGGCCGACATTTAATAATCATCACCTCAGCCCGCGGAGAGCAGTGTCTACATACCACAGCAGCGTCACGGCACCAGGCATGGTTGATGTAAACACAGAGCCCCCCACCTCGAGTCTTACCTCCTTCGACGAGAGCCCGGTCGGATCTATAGCATGCTAGCCGCGCTAGCTCGATGGCGTGGTCCGGAATGGTGTCATTGAGCCATGTCTCCACGAACACGAAAGCACAACAATCCCTCACAGACCTGAACGTGGTGCGGAGCAGGCGGATGTCGTCCAGCTTGTTGGCTAGCGAGCGGACATTAGCCATCGTGATGGTGGGGATCGCCGGTCGGAGCGGGCTAGCGGCTAGCCTAGCTCGATGGCCTCCTCGCTTGCCCCGCTTCTGTTTCCTCACGTTCCGCCCGTGTCGCTTCCAATGTGTAACAGGGAAGGAAGTGGTGGGCCGATGTTGCGCTGGATGGGGTCTCTGGAGCAAACCGTAGCCACGTAGGACTTCCGAAACCGCCGAGGACAGGTCCGGGGGTATCGTCCTGAGAACAGAGAGCAGAGCCTCCCGGCAGTAAAAACGCCTCAAAGTGGAAGGATGCGGCGAGTGTGACGAGGATAAGTTGTTCCACGCAGTTGCTGAACACACGTAACATAAAAAACACGAAGACGCCGGTCGAATGGGTCTGAGAGAAGCCGCTGCGTGTGTCCGCGCCGCCATCTTGGATAACACCAAGATGACAAGTTATAGGACGTTTGTATCGCTATTATATCACTGTAGTGATTCCTTCTCCAGAGATTCAAGCATGGACCTGGTGGACTTTTCTGGAATGTGTAACTTCAACTCGGAGACATCTCCTTGGGTGCCCACCATGCCTGTTGCAGCTCAGAGGTTTCTGAACCCTCCGATAAGGACCATAAATCATTGGAATGGTCAAAGGGGGGAGAGACTAGAGCAACAGTCCAGGATGCTGTGCCGTAAGAGAAAAAAAAACCTGACCAACTCATGAACCCTGTTTGGTGGGGGACACACACAGCTCCTCCTTCTCCAGGTTCCAGATGAACAAAGACAGACTTGTATGTGAATGTGTCTTAATGTGTATTTCTTAAAAAGGACTTTGTTTCCCATAATAACCCATGATTTCCACAGGATGTTCAAGCAAACCAGATGCCCTGAACATGTGATGGTAAACTTGACATGAATGGTCGATTGTTATATTGATCATTATAGAGGAGAATGTGCTAGAATGGTCATGTTTGGTGTCGTCTGAATGCTTAAATTGAGATGGGAAAGTTTTGACAGATTGCGAGCAACTTTACAACTCAGGTAATGTTTTATTGTCAAATAAAACTCTGGTACGGGGGGGGGTCAAAATCTCCCATCTCAAGACTGGAATTTACGACCCCGTTGGAGGAGGAGGAGGAAGGCCAGGCTTGGAAACCCTCGTCCAATCAGCAATAGGTGATGGAACTCCTTCAACCAATCAAAACTGGACAAGGAGACTCTTCATGAGAGTTCAAAAGACCCAGTCTACAGAGGTTCTGCCCTCTGTGTGCTCTGTTCCCCTCTGTTCAGCCCTCTGTGACCCTCTGTTCAGCCCTCTGTTCCCCTCTCTGCTCTGTTCCCCTCTGTCCCTCTGTTGCCCTCGGTTGCCCTCTTTCCCCTCCTTCTGCCGCTTCCTCTGGATACTTCACCTCTTACAACCAACTACAACCAACTTCCTCGACGGTTCCTGCTCAAGTTTCCTGCAAAGACTCTTGCTTCTCCTCCACCCTTGAAGCCGTGCCAGCGTTCCACTCGCTGCCCATCCAAGTGTGAGAGTGATTGAGGAACTTTTTCAAAGTTGCACATCACCCTCGTCCTCCAGCGGTCTGCCAAGCCAGAGCTTCCTTCAGGAACGGCCCAGTCACACCATGTGATCACAGCCGGCGGCCGTGACGAGCACGCGAGTCCAACTTCCAACAACCTTCCGCTGCCTGGAGTGTGTCATTAAGGCGACCACTCTAGAAGGTTGTTCAGACCGGTGAATCACCTGGCACGAGAGAAAGATACGCCTTCGGTCCTACGCCGCTCTCTGCCAGCTACGATCACCCCGTCTGCGACGAAAGATCCACGGCGGTCCGGAAGACGATCCGAGAGTGCCATCGACGCCTGAAGCTGCGGGTCCTCATCACCTCCAAGCCACCACGCTGAGAACCAGGACGCCTCCTTCCAAAGCCGCCTGCCTCCTCCCTCACCTCCTGACCGACCTTCTGCATCTACTCATCACCCTCTCATCCATCCATCCATCCCATTCATCCCTCCATTCATCGCCAAAGTAAGCCGCTGCTTGTCATCTCTGCACAGACTGGTGTGTTGGGGTTTAGTAATATCATTACTTGCCTGAGGTTGACAGTTAGACTAAAACGTCTGAACTTTCCCATCAGTTACATACGCGTCTGATGCAGTATTGACATTGCTTCATAACTGGTTTGCGTTTCCATCGCGATATTGTCGGGATCATATTATTCTACTTCTGCATCTTTCCTGTTTCTTTCTGTTCTTTTATTCCTAAATAAATCTATAAAATTACGTTGGTCTTGATCACGTTACTTTGGAGTGTATTATAATCAATCTAAGAGCCTCTGATCAGTAAAGGACATTACATCACGAGTAGTGACTTCAGATAAATAGATTGATTACGCTAATAATTAATTAAGTTACCACGGTTAATTAATTAATTAAGTGTTAATCAAGAAAGCTTAATAGTCTCCTGGAAACTATATTTCAGGTGGTGCCCCAAACTTTCGAGGAGATATTATTTTTCATAATATCCACGTCACAGACGCAGGCGTCCGTGACCCGACAATCCGTCACTTTCACTACAAAGTTATCAACATTTTTATGTTTGGCGTTCCGGAGCCCGCCTTATCTCAGGCTGAAAACGCGTTTTCTGCATTGTGCAATAACTTTGCAGGGAAGCTTCAGAAGATGAATTTTTCAGATCCCACTATCGGAGAAAGGGTTTTTCTAGTAGTTGCACTTCAAATCTAAACTGTCTGAAGCGTTTTTTCAAAGTTATCAACATTTTTATGTATGGCGTTCCGGAACCCACCTTATCTCAGGCTGAAAATGAGTTTCCTGCTTTGTGCCATAACTTTGCAGGGAAGCTTCAGACCATGAAATTTTAACCTCCCACTATAGCAGAAAGGGTTTTTCTAGTAGTTGCACATTAAATCTAAGCTGTCTAAAGTGTTTTTCCAAAGTTATCAACACTTTTATGTTTACCGTTCTGAAATCGACCTTATCTCAGGCTCAAAATGCGTTTTCTGCATTGTGATTATAACTTTGCAGAGAAGCTTCTTAACATTAAATTTTAACCTCCCACTATAGCACAAAGGGTCTTTCTCGTAGTTGCACATCAAATCTCAGGTGTTTGAAGTGTTTTCCCAAAGTTATCAACATTTTTATGTTTGGCGTTCCGGAACCCACCTTATCTCAGGCTGAAAATGCGTTTTCTGCATTGTGCCATAACTTTGCAGAGAAGCTTCAGAAAATGAAAATTTCACCTCCCACTATAGCAGAAAGGGTCTTTCTAGTAGTTGCACATGAAATTTAAGCTGACTGAAGTGTTTTTCCAAAGTCATCAACATTTTTATGTTTGGCGTTCCGGAACAAACCTTATCTAAGGCTGAAAACGCGTTTTCTGCTTAGTGCCATAATTTGCTTGGAAGCTTCAGAACATGAATTTTTCACATTCCACTATAGCAAACAGAGTTTTTTCTAGTATTTGCACATCAAATCTCAGCTGTCTGAATTGTTTTTCCAAAGTTATCAACATTTTTATGTTTGGCATTCCGGAATCGACCTTATCTCAGGCTGAAAACGTGTTTTACATATTGTGCCATAACTTTGCATAAAGCTTCAGAACATGAAATTTTCACATCCCACTATAGCAGAAAGGGTCTTTCTAGTAGTTGCACATCAAATCTAAGCTGTCTGAAGTGTTTTGTCAAAGTTATCAACATTTTTATGTTTGGCGTTCCGGAAATCACCGTATCTCAGTCTGAAAACGTGTTTTCTGCATTGTGCCATAACTTTGCAGGAAAGCTTCAGAACATGAAATTTTCACCTCCCACAACAGGAGAAAGGGTCTTTCTAGTCGTTGCACATCAAATCTAAGCTGTCTGAAGTGTTTTTCAAAAGTTATCAACATTTTTATGTTTGGCGTTCTGGAATCGACTTTATCTCAGGCTGAAAATGCGTGTTACGCATTTTGCCATGACTTTGCAGGGAAGCTTCAGATCATGAAAATTTCACCTCACACTATAGCAGAAAGGGTCTTTCTAGTACTTGCACTTCAAATCTAAGGTGTCTGAAGTGTTTTTCCAAAGTTATCAACATTTTTATGTTTGGCGTTCCGGAATCGACCTTATCTCAGTTTGAAAACGCGTTTTCTGCATTGTGCAATAACTTTACAGGGAAGCTTCAGAACATGAAATTTTCACCTCCCACTATAGCAGAAAGCATCTTACTAGTCGATGCACATCAAATGTAAGCTGTATGAGTGTTTTGTCAAAGTTATCACAATTTTTATGTTTGGCGTTCCGGAATCGACCTTATCTCAGGCTGAAATCGCGTTTTACGCTTTGTGCCATAACTTTGCAGGGAACCTTCAGAACATGAAATTTTCACCTCCCACTATAGCAGAAAGGGTCTTCCTAGTAGTCACACATCAAATCTAAGCTGTCTGAAGTGTTTTGTCAAAGTTATCACAATTTTTATGTTTGGCGTTCCGCAATCGACCTTATCTCATGCTGAAATCGCGGTTTACGCATTGTGCCATAACTTTGGAGGGAACCTTCAGAACATGAAAATTTCACCTCCCACTATAGCAGAAAGGGTCTTTATAGTACTTGCACTTCAAATCTAAGCTGTCTGAAGTGTTTTTCCAAAGTTATCAACATTTTTATGTTTGGCGTTCTGGAATCGACCTTATCTCAGTTTGAAAACGCGTTTTCTGCATTGAGCAATAACTTCGCAGGGAAGCTTCAGAACATGAAAATTTCACCTCCCACTATAGCAGAAAGGGTCTTTCAAGTAGTTGCATATCAAATCTATGCTGTCTGATGTGTTTTTGCTAAGTTATCAACATTTTTATGTTTGGCGTTCCGGAATCGACCTTATCTCAGGCTGAAAACGCATTTTTCGCATTGTCCCATAACTTTGCAGGGAAGCTTCAGAACATGACATTTTCACCTCCCACTATATCAGAAAGGGTCTTTCTCGTAGTTGGACATTAAATCTAAGCTGTCAGAAGTGATTTTCCAAAGTTACCAACATTTTTATGTTTGGCGTTCCGGAATCGACCTAATCTCAGTTTGAAAACGCGTTTTACGCATTGTGCTATAACTTTGGAGGGAACCTTCAGAACATGAAAATTTCACCTCCCACTATAGCAGAAAGGGTCTTTCTCGTAGTTGCCCATCAAATCTAAGCTGCCTGAAGTGTTTTTCCAAAGTTAGCAACATGTTTATGTTTGGCGTTCCGGAATCGACCTTATCTAAGGCTGAAAATGAGTTTCCTGCTTTGTGCCATAACTTTGCAGGGAAGCATCAGAACATGAAATTTGAACCTCCCACTATAGCAGAAAGGGATTTTCTAGTAGTTGCACATTAAATCTAAGCTGTCTAAAGTGTTTTTCCAAAGTTATCAACACTTTCATGTTTACCGTTCCGAAATCGACCTTATCTCAGGCTCAAAATGCGTTTTCTGCATTGTGCTATAACTTCGCAGAGAAGCTTCTTAACATTAAATTTTAACCTCCCACTATAGCACAAAGGGTCTTTCTCGTAGTTGCACATCAAATCTAAGGTGTTTGAAGTGTTTTCCCAAAGTTATCAACATTTTTATGTTTGGCGTTCCGGAACCCACCTTATCTCAGGCTGAAAATGCGTTTTCTGCATTGTGCCATAACTTTGCAGAGAAGCTTCAGAAAATGAAAATTTCACCTCCCACTATAGCAGAAAGGGTCTTTCTAGTAGTTGCACATGAAATTTAAGCTGACTGAAGTGTTTTTCCTAAGTTATCAACATTTTTTTGTTTTGCGTTCCGGAACCCACCGTTTCTCAGGCTGAAAACGAGTTTTCTGCATTGTGCAATAACTTTGCAGGGAAGCTTCAGAACATGAATTTGTCAGATCCCACTATAGCAGAAAGGGTTTTTCTAGTAGTTGCTCATCAAATCTAAGCTGTCTAAAGTTTTTTTTCCAAAGTTATCAACATTTTTATGTTTGGCGTTCCAGAACCCACGTTGTCTCAGGCTGAAAACGAGTTTTCTGCATCGTCCGATAACTTTGCAGGGAAGCTTCAGAACATGACATTTTCACCTCCCACTATAGCAGAAAGGGTCTTTCTAGTAGTTGCACATCAGATCTAAGCTGTCTGAAGTGTTTTCCCAAAGTTATCAACATTTTTATGTTTGGCGTTCCGGAACCCACCAGGTCTCAGGCTGAAAATGCGTTTTCTGCATTGTGCCATAACTTTGCAGAGAAGCTTCAGAAAATGAAATTTTCACCTCCCACTATAGCAGAAAGAGTTTTTCTAGTAGTTGCACATCAAATCTAAGCTGTCTGAAGTGTTTTCCCATAGTTATCAACATTTTTATGTTTGGCGTTCGACAATCGACCTTATCTCAGGCTGAAAACGCGTTTTCTGCATTGTGCCATAACTTTGCAGGGAAGCTTCAGAACATGAAATTTTAACCACCCACTATAGCAGAAAGGGTCTTTCTAGTAGTTGTACATCAAATCTAAGCTGTCTGAAGTGTTTTTCGAAAGTTATCAACATTTTTATGTTTGGCGTTCCGGAACCCGCCTTTTCTCTTGCTGAAAACGCGTTTTCTGCTTTGTGCCATAACTTTGCTGGGAATCTTCAGAACATGAAATTTTAACCTCCCACAATAACATAAAGGGTCTTTCTTGTAGTTGCACATCAAATCTAAGCTGTCTGAAATGTTCTTTCCAAAGTTATCAACATTTTTATGTTTGGCATTCCGGAACCCACCTTATCTCAGGCTGAAAACGCGTTTTCTGCATTGTGCCAAAACTTTGCAGAGAAGCTTCAGAAGATGAATTTTTCAGAACCCACTATCGGAGAAAGGGTTTTTCTAGTAGTTGCACTTCCAATATAATCTGTCTGAAGCGTTTTTACAAAGTTATCAACATGTTTATGTTTGGCGTTCCGGAACCCACCTTATCTAAGGCTGAAAATGAGTTTCCTGCTTTGTGCCATAACTTTGCAGGGAAGCATCAGAACATGAAATTTGAACCTCCCACTATAGCAGAAAGGGATTTTCTAGTAGTTGCACATTAAATCTAAGCTGTCTAAAGTGTTTTTCCAAAGTTATCAACACTTTCATGTTTACCGTTCCGAAATCGACCTTATCTCAGGCTCAAAATGCGTTTTCTGCATTGTGCTATAACTTCGCAGAGAAGCTTCTTAACATTAAATTTCAACCTCCCACTATAGCACAAAGGGTCTTTCTCGTAGTTGCACATCAAATCTAAGGTGTTTGAAGTGTTTTCCCAAAGTTATCAACATTTTTATGTTTGGCGTTCCGGAACCCACCTTATCTCAGGCTGAAAACGAGTTTTCTGCATTGTGCAATAACTTTGCAGGGAAGCTTCAGAACATGATTTTTTCAGATCCCACTATAGCAGAAAGGGTTTTTCTAGTAGTTGCACAACAAATCCAACCTGTCTGAAGTGTTTTTCCAAAGTTATCAACATTTTTGTGTTTGCCGTTCCGAAACCCACCTTATCTCAGGCTGAAAATGCGTTTTCTGCTTTGTGCCATAACTTTGCCGGGAAGCTTCAGAACATGAAATTTTCACCTCCCACTATATCAGAAAGGGTCTTTCTCGTAGTTGCACATCAAATTTAAGCTGTCTGAATTGTTTTTCCAAAGTTATCACCATTTTTATGTTTGGCGTTCCGGAATCGACCTTATCTCAGGCTGAAAATGCGTTTTCTGCATTGTGCCACAGCTTTGCTGGGAAGCTTCAGAACATGAAATTTTGACCTACCACTATACCAGAAAAGGTCTTTCTAGTAGTTGCACATCTAATCTAAGCTGTCTGAAGTGTTTTTCCAAAGTTATCAACATTTTTATGTTTGGCTTTCCGGAATCGACCTTATCTCAGGCTGAAAACGCGTTTTCTGCATTGTATCATAACTTTGCAGGGAAGCTTTGGAACATGAAATTTTCACCTCACTCTATAGCAGAAAGGGTCTTTCTAGTAGTTTCACATCAAATCTTAGCTGTCTGAAGTGTTTTTCCAAAGTTATCAACATTTTTAAGTTTGGCGTTCCGGAATCGACATTATCTCAGGCTGAAAACGCGTTTTACGCATTGTGCCATGACTTTGCATAAAGCTTCAGAACATGAAATTTTAACCTCCCACTATAGCAGAAAGGGTCTTTCTAGTAGTTGCACATCAAATCTAAGCTGTCTGTAGTGTTTTTCCAAGGTTATCAACATTTTTATGTTTGGCATTCCGGAACCCACCTTATCTCAGGCTGAAAACGTGTTTTCTGCATTGTGCCATAACTTTGCGGGGAAGACTCAGAACATGAAATTTTAACCTCCCGCTATAGCAGAAAGGGTCTTTCTAGTAGTTGCACATCAAATCTCAGCTGTCTGAAGTGTTTTTTCAAAGTTATTAACATTTTTAGGTTTGGTGTTCCGGAATCGACCTTATCTCAGGCTGAAAACGCGTTTTCTGCATTGTGCCATAACTTTGCAGGGAAGCTTCAGAACATGAAATTTTCACCTCCCACTATAGCAGAAAGGGTCTTTCTAGTAGTTGCATATCAAATCTAAGCTGTCTGAAGTATTTTTCCAAAGTTATCAACATTTTTATGTTTGGCGTTCCGGAATCCACCTAATCTCAGTTCGAAAACGCGTTTTCTGAATTGTGCAATAACTTTGCAGGGAAGCTTCAGAACATGAAATTTTCACCTCCCACTAGAGCAGAAAGGGTCGTTCTACTAGATACACATCAAATCTAAGCTGTCTGAAGTGTTTTGTCAAAGTTATCAACATTTTTATGTTTGGTGTTCCAGAATCGACCTTATCTCAGGCTGAAAACGCGTTTTCTGCATTGTGCCATAACTTTGCAGGGAAGCTTCAGAACATGAAATTTTCACCTCCCACTATAGCAGAAGGGGTCTTTCTAGTAGTTGCACATCAAATCTAAGTTGTCTGAAGAGTTTTTTTCCAAAGTTATCAACATTTTTATGTTTGGCGTTCAGGAATCGACCTTATCTCAGGCTGAAAACGCGTTTTCTGCATTGTGCCATAACTTTGCTGGGAAGCTTCAGAACATGAAATTTTCACCTCCCACGAGAGCAGAAATGGTCTTTCTAGCAGTTGCACATCAAATCTAAGCTGTCTGAAGTGTTTTTCCTAAGTTATCAACATTTTTATGTTTGGCGTTTCTGAACCCATGTTATCTCAGACTGAAAACGCGTTTTCTGCATTGTGCCATAACTATGCAAGGAAGCTTAAGATCATGAAATTTTCTCCTCCCACTATAGCAGAAAGGGTCTTTCTAGTAGTTGCACATCAAATCTATACCGTCTGAAGTGTTTTTCCAAAGTTATCATCATTTTTATGTTTGGCGTTCCGGAACCAACCTTATCTCAGGCTGAAAACGGGTTTTCTGCATTGTGCCAAAACTTTGCAGGGACGCTTCAGAATATGAAATTTTGACCTCCCACTGTAGCAGAAATGGTCTTTCTAGTAATTGCATATCAAATCTAAGCTGTCTGAAGTGTTTTTCCTAAGTTATCTACATTTTTATGTTTGCCGTTCCGGAATCGACCTTATCTCAGGCTGAAAACGTGTTTTACACATTGTGCCATAACTTTGCATAAAGCTTCAGAACATGAAATTTTCACCTCCCACTACAGGAGAAAGGGTCTTTCTAGTCGTTATACATCAAACCTAAGCTGTCTGAAGTGTTTTTCCAAAGTTATCAACATTTTTATGTTTGGCGTTCCGGAATCAACCTTATCCTAGGCTGAAAACGCGTTTTACGCATTGTGCCATAACTATGTAGGGAAGCTTTAGAACATGAAATTTTCACCTCCCACTATAGCAGAAACGTTCTTTCTAGTAGTTGCAAATCAAATCTAAGCTCTCTGAAGTGTTTTTCATAAGTTATCAACATTTTTATGTTTGGCGTTCCGGAATCGACCTTATCTCAGGCTGAAAGCGTGTTTTACGCAATGTGCCATAACTTTGCATAAAACTTCAGAACATGTAAATTTCACCCCCCATTATAGCAGAAACGTTATTTCTCGTAGTTGCACATCAAATCTAAGCTGTCTGAATTGTTTTTCCAAAGTTATCACCATTTTTAAGTTTGGCGTTCCGTAATTGACCTTATCTCAGGCTGTAAACGCATTTTTCGCATTGTCCCATAACTTTGCAGGGAAGCTTCATAACATGAAATTATTACCTCCCACTATATCAGATAGGGTCTTTATCGTAGTTGGACATCAAATTTAAGCTCTCTGAAGTGTTTTGTCAAAGTTATCAACATTTTTATGTTTGGCATTCCGGAATCGACCTTATCTCAGGCTGAAATCGAGTTTTACGCATTGTGCCATAACTTTGCAGGGAACCTTGAGAACATGAGAATTTCACCTCCCACTATAGCAGAAAGGGTCTTTCTAGTAGTTGCACATCAAATTAAAGCTGTCTGGAGTGTTTTTCCAAAGTTATCGCCATTTTTATGTTTGGCGTTGCGGAATCGACCTTATCTCAGGCTTAAAACGCGTTTTACGCATTTTGCCATAACTTTGCAGGGAAGCTACAGAACATGAAAATTTCACCTCCCACTATAGCAGAAAGTGTCTTTCTAGTAGTTGCACATCAAATCTAAGCTGTCTGCAGTGTTTTTCCAAAGTTATCAACATTTTCTTTTTTTGCGGTTCCGGAACCCACCTTATCTCAGGTTGAAAACGCGTTTTCTGCTTTGTGCCATAACTTTGCAGGGATGCTTCAGAACAGGAAATTTTCACCTCCCACTATATCAGAAAGGGTCTTTCTCGTAGTTGCACATCAAATTTCAGCTGTCTGAATTGTTTTTCCAAAGTTATCACCATTTTTATGTTTGGCGTTCCGTAATTGACCTTATCTCTGGCTGAAAACGCGTTTTCTGGATTGTGCCATAAGTTTGCAGGGAAGCTTCAGAACATGAAATTTTCACCTCCCACTATATCAGAAACGTTCTTTCTAGTAGTTGCACATCAAATCTAAGCTGTCTGAAGTGTTTTTCCAAAGTTATCAACATTTTTTTGTTTGCTGTTCCGGAATCGACCATATCTCAGGCTGAAAACGTGGTTTACGCATTGTGCCAAAACTTTGCAGGGAAGCTTCAGAACATGAAATTTTCACAGCCCACTATAGCAGAAATGGTCTTTCTAGCAGTTGCACATCAAATCTAAGCTGTCTGAAGTGTTTTTCCTAAGTTATGAACATTTTTATGTTTGGCGTTCCGGAACCCACCTTATCTCAGGCTGAAAACGCGTTTTACGCATTTTACAATAACTTTGCAGGGAAGCTTCAGAACATGAAAATTTCACCACCCACTATAGCAGAAACGGTCTTTCTCGTAGTTGCACATCAAATCTAAGCTGTCTGAATTGTTTTTCCAAAGTTATCAACATTTTTATGTTTGGCATTCCGGAATCGACCTTATCTCAGGCTGAAATCGCGTTTTACGCATTGTGCCATAACTTTGCAGGGAACCTTCAGAACATGAAAATTTCACCTCCGACTATAGCAGAAAGGGTCTTTCTAGTAGTTGCACATCAAATCTAAGCTGTCTGAAGTGTTTTTCCAAAGTTATCACCATTTTTATGTTTGGCGTTCCGGAACCCACCTTATCTCAGGCAGAAAACGTTTTTTCTCCATTGTGCATTAACTTTGCAGCGAAGCTTCAGAACATGAATTTTTCACGTCCCACTATAGCAGAAAGGGTCTTTCTAGTAGTTGCACATCAAATCTAAGCTGGCTGCAGTGTTTTTCCAAAGTTATCAACATTTTTTTTTTTGCGGTTCCGGAACCCACCTTATCTCAGAGGGCTGAAAACGCGTTTTCTGCTTTGTGCCAAAACTTTGCAGGGAAGCTTCAGAACATGAAATTTTCACAGCCCACTATAGCAGAAAGGGTCTTTCTAGTAGTTGCACATCAAATCTAAGCTGTCTGAAGTGTTTTTCCAAAGTTATCAACGTTTTTATGTTTGGCGTTCTCGAACTCACATTATCTCAGGCTGAAAATGCGTTTTTTGCATTGTGCCACAACTTTGCAGGGAAGCTTTAGAACATGAAATTTTCACCTCCCACTATAGCAGAAAGGGTCTTTCTAGTAGTACCACATCAAATCTAAGCTATCTGAAGTGTTTTTCCTAAGTTATCAACATTTTTATGTTTGGCGTTCCGGAACCCACCTTATCTCAGGCTGAAAACGCGTTTTACGCATTTTACAATAACTTTGCAGGGAAGCTTCAGAACATGAAAATTTCACCACCCACTATAGCAGAAACGGTCTTTCTCGTAGTTGCACATCAAATCTAAGCTGTCTGAATTGTCTTTCCAAAGTAATCACCATTTTTATGTTTGGCGTTCCGTAATTGACCTTATCTCAGGCTGAAAACGCATTTTTCGCAATGTCCCAT
Organism: Synchiropus splendidus; assembly: GCF_027744825.2. Lineage (NCBI taxonomy): Eukaryota > Metazoa > Chordata > Actinopteri > Syngnathiformes > Callionymidae > Synchiropus > Synchiropus splendidus. The sequence goes on from NC_071338.1 coordinate 2,796,160, forward strand.
AACTTTGTAGGGAAGCTTCAGAACATGAAATTATTACCTCCGACTATATCAGAAAGGGTCTTTCTCGTAGTTGCACATCAATTCTAAGCTCTCTGAAGTGTTATGTCAAAGTTATCAACATTTTTATGTTTGGCGTTCCGGAATCGACCTAATCTCAGTTTGAAAACGGGTTTTACGCATTTTGCCATAACTTTGCAGGGAAGCTTCAGAACATGAAAATTTCACCACCCACTATAGCAGAAACGGTCTTTCTCGTAGTTGCACATCAAATCTAAGCTGTCTGAAGTGTTTTTCCAAAGTTATCACCATTTTTATGTTTGGCGTTCCGGAATCGACCTTTTCTCAGGCTGAAAACGCGTTTTCTGCATTGTTCCATAACTTTGCAGGGAAGCTTCAGAACATGAAATTTTCACTTCCCACTATAGCAGAAAGGGTCTTTCTCGTAGTTGCACATCAAATCTAAGCTGTCTGAATTGTTTTTCCAAAGTTATCAACATTTTTATGTTTGGCATTCCGGAATCGACCTTATCTCAGGCTGAAATCGCGTTTTACGCATTGTGCCATAACTTTGCAGGGAACCTTCAGAACATGAAAATTTCACCTCCGACTATAGCAGAAAGGGTCTTTCTAGTAGTTGCACATCAAATCTAAGCTGTCTGAAGTGTTTTTCCAAAGTTATCACCATTTTTATGTTTGGCGTTCCGGAACCCACCTTATCTCAGGCAGAAAACTTTTTTTCTCCATTGTGCATTAACTTTGCAGCGAAGCTTCAGAACATGAATTTTTCACGTCCCACTATAGCAGAAAGGGTCTTTCTAGTAGTTGCACATCAAATCTAAGCTGGCTGCAGTGTTTTTCCAAAGTTATCAACATTTTTTTTTTTGCGGTTCCGGAACCCACCTTATCTCAGAGGGCTGAAAACGCGTTTTCTGCTTTGTGCCAAAACTTTGCAGGGAAGCTTCAGAACATGAAATTTTCACAGCCCACTATAGCAGAAAGGGTCTTTCTAGTAGTTGCACATCAAATCTAAGCTGTCTGAAGTGTTTTTCCAAAGTTATCAACGTTTTTATGTTTGGCGTTCTCGAACTCACATTATCTCAGGCTGAAAATGCGTTTTTTGCATTGTGCCACAACTTTGCAGGGAAGCTTTAGAACATGAAATTTTCACCTCCCACTATAGCAGAAAGGGTCTTTCTAGTAGTACCACATCAAATCTAAGCTATCTGAAGTGTTTTTCCTAAGTTATCAACATTTTTATGTTTGGCGTTCCGGAACCCACCTTATCTCAGGCTGAAAACGCGTTTTACGCATTTTACAATAACTTTGCAGGGAAGCTTCAGAACATGAAAATTTCACCACCCACTATAGCAGAAACGGTCTTTCTCGTAGTTGCACATCAAATCTAAGCTGTCTGAATTGTCTTTCCAAAGTTATCACCATTTTTATGTTTGGCGTTCCGTAATTGACCTTATCTCAGGCTGAAAACGCATTTTTCGCATTGTCCCATAACTTTGTAGGGAAGCTTCAGAACATGAAATTATTACCTCCGACTATATCAGAAAGGGTCTTTCTCGTAGTTGCACATCAATTCTAAGCTCTCTGAAGTGTTATGTCAAAGTTATCAACATTTTTATGTTTGGCGTTCCGGAATCGACCTAATCTCAGTTTGAAAACGGGTTTTACGCATTTTGCCATAACTTTGCAGGGAAGCTTCAGAACATGAAAATTTCACCACCCACTATAGCAGAAACGGTCTTTCTCGTAGTTGCACATCAAATCTAAGCTGTCTGAAGTGTTTTTCCAAAGTTATCACCATTTTTATGTTTGGCGTTCCGGAATCGACCTTTTCTCAGGCTGAAAACGCGTTTTCTGCATTGTTCCATAACTTTGCAGGGAAGCTTCAGAACATGAAATTTTCACTTCCCACTATAGCAGAAAGGGTCTTTCTCGTAGTTGCACATCAAATCTAAGCTGTCTGAAGTGTTTTTCCAAAGTTATCACCATTTTTATGTTTGGCCTTCCGGAATCGACCTTATCTCAGGCTGAAAACGCGTTTTACGCATTGTGCCATAACTTTGCATAAAGCTTCAGAACATGAAATTTTCACCTCCAACAATAGCAGAAAGAGATTTTCTAGTAGTTGCAGATCAAATCTAAGCTGTCTGAATTGTTTTTCCAAAGTTATCACCATTTTTAAGTTTGGCGTTCCGTAATTGACCTTATCTCAGGCTGAAAACGCATTTTTCGCATTGTCCCATAACTTTGCAGGGAAGCTTCAGAACATGAAATTATTACCTCCCACTATATCAGAAAGTGTCTTTCTAGTAGTTCCACATCAAATCTAAGCTGCCTTAAGTGTTTTTCCAAAGTTATCAACATTTTTATGTTTGGCGTTCCGGAATCGACCTAATCTCAGTTTGAAATCGCGTTTTCTGCATTGTGCAATAACTTTGCAGGGAAGCTTCAGAACATGAAACGTTCACCTCCCACTATAGCAGAAAGGGTCTTTCTAGTAGTTGCACATCAAACTTAAGCTGTCTGAATTGTTTTTCCAAAGTTATCACCATTTTTATGTTTGGCGTTCGAGAATCGGCCTTATCTCAGGCTGAAAACTCGTTTTCTGCATTATGCCATAACTTTGCAGGGATGCTTCAGAACATGAAATTTTCACCTCCCACTATAAGAGAATGGGACTCTCTAGTCGTTGCACATCAAATCTAAGCTGTCTGAAGTGTTTTTCCAAAGTTATCACCATTTTTATGTTTGGCCTTCCGGAATCGACCTTATCTCAGGCTGAAAACGCGTTTTACGCATTGTGCCATAACTTTGCATAAAGCTTCAGAATATGAAATTTTCACCTCCCACAATAGCAGAAAGAGACTTTCTAGGAGTTGCAGATCAAATCTAAGCTGTCTGAATTGTTTTTCCAAAGTTATCACCATTTTTAAGTTTGGCGTTCCGTAATTGACCTTATCTCAGGCTGAAAACGCATTTTTCGCATTGTCCCATAACTTTGCAGGGAAGCTTCAGAACATGAAATTATTACCTCCCACTATAGCAGAAAGGGTCTTTATCGTAGTTGCACATCAAATTTAAGCTCTCTGAAGTGTTTTGTCAAAGTTATCAACATTTTTATGTTTGGCATTCCGGAATCGACCTTATCTCAGGCTGAAATCGTGTTTTACGCATTGTGCCATAGCTTTGCAGGGAACCTTGAGAACATGAGAATTTCACCTCCCACTATAGCAGAAAGGGTCCTTCTAGTAGTTCCACATCAAATCTAAGCTGTCTGAAGTGTTTTTCCTAAGTTATCACCATTTTTATGTTTGGCGTTCCGGAATCGACCTTATCTCAGGCTGAAAACGCGTTTTACTCATTTTGCCATAACTTTGCGGGGAAGCTTCAGAACATGAAAATTTCACAACCCACTATAGCAGAAACGGTCTTTCTCGTAGTTGCACATCAAACTTAAGCTGTCTGAATTGTTTTTCCAAAGTTATCACCATTTTTATGTTTGGCGTTCGAGAATCGGCCTTATCTCAGGCTGAAAACTCGTTTTCTGCATTATGCCATAACTTTGCAGGGAAGCTTCAGAAAATGAAATTTTCACCTCCCACTATAAGAGAATGGGACTCTCTAGTCGTTGCACATCAAATCTAAGCTGTCTGAAGTGTTTTTCCAAAGTTATCACCATTTTTATATTTGGCCTTCCGGAATCGACCTTATCTCAGGCTGAAAACGCGTTTTACGCATTTTGCCATAACTTGGCAGGGAAGCTTCAGAACATGAAAATTTGACCTCCCACTCAAGCAGAAGGGGTCTTTCTAGTAGTTGCAAATCAAATCTAAGCTGTCTGAAGTGTTTTTCCAAAGTTATCAACATTTTTAAGTTTGCCGTTCCGGAACCCACCTGATCTCAGGCTGAAAACGCGTTTTCTACTTTGTGCCATAACTTTGCAGGGAAGCTTCAGAACATGAAATTTTCACCTCCCACTTTATCAGAAAGGGTCTTTCTAGTAGTTGCACATCAAATCTAAGCTGTCTGAATTGATTTTCCAAAGTTATCACCATTTATATGTTTGGCGTTCCGCAATTGACCTTATCTGAGGCTGAAAACGCGTTTTCTGCATTGTCCCATAACTTTGCAGGGAAGCTTCAGAACATGAAATTATTACCTCCGACTATATCAGAAAGGGTCTTTCTCGTAGTTGCACATCAATTCTAAGCTCTCTGAAGTGTTATGTCAAAGTTATCAACATTTTTATGTTTGGCATTCCGGAATCGACCTTATCTCAGGCTTAAAACGCGTTTCACGCATTTTGCCATAACTTTGCAGGGAAGCTTCAGAACATGAAAATTTCACCTACCACTATAGCAGAAAGGGTCTTTCTAGTAGTTGCACATCAAATCTAAGCTGTCTGAAGTGTTTTTCCAAAGTTATCAACATTTTTTTTCTGCCGTTCCGGAACCCACCTTATCTCAGGCTGAAAACGCGTTTTCTGCTTTGTGCCATAACTTTGCAGGCAAACTTCAGAACATGAAATTTTCACCACCCACTATATCAGAAAGGGTCTTTCTAGTAGTTGCACATCAAATTTAAGCTGTCTGAATTGTTTTTCCAAAGTTATCACCAATTTTATGTTTGGCGTTCCGTAATTGACCTTATCTCAGGCTGAAAACGCGTTTTCTGCATTGTGCCATAACTTTGCAGGGAAGCTTCAGAACATGAAAATTTCACCTCCCACTATAGCAGAAACAGTCTTTCTCGTAGTTGCACATCAAATCTAAGCTGTCTGAAGTGTTTTTCCAAAGTTATCAACTTTTTTATGTTTGGCGTTCCGGAATCGACCTTATCTCAGGCTGAAAACGCGTTTTTCGCATTGTCCCATAACTTTGCAGGGAAGCTTCTGAACATGACATTTTTACCTCCTACTATTGCAGAAAGGGTCTTTCTCGCAGTTGCACATCAAATCTAAGCTCTCTGAATTGTTTTGTCAAAGTTATCAACATTTTTATGTTTGGCGTTCCGGAATCGACCTTATCTCAGGCTGAAATCGCGTTTTACGCATTGTGCCATAACTTTGCAGGGAACCTTCAGAACATGAAAATTTCACCACCCGCCGTAGCAGAAACGGTCTTTCTAGTAGTTGCAAATCAAATCTAAGCTGTCTGAAGTGTTTTTCTAAAGTTTGCAACATTTTTATGTTTGGCGTTCGGGAATCGACCTTATCTCAGGCTGAAAACGCGTTTTACGCATTTTGCCATAACTTGGCAGGGAAGCTTCAGAACATGACAATTTGACCTCCCACTCAAGCAGAAGGGGTCTTTCTAGTAGTTGCACATCAAATCTAAGCTGTCTGCAGTGTTTTTCCAAAGTTATCAACATTTTTTTTTTTGCCGTTCCGGAACCCACCTTATCTCAGGCTGAAAACGCGTTTTCTACTTTGTGCCATAACTTTGCAGGGAAGCTTCAGAACATGAAATTTTCACCTCCCACTTTATCAGAAAGGGTCTTTCTAGTAGTTGCACATCAAATCTAAGCTGTCTGAATTGATTTTCCAAAGTTATCACCATTTTTATGTTGGGCGTTCCGCAATTGACCTTATCTGAGGCTGAAAACGCGTTTTCTGCATTGTGCCATAACTTTGCAGGGAAGCTTCAGAACATGAAATTTTCACCTCCCACTATAGCAGAAAGGGTCTTTCTCGTAGTTGCACATCAAATCTAAGCTGTCTGAAGTGTTTTTCCAAAGTTATCAACATTTTTTTTTTTGCCGTTCCGGAACCCACCTTATCTCAGGCTGAAAACGCGTTTTCTGCTTTGTGCCATAACTTTGCAGGCAAACTTCAGAACATGAAATTTTCACCACCCACTATATCAGAAAGGGTCTTTCTAGTAGTTGCACATCAAATTTAAGCTGTCTGAATTGTTTTTCCAAAGTTATCACCAATTTTATGTTTGGCGTTCCGTAATTGACCTTATCTCAGGCTGAAAACGCGTTTTCTGCATTGTGCCATAACTTTGCAGGGAAGCTTCAGAACATGAAAATTTCACCTCCCACTATAGCAGAAACAGTCTTTCTCGTAGTTGCACATCAAATCTAAGCTGTCTGAAGTGTTTTTCCAAAGTTATCAACTTTTTTATGTTTGGCGTTCCGGAATCGACCTTATCTCAGGCTGAAAACGCGTTTTTCGCATTGTCCCATAACTTTGCAGGGAAGCTTCTGAACATGACATTTTTACCTCCTACTATTGCAGAAAGGGTCTTTCTCGCAGTTGCACATCAAATCTAAGCTCTCTGAATTGTTTTGTCAAAGTTATCAACATTTTTATGTTTGGCGTTCCGGAATCGACCTTATCTCAGGCTGAAATCGCGTTTTACGCATTGTGCCATAACTTTGCAGGGAACCTTCAGAACATGAAAATTTCACCACCCGCCGTAGCAGAAACGGTCTTTCTAGTAGTTGCAAATCAAATCTAAGCTGTCTGAAGTGTTTTTCTAAAGTTTGCAACATTTTTATGTTTGGCGTTCGGGAATCGACCTTATCTCAGGCTGAAAACGCGTTTTACGCATTTTGCCATAACTTGGCAGGGAAGCTTCAGAACATGAAAATTTGACCTCCCACTCAAGCAGAAGGGGTCTTTCTAGTAGTTGCACATCAAATCTAAGCTGTCTGCAGTGTTTTTCCAAAGTTATCAACATTTTTTTTTTTGCCGTTCCGGAACCCACCTTATCTCAGGCTGAAAACGCGTTTTCTACTTTGTGCCATAACTTTGCAGGGAAGCTTCAGAACATGAAATTTTCACCTCCCACTTTATCAGAAAGGGTCTTTCTAGTAGTTGCACATCAAATCTAAGCTGTCTGAATTGATTTTCCAAAGTTATCACCATTTTTATGTTGGGCGTTCCGCAATTGACCTTATCTGAGGCTGAAAACGCGTTTTCTGCATTGTGCCATAACTTTGCAGGGAAGCTTCAGAACATGAAATTTTCACCTCCCACTATAGCAGAAAGGGTCTTTCTCGTAGTTGCACATCAAATCTAAGCTGTCTGAAGTGTTTTTCCAAAGTTATCAACATTTTTTTTTTTGCCGTTCCGGAACCCACCTTATCTCAGGCTGAAAACGCGTTTTCTGCTTTGTGCCATAACTTTGCAGGCAAACTTCAGAACATGAAATTTTCACCACCCACTATATCAGAAAGGGTCTTTCTAGTAGTTGCACATCAAATTTAAGCTGTCTGAATTGTTTTTCCAAAGTTATCACCAATTTTATGTTTGGCGTTCCGTAATTGACCTTATCTCAGGCTGAAAACGCGTTTTCTGCAATGTGCCATAACTTTGCAGGGAAGCTTCAGAACATGAAAATTTCACCTCCCACTATAGCAGAAACAGTCTTTCTCGTAGTTGCACATCAAATCTAAGCTGTCTGAAGTGTTTTTCCAAAGTTATCAACTTTTTTATGTTTGGCGTTCCGGAATCGACCTTATCTCAGGCTGAAAACGCGTTTTTCGCATTGTCCCATAACTTTGCAGGGAAGCTTCTGAACATGACATTTTTACCTCCTACTATTGCAGAAAGGGTCTTTCTCGCAGTTGCACATCAAATCTAAGCTCTCTGAATTGTTTTGTCAAAGTTATCAACATTTTTATGTTTGGCGTTCCGGAATCGACCTTATCTCAGGCTGAAATCGCGTTTTACGCATTGTGCCATAACTTTGCAGGGAACCTTCAGAACATGAAAATTTCACCACCCGCCGTAGCAGAAACGGTCTTTCTAGTAGTTGCAAATCAAATCTAAGCTGTCTGAAGTGTTTTTCCAAAGTTATCAACATTTTTATGTTGGGCGTTCCGGAATCGACCTTATCTCAGGCTGAAAACGCCTTTTCTGCATTGTGCAATAACTTCCCAGGGAAGCTTCAGAACATGAAAAGTTCACCTCCCACTATAGCAGAAAGGGTCTTTCTAGTAGTTGCACATCAAATCTAAGCTGTCTGAAGTGTTTTTCGAAAGTTATCAACATTTTTATGTTTGGCGTTCCGGAATCGACCTCATCTCAGGCTGAAAACGCGTTTTACGCATTGTGCCATAACTTTGCAGGGAAGCTTCCGAACATGAAATTTTAACCTCCCACTATAGCAGAAAGGGTCTTTCTAGTAGTTGCACGTCAAATCTAAGCTGTCTGAATTGATTTTCCAAAGTTATCACCATTTTTATGTTTGGCGTTCCGCAATTGATCTTACCTGAGGCTGAAAACGCGTTTTCTGCATTGTGCCATAACTTTGCAGGGAAGCTTCAGAACATGAAATTTTCACCTCCCACTATAGCAGAAAGGGTCTTTCTCGTAGTTGCACATCAAATCTAAGCTATCTGAATTGTTTTTCCAAAGTTATCAACACTTTTATGTTTCCCCTTCCGGAACCCACATTATCTCAGGCTGAAAACGCGTTTTCTACATTGTGCCATAACTTTGCAGGGAAGCTTCAGAACATGAAATTTTAACCCCCCACTGCAGCAGAAAGGGCTTTTCTAGTAGTTGCACATCAAATCTAAGCTGTCTGAAGTGTTTTTCCAAGGTTATCAACATTTTTAAGTTTGGTGTTCCGGAACCCATCTTATCTCGGGCTGAAAACGCGTTTAATTCATTGTGCCATAACTTTGCAGGAAAGGTTCAAAAATGAAATTTTCACCACCCACTATAGCAGAAAGGGACTTTCTAGTAGTTGCACATCAAATCTAAGCTGTCTGAAGTGTTTTTCCAAAGTTATCAACATTTTTATGTTTGGCCTTCCGGACCCCATCTTTTCTCAGGCTGAAAACGGGTTTTCCACATTGTGCCATAACTTTGCAGGGAAGCTTCAGAACATGAAATTTTTACCTCCCACTATAGCAGAAAGGGTCTTTCTCGTAGTTGCACATCAAATCTAAGCTATCTGAAGTGTTTTTCCAAAGTTATCAACATTTTTATGTTTGGCGTTCCGGAACCCACCTTATCTCCGGCTGAAAACGCGTTTTCTGCATTGTTCCTTAACTTTGCAGGGAAGCTTCAGAACGTGAAATTTTCAACTCCAACTATAACAGACAGGGTCTTTGTAGTAGTTGCACATCAAATCTAAGCTGTCTGAAGTGTTTTTCGAAAGTTATTAACATTTTTACGTTTGGCGTTCTGGAACCCACCTTATCTCAGGCTGAAAACGCGTTTTCTGCATTGTGCCATAACTTTGAAGGAAAGCTTCAGAAAAAGAAAGTTTCACCTCCCACTATAGCAGAAAGGGTCTTTTGTAGTAGTTGCACATCAAATATAAGCTGTCTGAAGTGTTTTTCCAAAGTTATCAACATTTTTATGTTTGGCGTTCCGGAACCCACCTTTTCTCTTGCTGAAAACGAGTTTTCTGCTTTGTGCCATAACTTTGCTGGGAATCTTCAGAACATGAAATTTTATCCTCCCACAATAGCATAAAGGGTCTTTCTTGTAGTTGCACATCAAATCTAAGCTGTCTGAAATGTTTTTTCCAAAGTTATCAACATTTTTATGTTTGGCGTTCCGGAACCCACCTTATCTCAGGCTGAAAACGCGTTTTCTGCATTGTGCCATAACTTTGCTGCGAAGCGTCAGAACATGAAATTTTAACCACCCACTGTAGCAGAAAGGCTCTTTCTAGTAGTTGCATATCAAATCTAAGCTGTCTGAAGTGTTTTTCCAAAGTTATCAACATTTTTATGTTTGGCGTTCCGGAACCCACCTTATCTCCGGCTGAAAACGCGTTTTCTGCATTGTTCCTTAACTTTGCAGGGAAGCTTCAGAACGTGAAATTTTCAACTCCAACTATAACAGACAGGGTCTTTGTAGTAGTTGCACATCAAATCTAAGCTGTCTGAAGTGTTTTTCGAAAGTTATCAACATTTTTACGTTTGGCGTTCCGGAACCCACCTTATCTCAGGCTGAAAACGCGTTTTCTGCATTGTGCCATAACTTTGAAGGAAAGCTTCAGAAAATGAAATTTTCACCACCCACTATAGCAGAAAGGGACTTTCTAGTAGTTGCACATCAAATCTAAGCTGTCTGAAGTGTTTTTCCAAAGTTATCAACATTTTTATGTTTGGCCTTCCGGACCCCATCTTTTCTCAGGCTGAAAACGGGTTTTCCACATTGTGCCATAACTTTGCAGGGAAGCTTCAGAACATGAAATTTTCACCTCCCACTATAGCAGAAAGGGTCTTTCTCGTAGTTGCACATCAAATCTAAGCTATCTGAAGTGTTTTTCCAAAGTTATCAACATTTTTATGTTTGGCGTTCCGGAACCCACCTTTTCTCTTGCTGAAAACGCGTTTTCTGCTTTGTGCCATAACTTTGCTGGGAATCTTCAGAACATGAAATTTTAACCACCCACTGTAGCAGAAAGGCTCTTTCAAGTAGTTGCATATCAAATCTAAGCTGTCTGAAGTGTTTTTCCAAAGTTATCAACATTTTTATGTTTGGCGTTCCGGAACCCACCTTATCTCCGGCTGAAAACGCGTTTTCTGCATTGTTCCTTAACTTTGCAGGGAAGCTTCAGAACGTGAAATTTTCAACTCCAACTATAACAGACAGGGTCTTTGTAGTAGTTGCACATCAAATCTAAGCTGTCTGAAGTGTTTTTCGAAAGTTATTAACATTTTTACGTTTGGCGTTCTGGAACCCACCTTATCTCAGGCTGAAAACGCGTTTTCTGCATTGTGCCATAACTTTGAAGGAAAGCTTCAGAAAAAGAAAGTTTCACCTCCCACTATAGCAGAAAGGGTCTTTTGTAGTAGTTGCACATCAAATATAAGCTGTCTGAAGTGTTTTTCCAAAGTTATCAACATTTTTATGTTTGGCGTTCCGGAACCCACCTTTTCTCTTGCTGAAAACGAGTTTTCTGCTTTGTGCCATAACTTTGCTGGGAATCTTCAGAACATGAAATTTTATCCTCCCACAATAGCATAAAGGGTCTTTCTTGTTGTTGCACATCAAATCTAAGCTGTCTGAAATGTTTTTTCCAAAGTTATCAACATTTTTATGTTTGGCGTTCCGGAACCCACCTTATCTCAGGCTGAAAACGCGTTTTCTGCATTGTGCCACAACTTTGCTGCGAAGCGTCAGAACATGAAATTTTAACCACCCACTGTAGCAGAAAGGCTCTTTCTAGTAGTTGCATATCAAATCTAAGCTGTCTGAAGTGTTTTTCCAAAGTTATCAACATTTTTATGTTTGGCGTTCCGGAACCCACCTTATCTCCGGCTGAAAACGCGTTTTCTGCATTGTTCCTTAACTTTGCAGGGAAGCTTCAAAACGTGAAATTTTCAACTCCAACTATAACAGACAGGGTCTTTGTAGTAGTTGCACATCAAATCTAAGCTGTCTGAAGTGTTTTTCGAAAGTTATCAACATTTTTACGTTTGGCGTTCCGGAACCCACCTTATCTCAGGCTGAAAACGCGTTTTCTGCATTGTGCCATAACTTTGAAGGAAAGCTTCAGAAAATGAAAGTTTCACCTCCCACTATAGCAGAAAGGGTCTTTTGTAGTAGTTGCACATCAAATATAAGCTGTCTGAAGTGTTTTTCCAAAGTTATCAACATTTTTATGTTTGGCGTTCCGGACCCCACCTTTTCTCAGGCTGAAAACGGGTTTTCCACATTGTGCCAAAACTTTGCAGGGAAGCTTCAGAACATGAAATTTTCACGTCCCACTATAGCAGAAAGGGTCTTTCTCGTAGTTGCACATCAAATCTAAGCTATCTGAAGTGTTTTTCCGAAGTTATCAACATTTTTACGTTGGGCAATTCGGAACCCACCTTATCTCAGCCTGAAAACGCGTTTTCTGCAATGTGCCATAACTTTGTTGGGAAGCTTCAGATCATGAAATTGTCACCTCCCACTTTAGCAGAAAGGGTCTTTCTTGTAGTTGCAAATCAAATCTAAGCTGTCTGAAGTGTTTTTCCAAAATTATCAACATTTTATATGTTTGGCATTCCGGAACCCTCCTTATCTCAGCCTGAAAACGCGTTTTCTGCAATGTGCCATAACTTTGCTGGGAAGCTTCAGAACATGAAATTTTCACTTTGCACTATAGCAGAAAGGGTCTTTCTAGTAGTTGCACATCAAATCTAAGCTGTCTGAAGTGTTTTTCCAAAGTTATCAACACTTTTATGTTTGGCGTTCCGGAATAGACCTTATCTCAGGCTGAAAACGCGTTTTCTGCATTGTACCATAACTTTGCAGGGGAGCTTCAGAACATGAATTTTTCACTTCCCACTATAGCAGAAAGGGTCTTTCTAGTAGTTGCACATCAAATCTAAGCTGTCTGAAGTGTTTTTCCAAAGATATCAACACTTTTATGTTTGCCGCTCCCGAACCCAACTAATATCAGGCTGAAAATGCATTTTCTGCATTGTGCCATAACTTTGCAGGGAAGCTTCAGAACATGAAATTTTCACCTCCCACTATAGAAGAAAGGGTCTTTCTAGTAGTTGCACATCAAATCTAAGCTGTCTGAAATGTTTTTTCCAAAGTTATCAACATTTTTATGTTTGGCGTTCCGAAACCCACCTTATCTCAGTCTGAAAACGCGTTTTCTGCATTGTCCCATAACTTTACAGGGAAGCTTCAGAACATGAAAATTTAACCCCCCACAATAGCATAAAGGGTCTTTCTTGTTGTTGCACATCAAATCTAAGCTGTCTGAAGTGTTTTTCGAAAGTTATCAACATTTTTACGTTTGGCGTTCCGGAACCCACCTTATCTCAGGCTGAAAACGCTTTTTCTGCATTGTGCCCTAACTTTGCAGGGAAGCTTCAGAACATGAAATTTTCATATCGCACTATAGCAGAAAGGGTCTTTCTAGTAGTTGCACATCAAATCTAAGCTATCTGAATTGTTTTTCCAAAGTTATCAACACTTTTATGTTTGCCGCTCCCGAACCCAACTAATATCAGGCTGAAAACGCATTTTCTGCATTGTGCCATAACTTTGCAGGGAAGCTTCAGAACATGAAATTTTCACCTCCCACTATAGAAGAAAGGGTCTTTCTAGTAGTTGCACATCAAATCTAAGCTGTCTGAAATGTTTTTTCCAAAGTTATCAACATTTTTATGTTTGGCGTTCCGAAACCCACCTTATCTCAGTCTGAAAACGCGTTTTCTGCATTGTCCCATAACTTTGCAGGGAAGCTTCAGAACATGAAAATTTAACCTCCCACAATAGCATAAAGGGTCTTTCTTGTTGTTGCACATCAAATCTAAGCTGTCTGAAGTGTTTTTCGAAAGTTATCAACATTTTTACGTTTGGCGTTCCGGAACCCACCTTATCTCAGGCTGAAAACGCTTTTTCTGCATTGTGCCCTAACTTTGCAGGGAAGCTTCAGAACATGAAATTTTCATATCGCACTATAGCAGAAAGGGTCTTTCTAGTAGTTGCACATCAAATCTAAGCTATCTGAATTGTTTTTCCAAAGTTATCAACACTTTTATGTTTCCCGTTCCGGAACCCACATTATCTCAGGCTGAAAACGCGTTTTCTGCATTGTGCCATAACTTTGCAGGGAAGCTTCAGAACATGAAATTTTCTTATCGCACTATAGCAGAAAGGGTCTTTCTAGTAGTTGCACATCAAATCTAAGCTATCTGAATTGTTTTTCCAAAGTTATCAACACTTTTATGTTTGCCGCTCCCGAACCCAACTAATATCAGGCTGAAAACGCATTTTCTGCATTGTGCCATAACTTTGCAGGGAAGCTTCAGAACATGAAATTTTCACCTCCCACTATAGAAGAAAGCGTCTTTCTAGTAGTTGCACATCAAATCTAAGCTGTCTGAAATGTTTTTTCCAAAGTTATCAACATTTTTATGTTTGGCGTTCCGAAACCCACCTTATCTCAGTCTGAAAACGCGTTTTCTGCATTGTCCCATAACTTTGCAGGGAAGCTTCAGAACATGAAAATTTAACCTCCCACAATAGCATAAAGGGTCTTTCTTGTTGTTGCACATCAAATCTAAGCTGTCTGAAGTGTTTTTCGAAAGTTATCAACATTTTTACGTTTGGCGTTCCGGAACCCACCTTATCTCAGGCTGAAAACGCTTTTTCTGCATTGTGCCCTAACTTTGCAGGGAAGCTTCAGAACATGAAATTTTCATATCGCACTATAGCAGAAAGGGTCTTTCTAGTAGTTGCACATCAAATCTAAGCTATCTGAATTGTTTTTCCAAAGTTATCAACACTTTTATGTTTCCCGTTCCGGAACCCACATTATCTCAGGCTGAAAACGCGTTTTCTGCATTGTGCCATAACTTTGCAGGGAAGCTTCAGAACATGAAATTTTAACCCCCCACTGCAGCAGAAAGGGCCTTTCTAGTAGTTGCACATCAAATCTAAGCTGTCTGAAGTGTTTTTCCAAGGTTATCAACATTTTTAAGTTTGGCGTTCCGGAACCCACCTTATCTCGGGCTGAAAACGCGTTTACTTCATTGTGCCATAACTTTGCAGGAAAGGTTCAAAAATGAAATTTTCACCACCCACTATAGCAGAAAGGGACTTTCTAGTAGTTGCACATCAAATCTAAGCTGTCTGAAGTGTTTTTCCAAAGTTATCTACATTTTTATGTTTGGCGTTCCGGACCCCACCTTTTCTCAGGCTGAAAACGGGTTTTCCACATTGTGCCATAACTTTGCAGGGAAGCTTCAGAACATGAAATTTTCACCTCCCACTATAGCAGAAAGGGTTTTTCTCGTAGTTGCACAACAAATCTAAGCTATCTGAAGTGTTTTTCCAAAGTTATCAACATTTTTACGTTTGGCATTCCGGAACCCACCTTATCTCAGCCTGAAAACGCGTTTTCTGCAGTGTGCCATAACTTTGCTGGGAAGCTTCAGAACATGAATTTTTCACTTCGCACTATAGCAGAAAGGGTCTTTCTAGTAGTTGCACATCAAATCTAAGCTGTCTGAAGTGTTTTCCCAAAGTTATCAACATTTTTATGTTTGGCGTTCCGGAACCCGCCTTTTCTCTTGCTGAAAACGCGTTTTCTGCTTTGTGCCATAACTTTGCTGGGAATCTTCAGAACATGAAATTTTAACCTCCCACAATAACATAAAGGGTCTTTCTTGTAGTTGCACATCAAATCTAAGCTGTCTGAAATGTTTTTTCCAAAGTTATCAACATTTTTATGTTTGGCGTTCCGGAACCCACCTTATCTCAGTCTGAAAACGCGTTTTCTGCATTGTGCCATAACTTTGCTGCGAAGCTTCAGAACATGAAATTTTAACCACCCACTGTAGCAGAAAGGCTCTTTCTAGTAGTTGCATATCAAATCTAAGCTGTCTGAAGTGTTTTTCCAAAGTTATCAACATTTTTATGTTTGGCGTTCCGGAACCAACCCTATCTCAGGCTGAAAACGCGTTTTCTGCATTGTTCCTTAACTTTGCAGGGAAGCTTCAGAACACGAAATTTTCACCTCCCACAATTACAGACAGGGTCTTTGTAGTAGTTGCACATCAAATCTAAGCTGTCTGAAGTGTTTTTCGAAAGTGTTGTATATACTGGAAAATCGAACATATTATAACCATGCTTTACACTTATTATGAGCACTTATTGAATCTGTATGCTTTGCACTTATTATGAGCACTCATTGAATCTGTATGCTTTGCACTTTTGAACTTGCAGGGCATGCTCTAACCTCAGGGTGAATTTGTAAGCAGAACATGTTTTTAAGCCGAGCTTGCGATTATGGTTAACACTTAGAAGGAACGTTGTATTAATAGAACATTGTGGTCTTCACTTAGAACATAAGTTACATTTATCAAAACAATGAAACTAACACTCAGCATGTTCAATGAATCTAAAACATCTGCATAAGACATAAGGGGTGTCTCAAATGAAGTTAAAACTTTCCACTAAGGACGACAGCTAGAACACGTGATATAAATTAAAACTTTCCACTGAAGATGACAAGAACTCGTCATCCATTAATGACGCATTGGGGGATTGTTTATTGAAATCGGCAATGTTGCTATAAAGGTCTAGGATAAACTGACCTCTCGCTCTCGCTCTTGATCCACGCTTTTGGCTTCATCCGTTTGCTGTAAGGTCTTGTATCTTAACTTGGGACGGTGCTCTTGCTCTTGCTCTTAGGCCATTTGATTTAACTCTTTTTGTTGTTCTCTTATGGTTTTTTTTTATTATTGATTGGTTGATTTTTATGATTAATTCTTTTGACTTATCTCTTTTATTGCATATACTTTGAATATATTTTTTAGGATCTTTGACTTAATCCTTTTTATTGTGTATGCATTTTGATTATATGATTTTTGACATTTATGTATGTGCACTAGCGTCTGGCAGTGCCTTTGACTTTGTTGGGTATTAGCGTCTGGCAATACCCTTGAGTTTATTGATGTTTATTGATTTTATTGTTTTCATTATCCTTTTTTGAATTTTATTGTTTTATTACCCTTTTATCATTTTTGTATTGAATTTTATTGTTTTATTACCCTTTTATCATTTTTGTATTGAATTTGATTCTTTATTGATTTTACTGTTTTGTTATCCTTTTTATCAATTTTTTGGAGAAATACTTTTGACATAAAAACAAAATAAAACTGAGTACGAATTATGTACTGAAAAGGCACAACGGCATTGATCCCTGACTACTAAGAATCGACTGGCTCCTGTACTACCATCAACTGGGTTATAGGTGAGTTAATGCTGGATTGAATTAATGTTTGATTCCCTTTCCTGTGCACATGTAGTGAATGTCTCGACTGGTAGCATTATTCCATCCTGAATTATTATGTCAATGATAAAGTGGTAGTTCAGAAGGCTGAGGTAATATTTTATTTAAGGAATGGATTGAGGATCTAATCATGTGTCCCTAAACGAAGCTAAGTAAAGAGACTACGGTAGAAGGTGTAGCATTGTAAGGTCAAGAACCTGTTTCTCAACAGGTCGGGCGAATTAAATAACCCGCTCAGTGAAGCGCCGACACTACTCACTAATATAATAGGTGAAGTAGATACATCTATTATAGTTTTAGAACCGTGTCTGCAACAAGAGGCTGACTGAGTTGACCACACGAGGGGGCCCTTTACCAGAGAGGCAGAGGGAGGTAGTGTACTCGGAACTAGGGACGGCTTGTTACAGCCAATTGCCCTGTACACAAAACCTTGAAATCCAAAACCCGAGCGACAGAAAGTTATCAACATTTTTATGTTTGGCGTTCCGGAACCCACCTTGTCTCAGGCTGAAAACGCGTTTTCTGCATTGTGCCATAACTTTGAAGGAAAGCTTCAGAGCATGAAATTTTCACCTCCCACTATAGCAGAAAGGGTCTTTCTCGTAGTTGCACATCAAATCTAAGCTATCTGAAGTGTTTTTCCAAAGTTATCAACATTTTTACGTTTGGCATTCCGGAACCCACCTTATCTCAGCCTGAAAACGCGTTTTCTGCAATGTGCCATAAGTTTGCTGGGAAGCTTCAGAAAATGAATTTTTCACTTCGCATTATAGCAGAAAGGGTCTTTCTAGTAGTTGCACATCAAATCTAAGCTGTCTGAAGTGTTTTTCCAAAGTTATCAACATTTTTATGTTTGGCGTTCCGGAACCCACCTTTTCTCTTGCTGAAAACGCGTTTTCTGCTTTGTGCCATAACTTTGCTGGGAATCTTCAGAACATGAAATTTTAACCTCCCACAATAGCATAAAGGGTCTTTCTTGTAGTTGCACATCAAATCTAAGCTGTCTGAAGTGTTTTTCCAAAGTTATCAACATTTTTATGTTTGGCGTTCCGGAACCCACCTTATCTCCGGCTGAAAACGCGTTTTCTGCATTGTTCCTTAACTTTGCAGGGAAGCTTCAGAACGTGAAATTTTCAACTCCAACTATAACAGACAGGGTCTTTGTAGTAGTTGCACATCAAATCTAAGCTGTCTGAAGTGTTTTTCGAAAGTTATCAACATTTTTAGGTTTGGCGTTCCGGAACCTACCTTATCTCAGGCTGAAAACGCGTTTTCTGCATTGTGCCATAACTTTGAAGGAAAGCTTCAGAAAATGAAAGTTTCACCTCCCACTGTAGCAGAAAGGGTCTTTTGTAGTAGTTGCACATCAAATATAAGCTGTCTGAAGTGTTTTTCCAAAGTTATCAACATTTTTATGTTTGGCGTTCCGGACCCCACCTTTTCTCAGACTGAAAACGGGTTTTCCACATTGTGCCATAACTTTGCAGGGAAGCTTCAGAACATGAAATTTTCACGTCCCACGATAGCAGAAAGGGTCTTTCTCGTAGTTGCACATCAAATCTAAGCTATCTGAAGTGTTTTTCCGAAGTTATCAACATTTTTACGTTTGGCATTACGGAACCCTCCTTCTCTCAGCCTGAAAACGCGTTTTCTGCAATGTGCCATAAGTTTGCTGGGAAGCTTCAGAACATGAATTTTTCACTTCGCACTATAGCAGAAAGGGTCTTCCTAGTAGTTGCACATCAAATCTAAGCTGTCTGAAGTGTTTTTCCAAAGTTATCAACATTTTTATGTTTGGCGTTCCGGAACCCACCTTGTCTCAGTCTGAAAACGCGTTTTCTGCATTGTGCCATAACTTTGAAGGAAAGCTTCAGAGCATGAAATTTTCACCTCCCACTATAGCAGAAAGGGTCTTTCTCGTAGTTGCACATCAAATCTAAGCTATCTGAAGTGTTTTTCCAAAGTTATCAAAATTTTTACGTTTGGCATTCCGGAACCCACCTTATCTCAGCCTGAAAACGCGTTTTCTGCAATGTGCCATAAGTTTGCTGGGAAGCTTCAGAACATGAATTTTTCACTTCGCATTATAGCAGAAAGGGTCTTTCTAGTAGTTGCACATCAAACCTAAGCTGTCTGAAGTGTTTTTCCAAAGTTATCAACATTTTTATGTTTGGCGTTCCGGACCCCACCTTTTCTCAGGCTGAAAACGGGTTTTCCACATTGTGCCATAACTTTGCAGGGAAGCTTCAGAACATGAAATTTTCACCTCCCACTATAGCAGAAAGGATCTTTCTCGTAGTTGCACATCAAATCTAAGCTATCTGAAGTGTTTTTCCAAAGTTATCAACATTTTTACGTTTGGCATTCCGGAACCCACCTTATATCAGCCTGAAAACGCGTTTTCTGCAATGTGCCATAAGTTTGCTGGGAAGCTTCAGAACATGAATTTTTCACTTCGCACTATAGCAGAAAGGGTCTTCCTAGTAGTTGCACATCAAATCTAAGCTGTCTGAAGTGTTTTTCCAAAGTTATCAACATTTTTATATTTGGCGTTCCGGAATAGACCTTATCTCAGGCTGAAAACACGTTTTCTGCATTGTACCATAACTTTGCAGGGGAGCTTCAGAACATGAATTTTTCACTTCCCACTATAGCAGAAAGGGTCTTTCTAGTCGTTGCACATCAAATCTAATCTGTCTGAAGTGTTTTTGGAAAGATATCAACATTTTTATGTTTGGTGTTCCCGAACCCACCTTATCTCAGGCTGAAAACGCGTTTTCTGCATTGTGCCATAACTTTGAAGGAAAGCTTCAGAAAATGAAAATTTCACCTCCCACTATAGCAGAAAGGGTCTTTTGTAGTTGTTGCACATCAAATCTAAGCTGTCTGAAGTGTTTTTCCAAAGTTATCAACATTTTTATGTTTGGCGTTCCGGAACCCACCTTATCCCAGGCTGAAAACGCGTTTTCTGCGTTGTGCCATAACTTTGCTGGGAAGCTTCAGAACATGAAATTTTAACCACCCACAATTGCATAAAGGGTCTTTCTTGTAGTTGCACATCAAATCAAAGCTGTCTGAAGTGTTTTTCCAAAGTTATCAACATTTTTATGTTTGGCGTTCCGGAATCCACCTTTTCTCAGGCTGAAAACGCGTTTCCTGCATTGTGGCATAACTTTGCAGCTAAGCTTCAGAACATGAAATTTTCACCTCCCACTGAAGCAGAAAGGGTCTTTTGTAGTTGTTGCACATCAAATCTAAGCTGTCTGAAGTGTTTTTCCAAAGTTATCAACATTTTTATGTTTGGCGTTCCGGAATCAACCTTATCTCAGGCTGAAAACGCGTTTTACGCATTGTGCCATAACTTTGCAGGAAAGCATCAGAACATGAAATTTTCACCTCCCACTATAGCAGAAAGGGTCTTTCTAGTAGTTGCACATCAAATCTAAGCTGTCTGAAGTGTTTTTCCAAAGTTATCAATATTTTTGTGTTTGGCGTTCCGGAATCGACCTTATCTCAGGCTGAAAACGCGTTTCCTGAATTGTGGCATAACTTTGCAGGGAATCTTCAGAACACGAAATTTTCACCTCCCACTGTAGCAGAAAGGGTCTTTCTAGTCGTTGCAGATCAAATCTAAGCTGTCTGAAGTGTTTTTCCAAAATTTTCAACATTTTTATTTTTGGTCTTCGGGAACCCACCTTATCTCAGGCTGAAAACGCGTTTTACGCATTGTGCCATAACTTTGCATAAAGCTTTAGAACATGAAATTTTCACCTCCCACTATAGCAGAAAGAGTCTTTCCAGTAGTTGCAGATTAAATCTAAGCTGTCTGAAATGTTTTTCCAAAGTTATCAACTTTTTTATGTTTGGCGTTCCGGAACCCACCTTATCTCAGGCTGAAAACGCGTTTTCTTCATTGTTCTTTAACATTGCATAAAGCTTCAGAACATGAAATTTTCAACTCCCACTATAACAGACAGGGTCTTTCTTGTAGTTGCACATCAAATCTAAGTTGTCTGAAGTGTTTTTCGAAAGCTATAAACATTTTTATGTTTGGAGTTCCGGAATCGACCTTATCTCAGGCTGACAACACGTTTTCTGCATTGTGCGATAACTTTGCAGGGAAGCTTCGGATCATGAAATTTTCACCTCCCACTATAGCAGAAAGGGTCTTTCTAGTAGTCGCACATCAAATCTAAGCTGTCTGAAGTGTTTTTCCAAAGTTATCAACATTTTTATGTTTGGAGTTCCGGAATCGACCTTATCTCAGGCTGAAAACGCGTTTTCTGCATTGTGCCATAACTTTGCAGGGAAGCTTCAGATCATGAAATTTTCACCTCCCACTATAGCAAAAAGGGTCTTTCTTGTTGTTGCACATCAAATCTAAGCTGTCTGAAGTGTTTTTCCAAAGTTATCAACATTTTATGTTTGGCGTTCCGGAACCCACCTTATCTCAGACAGAAAACGCGTTTTCTGCATTGTTCCTTAACTTTGATGGAAAGCTTCAGAACATGAAAGTTTCACCTACCACTATAGCAGAAATTGTCTTTCTAGTAGTTGCACATCAAATATAAGCTGTCTGAAGTGTTTTTCCAAAGTTATCAACATTTTTATGTTTGGCGTTCCGGAACCCACCTTATCTCAGGCTGAAAACGCGTTTTACGCATTGTGCCATAACTTTGCATAAAGCTTTAGAACATGAAATTTTCACCTCCCACTATAGCAGAAAGGGTCTTTCTAGTAGTTGCAGATTAAATCTAAGCTGTCTGAAATGTTTTTCCAAAGTTATCAACTTTTTTATGTTTGGCGTTCCGGAACCCACCTTATCTCAGGCTGAAAACGCGTTTTCTTCATTGTTCTTTAACATTGCATAAAGTTTCAGAACATGAAATTTTCAACTCCCACTATAACAGACAGGGTCTTTCTTGTAGTTGCACATCAAATCTAAGTTGTCTGAAGTGTTTTTCGAAAGCTATCAACATTTTTATGTTTGGAGTTCCGGAATCGACCTTATCTCAGGCTGAAAACGCGTTTTCTGCATTGTGCCATAACTTTGCAGGGAAGCTTCAGATCATGAAATTTTCACCTCCCACTATAGCAGAAAGGGTCTTTCTTGTAGTTGCACATCAAATCTAAGTTGTCTGAAGTGTTTTTCGAAAGCTATCAACATTTTTATGTTTGGCTTTCCGGAAACGACCTTATCTCGGGCTGAAAACGCGTTTTCTGCATTGTGCCATAACTTTGCAGTGAAGCTTCAGAACATGAAATTTTCACCTCCCACTATAGCAGAAATTGTCTTTCTAGTAGTTGCACATCAAATATAAGCTGTCTGAAGTGTTTTTCCAAAGTTATCAACATTTTTATGTTTGGCGTTCCGGAACCCACCTTATCTTAGGCTGAAAACGCGTTTCCTGCGTTGTGCCATTACTTTGCAGGGAAGCTTCAGAACATGAAATTTTTACCTCCCACTATAGCAGAAAGGGTCTTTCTAGTAGTCGCACATTAAATCTAAGCTGTCTGAAGTGTTTTTCCAAAGTTATCAAGATTTTAATGTTTGGCGTTCCGGAACCCACCTTATCTCAGGCTGAAAACGCGTTTTCTTCATTGTTCTTTATCTTTGCAGGGAAGCTTCAGAACATGAAATTTTAACCTCCCACTATAGCAGAAAGGGTCTTTCTAGTAGTTGCACATCAAATCTAAGCTGTCTGAAGTGTTTTTCCAAAGTTATCAACATTTTTATGTTTGGCGTTCCGGAATTGACCTTATCTCAGGATGAAAAATTGTTTTCTGCATTGTGCCATAGCTTTGCAGGGAAGCTTCAGAACATGAAATTTTCACGTCCCAATATAGCAGAAAGGGTCTTTCTAGTAGTAGCACATCAACCGGAATCGACCTTATCTCAGGCTGAAAACGCGTTTTCTGCATTGTGCAATAACTTTGAAGGAAAGCTTCAGAACATGAAATTTTTACCTCCCACTATAGCAGAAAGGGTCTTTCTAGTAGTCGCACATCAAATCTAAGCTGTCTGAAGTGTTTTTCCAAAGTTATCAAGATTTTAATGTTTGGCGTTCCGGAACCCACCTTATCTCAGGCTGAAAACGCGTTTTCTTCATTGTTCTTTATCTTTGCAGGGAAGCTTCAGAACATGAAATTTTAACCTCCCACTATAGCAGAAAGGGTCTTTCTAGTAGTTGCACATCAAATCTAAGCTGTCTGAAGTGTTTTTCCAAAGTTATCAACATTTTTATGTTTGGCGTTCCGGAATTGACCTTATCTCAGGATGAAAAATTGTTTTCTGCATTGTGCCATAGCTTTGCAGGGAAGCTTCAGAACATGAAATTTTCACGTCCCAATATAGCAGAAAGGGTCTTTCTAGTAGTAGCACATCAACCGGAATCGACCTTATCTCAGGCTGAAAACGCGTTGTCTGCATTGTGGCATAACTTTGCATGGAAGCTTCCGAACATGAAATTTTAACCTCCCACTATAGCAGAAAGGGTCTTTCTCGTAGTTACACATCAAATCTAAGCTGTCTGAAGTGTTGTTCCAAAGTTATCAACACTTTTATGTTTGGCGTTCTGGAATTGACCTTATGTGAGGCTGAAAACGCGTTTTCTGCATTGTGACATAACTTTGCAGGGAAGCTTCAGAACATGAAATTTTCACATCCCACGATAGCAGAAAGGTTCTTTCTAGTAGTTAAACATCAAATCTAAGCTGTCTAAAGAGTTTTTCCAAAGTTATCAACATTTTTATGTTTGGCGTTCCGGAATCGACCTTATCTAACGCTGAATACGCGTTTTCGGAATTGTGCCATAACTTTGCAGGGAAGCTTCAGAACATGAAATTTTCACGTCCCACTAGAGCAGAAAGGGTATTTCTAGTAGTTGCACATCAAATCTAAGCTGTTTGAAGTGTTTTTCGAAAGTTATCAACATTTTTATGTTTGGCGTTCCGGAATCGACCTTATCACAGGCTGAAAACGCGCTTTGTGCATTGTGCCATAACTTCTCAGGGAAGCTTCAGAAAATGAAATTTTCACCTCCCACTATAGCAGAAAGGGTCTTTCTAGTAGTTGCACATCAAATATAAGCTGTCTGAAGTGTTTTTCCAGAGTTATCAACATTTTTATGTTTGGCGTTCGGGAATTGACCTTATCTCAGGCTGAAAACGTGTTTTACGCATTGTGCCATAACTTTACAGGGAAGCTTCAGAAAATGAAATTTTGACATCCCACTATAGCAGAAAGGTACTTTCTAGTAGTTGCACATCAAATCTGAGCCGTCTGAAGTGTTTTTCCAAAGTTATCAACATTTTTATGTTTGGCGTTTCGGAACCCACCTTATCTCAGGCTGAAAACGCGTTTTGTGCATTGTGCCATAACTTTGCAGGGAAGCTTCAGAACATGAAAGTTTCAACTCCCACTATAACAGACAGGGTCTATCTAGTAGTTGCACATCAAATCTAAGTTGTCTGAAGTGTTTTTTGAAAGCTATCAACATTTTTACGTTTGGCGTTCCGGAAACGACCTTATCTCGGGCTGAAAACGCGTTTTCCGCAGTGTGCCATAACTTTGCAGGGAACCTTCAGAACATGAAATTTTAACCTCCCACTGAAGCAGAATGGGTCTTTCTAGTAGTTGCACATCAAATCTAAGCTGTCTGAAGTGTTTTTCCAAAGTTATCAACATTTTTAAGTTTGGCGTTCCGGAACCCACCTTATCTCAGGCTGAAAACGCGTTTTCTGCATTGTTCCTTAACTTTGCAGGGAAGCTTAAGAACATGAAATTTTAAACTCCCACTATAACAGAAAGGGTCCTTGTAGTAGTTGCACATCAAATCCAAGCTGTCTGAAGTGTTTTTCCAAAGTTATCAACATTTTTATGTTTGGCGTTCCGGAACCCACCTTATCTCAGGCTGAAACCGCATTTTCTGCATTGTGCCATAACTTTGAAGGAAAGCTTCAGAACATGAACGTTTCACCTCCCACTATAGCAGAAAGGGTCTTTCGAGTAGTTGCACATCAAATCTAAGCTGTCTGATGAGTTTTTCCAAAGGTATCAACATTTTCAAGTTTGGCGTCCCGGAACCCACCTTATCTCAGGCTGAAAACGCGTTTTCCGCATTGTTCCATAACTTTGCAGGGAAGCTTCAGAACATGAAATTTTCGACTCCCACTATAACAGACAGGGTCTTTCTCGTAGTTGCACATCAAATATAAGTTGTCTGAAGTGTTTCTCGAAAACTAGCAACATTTTTATGTTTGGCGTTCCGGAAACGACCTTATCTCGGGCTGAAAACGCGTTTTCTGCATTGTGCCATAACTTTGCAGGGAAGCTTCAGAACATGAAATTTTCACCTCCCACTATAGCAGAAACGGTCTTTCTAGTCGTTGTACATCAAATCTAAGCTATCTGAAGGTTTTTCCCAAAGTTATCAACATTTTTATGTTTGGCGTTCAGGAACCCACCTTACCTCAGGCTGAAAACGCGTTTTCTGCATTGTTCCTGAACTTTGCAGGGAAGCTTCAGAACATGAAAGTTTCAACTCCCACTATAACAGACAGGGTCTATCTAGTAGTTGCACATCAAATCTAAGTTGTCTGAAGTGTTTTTCGAAAGCTATCAACATTTTTACGTTTGGCGTTCCGGAAACGACCTTATCTCGGGCTGAAAACGCGTTTTCCGCATTGTGCCATAACTTTGCAGGGAACCTTCAGAACATGAAATTTTAACCTCCCACTGAAGCAGAATGGGTCTTTCTAGTAGTTGCACATCAAATCTAAGCTGTCTGAAGTGTTTTTCCAAAGTTATCAACATTTTTAAGTTTGGCGTTCCGGAACCCACCTTATCTCAGGCTGAAAACGCGTTTTCTGCTTTGTGCCATAACTTTGATGGGAATCTTCAGAACATGAAATTTTCACCTCCCACTATAGCAGAAAGGGTCTTTCTAGTAGTTGCACATCAAATCTAAGCTGTCTGAAATGTTTTTTCCAAAGTTATCAACATTTTTATGTTTGACGTTTCGGAACCCACCTTATCTAAGGCTGAAAACGCGTTTTCTGCATTGTTCCGTAACTTTGCAGGGAAGCTTAAGAACATGAAATTTTAAACTCCCACTATAACAGAAAGGGTCCTTGTAGTAGTTGCACATCAAATCCAAGCTGTCTGAAGTGTTTTTCCAAAGTTATCAACATTTTTATGTTTGGCGTTCCGGAACCCACCTTATCTCAGGCTGAAACCGCATTTTCTGCATTGTGCCATAACTTTGAAGGAAAGCTTCAGAACATGAACGTTTCACCTCCCACTATAGCAGAAAGGGTCTTTCGAGTAGTTGCACATCAAATATAAGCTGTCTGATGTGTTTTTCCAAAGTTATCAACATTTTTATTTTTGGCATTCCGGAAAACATCTTATCTCAGGCTGAAAACGCGTTTTCTGCATTGTGCCATAACTTTGAAGGAAAGCTTCAGAACACGAAAGTTTCACCTACCACTATAGCAGAAATTGTCTTTCTAGTAGTTGCACATCAAATCTAAGCTGTCTGAAATGTTTTCCGAAAGTTATCAACATTTTTATGTTTGGCGTTCCGGAATCGACCTTATCTCAGGATGAAAAATCGTTTTCTGCATTGTCCCATAACTTTGCAGGGAAACTTCAGAACATGAAATGTTCACGTCCAACTATAGCAGAAAGGGTCTTTCTAGTAGTTGCACATCAAATCTAAGCTGTCTGAAGTGTTTTTCCAAAGTTATCAACATTTTAATGTTTGGCGTTCCGGAATCGACCTTATCTCAGCCTGAAAATGCGTTTTACGCATTGTGCCATAACTTCTCAGGGAAGCTTCAGAACATGAAATGTTCACCTCCCACTATAGCAGAAAGGGTTTTTCTAGTAGTTGCACATCAAATCTAAGCTGTCTGAAGTGTTTTTCCGAAGTTATTAACATTTTTATGTTTGGCGTTCCGGAATCAACCTTATCTCAGGCTGAAAACGCATTTTCTGCATTGTGCCATAACTTTATAAGGAAGCTTCAGAACATGAAATTTTCACCTACCACTATAGCAGAAATTGTCTTTCTCGTAGTTGCACATCAAATATAAGCTGTCTGAAGTGTTTTTCCAAAGTTATCAACATTTTTATGTTTGGCGTTCCGGAACCCACCTTATCTCAGGCTGAAAACGCGTTTTCTGCGTTGTGCCATTACTTTGCAGGGAAGCTTCAGAACATGAAATTTTCACCTCCCACTGAAGCAGAAAGGGTCTTTCTAGTAGTTGCACATCAAATCTAAGCTGTCTGAAGTGTTTTTCCAAAGTTATCAACATTTTTATGTTTGGCGTTCCGGAATCAACCTTATCTCAGGCTGAAAACGCGTTTTTCGCATTGTGCCATAACTTTGCAGGAAAGCATCAGAACATAAAATTTTCACCTCCCACTATAGCAGAAAGGGTCTTTCTAGTAGTTGCACATCAAATCTAAGCTGTCTGAAGTGTTTTTCCAAAGTTATCAATATTTTTGTGTTTGGCGTTCCGGAATCGACCTTATCTCAGGCTGAAAACGCGTTTCCTGAATTGTGGCATAACTTTGAAGGGAATCTTCAGAACACGAAATTTTCACCTCCCACTGTAGCAGAAAGGGTCTTTCTAGTCGTTGCACATCAAATCTAAGCTGTCTGAAGTGTTTTTCCAAAATTTTCAACATTTTTATTTTTGGTCTTCGGGAACCCACCTTATCTCAGGCTGAAAACGCGTTTTACGCATTGTGCCATATCTTTGCATAAATCTTTAGAACATGAAATTTTCACCTCCCACTATAGCAGAAAGGGTCTTTCTAGTAGTTGCAGATTAAATCTAAGCTGTCTGAAATGTTTTTCCAAAGTTATCAACTTTTTTATGTTTGGCGTTCCGGAACCCACCTTATCTCAGGCTGAAAACGCGTTTTCTTCATTGTTCTTTAACATTGCATAAAGTTTCAGAACATGAAATTCTCAACTCCCACTATAACAGACAGGGTCTTTCTTGCAGTTGCACATCAAATCTAAGTTGTCTGAAGTGTTTTTCGAAAGCTATCAACATTTTTATGTTTGGAGTTCCGGAATCGACCTTATCTCAGGCTGAAAACGCGTTTTCTGCATTGTGCCATAACTTTGCAGGGAATCTTCAGATCATGAAATTTTCACCTCCCACTATAGCAGAAAGGTTCTTTCTAGTAGTCGCACATCAAATCTAAGCTGTCTGAAGTGTTTTTCCAAAGTTATCAACATTTTTATGTTTGGAGTTCCGGAATCGACCTTATCTCAGGCTGAAAACGCGTTTTCTGCATTGTGCCATAACTTTGCAGGGAAGCTTCAGATCATGAAATTTTCACCTCCCACTATAGCAGAAATTGTCTTTCTAGTAGTTGCACATCAAATCTAAGCTGTCTGAAGTGTTTTTCCAAAGTTATCAACATTTTTATGTTTGGCGTTCCGGAATTGACCTTATCTCAGGATGAAAAATTGTTTTCTGCATTGTGCCATAGCTTTGCAGGGAAGCTTCAGAACATGAAATTTTCACGTCCCAATATAGCAGAAAGGGTCTTTCTCGTAGTTACACATCAAATCTAAGCTGTCTGAAGTGTTGTTCCAAAGTTATCAACACTTTTATGTTTGGCGTTCTGGAATTGACCTTATGTGAGGGTGAAAACGCTTTTTCTGCATTGTGACATAACTTTGCAGGGAAGCTTCAGAACATGAAATTTTCACATCCCACGATAGCAGAAAGGTTCTTTCTAGTAGTTAAACATCAAATCTAAGCTGTCTAAAGAGTTTTTCCAAAGTTATCAACATTTTTATGTTTGGCGTTCCGGAATCGACCTTATCTAACGCTGAATACGCGTTTTCGGAATTGTGCCATACCTTTGCAGGGAAGCTTCAGAACATGAAATTTTCACCTCCCACTATAGCAGAAAGGGTCTTTCTAGTAGTTGCACATCAAATCTAAGCTGTTTGAAGTGTTTTTCCAAAGTTATCAACATTCTTATGTTTGGCGTTCCGGAATCGACCTTTTCTCAGGCTGAAAACGCGTTTTCTGCATTGTGCCATAACTTTGCAGGGAAGCTTCAGAACATGAAATTTTCACGTCCCACTAGAGCAGAAAGCGTATTTCTAGTAGTTGCACATCAAATCTAAGCTGTTTGAAGTGTTTTTCGAAAGTTATCAACATTTTTATGTTTGGCGTTCCGGAATCGACCTTATCACTGGCTGAAAACGCGCTTTGTGCATTGTGCCATAACTTTGCAGGGAAGCTTCAAAACATGAAATTTTCACCTTCCACTATTGCAGAAAGTGTCTTTCTAGTAGTTGCACATCAAATCTAAGCTGTCTGATGAGTTTTTCCAAAGTTATCAACATTTTCAAGTTTCGCGTCCCGGAACCCACCTTATCTCAGGCTGAAAATGCGTTTTCCGCATTGTTCCATAACTTTGCAGGGAAGCTTCAGAACATGAAATTTTCAACTCCCACTATAACAGACAGGGTCTTTCTAGTAGTTGCACATCAAATATAAGTTGTCTGAAGTGTTTCTCGAAAACTAGCAACATTTTTATGTTTGGAGTTCCGGAATCGACCTTATCTCAGGCTGAAAACGCGTTTTCTGCATTGTGCCATAACTTTGCAGGGAAGCTTCAGATCATGAAATTTTCACCTCCCACTATAGCAGAAAGGGTCTTTCTTGTAGTTGCACATCAAATCTAAGTTGTCTGAAGTGTTTTTCGAAAGCTATCAACATTTTTATGTTTGGCTTTCCGGAAACGACCTAATCTCTGGCTGAAAACGCGTTTTCTGCATTGTGCCATAACTTTGCAGTGAAGCTTCAGAACATGAAATTTTCACCTCCCACTGTAGCAGAAAGGGTCTTTCTAGTAGTTGCACATCAAATCTAAGCTGTCTGAAGTGTTTTTCCAAAGTTATCAGCATTTTATGTTTGGCGTTCCGGAACCCACCTTATCTCAGACAGAAAACGCGTTCTCTGCATTGTTTCTTAACTTTGATGGAAAGCTTCAGAACATGAAAGTTTCACCTACCACTATAGCAGAAATTGTCTTTCTAGTAGTTGCACATCAAATATAAGCTGTCTGAAGTGTTTTTCCAAAGTTATCAACATTTTTATGTTTGGCGTTCCGGAACCCACCTTATCTCAGGCTGAAAACGCGTTTTCTGCATTGTGCAATAACTTTGAAGGAAAGCTTCAGAACATGAAAGTTTCACCTACCACTATAGCAGAAATTGTCTTTCTAGTAGTTGCACATCAAATATAAGCTGTCTGAAGTGTTTTTCCAAAGTTATCAACATTTTTATGTTTGGCGTTCCGGAACCCACCTTATCTTAGGCTGAAAACGCGTTTTCTGCGTTGTGCCATTACTTTGCAGGGAAGCTTCAGAACATGAAATTTTTACCTCCCACTATAGCAGAAAGGGTCTTTCTAGTAGTCGCACATCAAATCTAAGCTGTCTGAAGTGTTTTTCCAAAGTTATCAAGATTTTAATGTTTGGCGTTCCGGAACCCACCTTATCTCAGGCTGAAAACGCGTTTTCTTCATTGTTCTTTATCTTTGCAGGGAAGCTTCAGAACATGAAATTTTCACGTCCCAATATAGCAGAAAGGGTCTTTCTAGTAGTAGCACATCAACCGGAATCGACCTTATCTCAGGCTGAAAACGCATTGTCTGCATTGTGGAATAACTTTGCATGGAAGCTTCCGAACATGAAATTTTAACCTCCCACTATAGCAGAAAGGGTCTTTCTCGTAGTTACACATCAAATCTAAGCTGTCTGAAGTGTTGTTCCAAAGTTATCAACACTTTTATGTTTGGCGTTCTGGAATTGACCTTATGTGAGGCTGAAAACGCATTTTCTGCAATGTGACATAACTTTGCAGGGAAGCTTCAGAACATGATATTTTCACATCCCACAATAGCAGAAAGGTTCTTTCTAGTAGTTAAACATCAAATCTAAGCTGTCTAAAGAGTTTTTCCAAAGTTATCAACATTTTTATGTTTGGCGTTCCGGAATCGACCTTATCTAACGCTGAATACGCGTTTTCGGAATTGTGCCATAACTTTGCAGGGACGCTTCAGAACATGAAATTTTCACCTCCCACTATAGCAGAAAGGGTCTTTCTAGTAGTTGCACATCAAATCTAAGCTGTTTGAAGTGTTTTTCCAAAGTTATCAACATTCTTATGTTTGGCGTTCCGGAATCGACCTTTTCTCAGGCTGAAAACGCGTTTTCTACATTGTGCCATAACTTTGCTGGGAAGCTTCAGAACATGAAATTTTCACGTCCCACTAGAGCAGAAAGGGTATTTCTAGTAGTTGCACATCAAATCTAAGCTGTTTGAAGTGTTTTTCGAATGTTATCAACATTTTTATGTTTGGCGTTCCGGAATCGACCTTATCACAGGCTGAAAACGCGCTTTGTGCATTTTGCCATAACTTCTCAGGGAAGCTTCAGAAAATGAAATTTTCACCTCCCACTATAGCAGAAAGGGTCTTTCTAGTAGTTGCACATCAAATATAAGCTGTCTGAAGTGTTTTTCCAAAGTTATCAACATTTTTATGTTTGGAGTTCCGGAATCGACCTTATCTCAGGCTGAAAACGCGTTTTCTGCATTGTGCCATAACTTTGCAGGGAAGCTTCAGATCATGAAATTTTCACCTCCCACTATAGCAGAAATTGTCTTTCTAGTAGTTGCACATCAAATCTAAGCTGTCTGAAGTGTTTTTCCAAAGTTATCAACATTTTTATGTTTGGCGTTCCGGAATTGACCTTATCTCAGGATGAAAAATTGTTTTCTGCATTGTGCCATAGCTTTGCAGGGAAGCTTCAGAACATGAAATTTTCACGTCCCAATATAGCAGAAAGGGTCTTTCTCGTAGTTACACATCAAATCTAAGCTGTCTGAAGTGTTGTTCCAAAGTTATCAACACTTTTATGTTTGGCGTTCTGGAATTGACCTTATGTGAGGGTGAAAACGCTTTTTCTGCATTGTGACATAACTTTGCAGGGAAGCTTCAGAACATGAAATTTTCACATCCCACGATAGCAGAAAGGTTCTTTCTAGTAGTTAAACATCAAATCTAAGCTGTCTAAAGAGTTTTTCCAAAGTTATCAACATTTTTATGTTTGGCGTTCCGGAATCGACCTTATCTAACGCTGAATACGCGTTTTCGGAATTGTGCCATACCTTTGCAGGGAAGCTTCAGAACATGAAATTTTCACCTCCCACTATAGCAGAAAGGGTCTTTCTAGTAGTTGCACATCAAATCTAAGCTGTTTGAAGTGTTTTTCCAAAGTTATCAACATTCTTATGTTTGGCGTTCCGGAATCGACCTTTTCTCAGGCTGAAAACGCGTTTTCTGCATTGTGCCATAACTTTGCAGGGAAGCTTCAGAACATGAAATTTTCACGTCCCACTAGAGCAGAAAGCGTATTTCTAGTAGTTGCACATCAAATCTAAGCTGTTTGAAGTGTTTTTCGAAAGTTATCAACATTTTTATGTTTGGCGTTCCGGAATCGACCTTATCACTGGCTGAAAACGCGCTTTGTGCATTGTGCCATAACTTTGCAGGGAAGCTTCAAAACATGAAATTTTCACCTTCCACTATTGCAGAAAGTGTCTTTCTAGTAGTTGCACATCAAATCTAAGCTGTCTGATGAGTTTTTCCAAAGTTATCAACATTTTCAAGTTTCGCGTCCCGGAACCCACCTTATCTCAGGCTGAAAATGCGTTTTCCGCATTGTTCCATAACTTTGCAGGGAAGCTTCAGAACATGAAATTTTCAACTCCCACTATAACAGACAGGGTCTTTCTAGTAGTTGCACATCAAATATAAGTTGTCTGAAGTGTTTCTCGAAAACTAGCAACATTTTTATGTTTGGAGTTCCGGAATCGACCTTATCTCAGGCTGAAAACGCGTTTTCTGCATTGTGCCATAACTTTGCAGGGAAGCTTCAGATCATGAAATTTTCACCTCCCACTATAGCAGAAAGGGTCTTTCTTGTAGTTGCACATCAAATCTAAGTTGTCTGAAGTGTTTTTCGAAAGCTATCAACATTTTTATGTTTGGCTTTCCGGAAACGACCTAATCTCTGGCTGAAAACGCGTTTTCTGCATTGTGCCATAACTTTGCAGTGAAGCTTCAGAACATGAAATTTTCACCTCCCACTGTAGCAGAAAGGGTCTTTCTAGTAGTTGCACATCAAATCTAAGCTGTCTGAAGTGTTTTTCCAAAGTTATCAGCATTTTATGTTTGGCGTTCCGGAACCCACCTTATCTCAGACAGAAAACGCGTTCTCTGCATTGTTTCTTAACTTTGATGGAAAGCTTCAGAACATGAAAGTTTCACCTACCACTATAGCAGAAATTGTCTTTCTAGTAGTTGCACATCAAATATAAGCTGTCTGAAGTGTTTTTCCAAAGTTATCAACATTTTTATGTTTGGCGTTCCGGAACCCACCTTATCTCAGGCTGAAAACGCGTTTTCTGCATTGTGCAATAACTTTGAAGGAAAGCTTCAGAACATGAAAGTTTCACCTACCACTATAGCAGAAATTGTCTTTCTAGTAGTTGCACATCAAATATAAGCTGTCTGAAGTGTTTTTCCAAAGTTATCAACATTTTTATGTTTGGCGTTCCGGAACCCACCTTATCTTAGGCTGAAAACGCGTTTTCTGCGTTGTGCCATTACTTTGCAGGGAAGCTTCAGAACATGAAATTTTTACCTCCCACTATAGCAGAAAGGGTCTTTCTAGTAGTCGCACATCAAATCTAAGCTGTCTGAAGTGTTTTTCCAAAGTTATCAAGATTTTAATGTTTGGCGTTCCGGAACCCACCTTATCTCAGGCTGAAAACGCGTTTTCTTCATTGTTCTTTATCTTTGCAGGGAAGCTTCAGAACATGAAATTTTCACGTCCCAATATAGCAGAAAGGGTCTTTCTAGTAGTAGCACATCAACCGGAATCGACCTTATCTCAGGCTGAAAACGCATTGTCTGCATTGTGGAATAACTTTGCATGGAAGCTTCCGAACATGAAATTTTAACCTCCCACTATAGCAGAAAGGGTCTTTCTCGTAGTTACACATCAAATCTAAGCTGTCTGAAGTGTTGTTCCAAAGTTATCAACACTTTTATGTTTGGCGTTCTGGAATTGACCTTATGTGAGGCTGAAAACGCATTTTCTGCAATGTGACATAACTTTGCAGGGAAGCTTCAGAACATGATATTTTCACATCCCACAATAGCAGAAAGGTTCTTTCTAGTAGTTAAACATCAAATCTAAGCTGTCTAAAGAGTTTTTCCAAAGTTATCAACATTTTTATGTTTGGCGTTCCGGAATCGACCTTATCTAACGCTGAATACGCGTTTTCGGAATTGTGCCATAACTTTGCAGGGACGCTTCAGAACATGAAATTTTCACCTCCCACTATAGCAGAAAGGGTCTTTCTAGTAGTTGCACATCAAATCTAAGTTGTCTGAAGTGTTTTTCGAAAGCTATCAACATTTTTAAGTTTGGCGTTCCGGAACCCACCTTATCTCTGGCTGAAAATGCGTTTTCTGCTTTGTGCCATAACTTTGATGGGAATCTTCAGAACATGAAATTTTCACCTCCCACTATAGCAGAAAGGGTCTTTCTAGTAGTTGCACATCAAATCTAAGCTGTCTGAAATGTTTTTTCCAAAGTTATCAACATTTTTATGTTTGACGTTTCGGAACCCACCTTATCTCAGGCTGAAAACGCGTTTTCTGCATTGTTCCTTAACTTTGCAGGGAAGCTTAAGAACATGAAATTTTAAACTCCCACTATAACAGAAAGGGTCCTTGTAGTAGTTGCACATCAAATCCAAGCTGTCTGAAGTGTTTTTCCAAAGTTATCAACATTTTTATGTTTGGCGTTCCGGAATCAACCTTATCTCAGGCTGAAAACGCATTTTCTGCATTGTGCCATAACTTTATAAGGAAGCTTCAGAACATGAAATTTTCACCTCCCACTATGGCAGAAAGGGTCTTTCTAGTAGTTGCACATCAAATCTAAGCTGTCTGAAGTGTTTTTCCAAAGTTATCAACATTTTTATGTTTGGCGTTCCAGAATCGACCTCATCTCAGGCTGAAAACGCGTTTTACGCATTGTGCCATAACTTTGCAGGGAACCTTTAGAACATGAAATTTTCACCTCCCACTATAGCAGAAAGGGTCCTTCTAGTAGTTGCACATCAAATCTAAGCTGTTTGAAGTGTTTTTCCAAAGTTATCAACATTTTTATGTTTGGCGTTCCGGAATCGACCTTATCTCAGGCTGAAAACGCGTTTTACGCATTGTACCATAACTTTCCAGGGAAGCTTAAGAGCATCGAATTTTCACCACCCACTATAGCAGAAAGGGTCTTTCTAGTAGTTTCACATCAAATCGAAGCTGTCTGAAGTGTTTTTCAAAAGTGGTCAACATTTTTATGTTTGGCGTTCCGGAATCGACCTTATCTCAGGCTGAAAACGCATTTTACGCATTGTGCCATAACTTTGCAGGGAAGCTTCAGAACATGTAATTTGCACCTCCCACTATAGCAGAAAGGGTCTTTCTAGTAGTTGCACATCAAATCTATGCTAATTGAAGTGTTTTTCCAAAGTTGTCAACATTTTTATGTTTGACGTTCGGGAACCCACCTTATCTCAGGCGGAAAACGTGTTTTCTGCATTGTGGCATAACTGTGCATGAAACTTCAGAATATGAAATTTTAACCTCCCACTATTGCAGAAAGGATCTGTCTTCTAGTTGCACATCAAATCTAAGCTGTCTGAAGTGTTTTTACAAAGTTATCAACATTTTTATGTTTGGCGTTCCGGAATCGACCTTATCTCAGGCTGAAAACGCGTTTTCTGCATTGTGCCATAACTTTGCATAAAGCTTCAGCAGAT
The DNA here is from genome assembly GCF_027744825.2 of Synchiropus splendidus. Classification (NCBI taxonomy): domain Eukaryota; kingdom Metazoa; phylum Chordata; class Actinopteri; order Syngnathiformes; family Callionymidae; genus Synchiropus; species Synchiropus splendidus. The sequence goes on from NC_071338.1 coordinate 2,831,843, forward strand.
GAAATTTTCACCACCCACTATAGCAGAAAGGGTCTTTATAGTAGTTGCATATCAAATCTTAGCTGTCTGAAGTGTTTTTCCAAAGTTATCAACATTTTTATGTTTAGCGTTCCGGAATCGACCTTATGTCAGGCTGAAAACGCGTTTTACGCATTGTGCCATAACTTTCCAGGGAAGCTTCAGAACATCGAATGTTTGCCACCTACTATATCAGAAAGGGTCTTTCTAGTAGTTGCACATCAAATCTAAGCTGTCTGAAGTGTTTTTGCAAAGTCATCAACATTTTTATGTTTGGCGTTCTGGAACCCACCTTATCTCAGGCTGAAGATTCGTTTTCTGCATTGTGCCATAACTTTCCAGGGAAGCTTCAGAACATCGAATGTTCGCCACCCACTATATCAGAAAGGGTCTTTCTAGTAGTTGCACATAAAATCTAAGCTGTCTGAAGTGTTTTTCCAAATTTATCAACATGTATATGTTTGGCGTTCCGAAACCCACTTTATCTCAGGCTGAAAACGCATTTTCTGCTTTGTGCCATATATTCTAAGGGAAGGTTCAGAACATGAAATTTTCACCTCCCACTATTGCAGAAAGGGTCTGTCTTGTAGTTACACATGAAATCTAAGCAGTCTGAAGTGTTTTTACAAAGTTATCAACATTTTTATGTTTGGCGTTCCGGAATCGACCTGATCTCAGGCTGAAAACGCGTTTTACGCATTGTGCCATAACTTTGCATAAAGCTTCAGCACATGAAATTTTCACCACCCACTATAGCAGAAAGGGTCTTTCTAGTAGTTGCAGATCAAATCTAAGCTGTCTGAAGTGTTTTTCCAAAGTTAACAACATTTTTATGATTGGCGTTCTGGAACCGACCTTATCTCAGTCTGAAAACGTGTTTTTTGCATTGTGCCATAACTTTGCAGGGACGCTTCAGAACATGAAATTTTCACATCCCACTATAGCAGAAAGGGTCTTTCTAGTAGTTGCACATCAAATCTAAGCTGTCTGGTGTTTTTCCAAAGTTATCAACATTTTTATGTTTCTCCTTCCTGAACCCACCTTATATCAGGCTGAAAATGCGTTTTCTGCATTGTGCCATAACTTTGCAGGGAAGCATCAGAACATGAATTTTTCACCTCCCACTATAGCAGAAAGGGTCTTTCTAATAATTACACTTCAAATCTATGCTGTCTGAAGTGTTTTTCCAAAGTTGTCAACATTTTTATGTTTGGCGTTCCGAAACCCACCTTATCTCAGGCTGAAAAAGAGTTTTTGTGCATTGTGCCATAAGATCACAGGGACGCATCAGAACATGAAATTTTCACCTCCCACTATAGCAGAAAGGGTCTTTCTCGTAGTTGCACTTCAAATCTAAGCTGTCTGAAGTGTTTTTCCAAAGTTGTCCACATTTTTATGTTTGGCGTTCCGGAACCCATCTTATCTCAGGCTGAAAACGTGTTTTCTGCATTGTGCCATAACTTTGCAGGGATGCCTCAGAACATGAAATTTTCACCTCCCACTATAGCAGAAATGGTCTTTCTAGTAGTTGCACATCAAATCTAAACTGTTTGAAGTGTTTTTCCAAAGTAATCAACATTTTTAAGTTTGGCGTTCCGGAATCAACCTTATCTCAGGCTGAAAACGCATTTTACGCATTGTACCATAAATTTGGAGGAAAGCTTCAGAACATTAAATTTTCACCTCCCACTATAGCAGAAAGGGTCTTTCTCGTACTTGTACATCAAATCTAAGCTGTCTGAAGTGTTTTTCCGAAGTTATCAACATTTTTATGTTTGGCGTTCCGGAATTGACCTTATGTCAGGCTGAAAACACGTTTTCTGCATTGTGACATAACTTTGCAGGGAAGCTTCAGAACATGAAATTTTAACCTCCCACGATAGCAGAAAGGGTCTTTCTAGTATTTGCGCATCAAATCGAAGCTGTTTGAATTGTTTTTCCAAAGTTATCAACACTTTTTTGTTTGGTGTTCCGGAATCAACCTTATCTGAGGCTGAAAACGCGTTTTACGCATTGTGCCATAACTTTGCAGGAAAGCTTCAGAACATGAAATTTTCAACTCCCACTATAGCAGAAAGGCTCTTTCTAGTAGTTGCACATCAAATCTAAGCTGTCTAAAGAGTTTTTCCAAAGTTATCAATATTTTTATGTTTGGCGTTCCGGAATCGACCTTATCTCAGGCTGAAAACGCGTTTCCTGCATTGTGGCATAACTTTGCAGGGAAGCTTCAGAACATCGAATTTTCACCTCCCACAATGGCAGAAATGGTCTTTCTAGTAGTTGCACATCAAATCTAAGCTGTCTGAAGTGTTTTTCCAGAATTATGAACGTGTTTATGTTTGGCGTTCCGGAATCGACCTTATCTCAGGCTGAAAACGCGTTTTACGCATGGTGCCATAACTTTGCAGGGAATCTTCAGAACATGAAATTTTAAACTTGCGCTATAGCAGAAAAGGTCTTTCTAGTAGTTGGACATCAAATCTAAGCTGTCTGAAGTGTTTTTCCAAAGTTATCATCATTTTTATGTTTGGCGTTCTGGAACCCACCTTATCTCAGTCTGAAAATGTGTTTTCTGCATTGTGCCATAACTTCTCAGGGAAGCTTCATAACATGAAATTTTCAACCTCCCACTATAGCAGAAAGGGTCTTTCTAGTAGTTGCACATCAGATCTAAGCTGCCCGAAGTGTCTTTTCAAAGTTATCAACACTTTTATGTTTGGCATTCGGGAATCGACCTTATCTCAGGCTGAAAACGCGTTTTACGCATGGTGCCATAACTTTGCAGGGAAGCTTCAGAACATGACATTTTAAACTTCCACTATAGCAGAAAGGATCTTTCTGGTAGTTGCACATCAAAGCTAAGCTGTCTGAAGTGTTTTTCCAAAGTTATCAACATTTTTTTGTTTGGCGTTCCGGAATCGACCTTATCTCAGACTGAAAACACGTTTTACGCATTATGCCATAGCTTTCGAGGGAAGCTTCAGAACATCGGATTTTCACCACCCACTATATCAGAAAGGGTCTTTCTAGTAGTTGCACATCAAATCTAAGCAGTCTGAAGTGTTTTTCCAAAGTTATCAACATTTTTATGTTTGGCGTTCTGGAATCGACCTTATCTCAGGCTGAAAACGCGTTTTACGCATTGTGCCATAACTTTGCATAAAGCTTCAGAACATGAAATTTTCACCTCCCACTATAGCAGAAAGGTTTTTTACGTAGTTGCATATCAAATCTAAGCGGTCTGAAGTGTTTTTCCAAACGTATCAACATTTTTATGTTTGGCGTTCCGGAATCGACCTTATCTCAGGCTGAAAACGCGTTTTACGCATGGTGCCATAACTTTGCAGGGAAGCTTCAGAACATCGAATTTTCACCTCCCACTATAGCAGAAACGGTCTTTCTCGTAGTTGCACATCAAATCTAAGCTGTCTGAAGTGTTTTTCCAAAGTTATCAACATTTTTATGTTTGGCGTACCAGAATCTATCTTATCTAAGGCTGAAGACGTGTTTTCTGCATTGTGCCATAACTTTGCAGGGAAGCTTCAGAACATGAAATTTTAAACTTGCGCTATAGCAGAAAAGGTCTTTCTAGTAGTTGGACATCAAATCTAAGCTGTCTGAAGTGTTTTTCCAAAGTTATCATCATTTTTATGTTTGGCGTTCTGGAACCCACCTTATCTCAGGCTGAAAACGCGTTTTCTGCATTGTGCCATAACTTTGCAGGGAAGCTTCAGAACATGAAATTTCTACATCCCACTATAGCAGAAATGGTCTTTCTAGTAGTTGCACATCAAATCTAAACTGTTTGAAGTGTTTTTCCAAAGTAATCAACATTTTTAAGTTTGGCGTTCCGGAATCAACCTTATCTCAGGCTGAAAACGCATTTCACGCATTGTGCCATAAATTTGCAGGAAAGCTTCAGAACATTAAATTTTCACCTCCCACTATAGCAGAAAGGGTCTTTCTCGTACTTGTACATCAAATCTAAGCTGTCTGAAGTGTTTTTCCGAAGTTATCAACATTTTTATGTTTGGCGTTCCGGAATTGACCTTATGTCAGGCTGAAAACGCGTTTTCTGCATTGTGACATAACTTTGCAGGGAAGCTTCAGAACATGAAATTTTAACCTCCCACGATAGCAGAAAGGGTCTTTCTAGTAGTTGCACATCAAATCGAAGCTGTTTGAATTGTTTTTCCAAAGTTATCAACACTTTTTTGTTTGGTGTTCCGGAATCAACCTTATCTGAGGCTGAAAACGCGTTTTACGCATTGTGCCATAACTTTGCAGGAAAGCTTCAGAACATGAAATTTTCAACTCCCACTATAGCAGAAAGGCTCTTTCTAGTAGTTGCACATCAAATCTAAGCTGTCTAAAGAGTTTTTCCAAAGTTATCAATATTTCTATGTTTGGCGTTCCGGAATCGACCTTATCTCAGGCTGAAAACGCGTTTCCTGCATTGTGGCATAACTTTGCAGGGAAGCTTCAGAACATCAAATTTTCACCTCCCACAATGGCAGAAATGGTCTTTCTAGTAGTTGCACATCAAATCTAAGCTGTCTGAAGTGTTTTTCCAGAATTATGAACGTGTTTATGTTTGGCGTTCCGGAATCGACCTTATCTCAGGCTGAAAACGCGTTTTACGCATGGTGCCATAACTTTGCAGAGAAGCTTCAGAACATCGAATTTTCACCTCCCACTATAGCAGAAACGGTCTTTCTCGTAGTTGCACATCAAATCTAAGCTGTCTGAAGTGTTTTTCCAAAGTTATCAACATTTTTATGTTTGGCGTACCAGAATCTATCTTATCTCAGGCTGAAGACGTGTTTTCTGCATTGTGCCATAACTTTGCAGGGAAGCTTCAGAACATGAAATTTTAAACTTGCGCTATAGCAGAAAAGGTCTTTCAAGTAGTTGGACATCAAATCTAAGCTGTCTGAAGTGTTTTTCCAAAGTTATCATCATTTTTATGTTTGGCGTTCTGGAACCCACCTTATCTCAGTCTGAAAATGTGTTTTCTGCATTGTGCCATAACTTCTCAGGGAAGCTTCAGAACATGAAATTTTGAACATCCCACTATAGCAGAAAGGGTCTTTCTAGTAGTTGCACATCAGATCTAAGCTGTCCGAAGTGTCTTTTCAAAGTTATCAACACTTTTATGTTTGGCATTCGGGAATCGACCTTATCTCAGGCTGAAAACGCGTTTTACGCATGGTGCCATAACTTTGCAGGGAAGCTTCAGAACATGACATTTTAAACTTTCACTATAGCAGAAAGGGTCTTTCTAGTAGTTGCACATCAAAGCTAAGCTGTCTGAAGTGTTTTTCCAAAGTTATCAACATTTTTATGTTTGGTGTTCCGGAATCGACCTTATCTCAGACTGAAAACGCGTTTTACGCATTATGCCATAGCTTTCGAGGGAAGCTTCAGAACATCGGATTTTCACCACCCACTATATCAGAAAGGGTCTTTCTAGTAGTTGCACATCAAATCTAAGCAGTCTGAAGTGTTTTTCCAAAGTTATCAACATTTTTTTGTTTGGCGTTCTGGAACCCACCTTATCTCAGTCTGAAAATGTGTTTTCTGCATTGTGCCGTAACTTTGCAGGGAGACCTCAGAACATGAAATTTTCACCTCCCGCTATAGTAGAAAGGGTCTTTCTAGTAGTTGCACATCGAATCTAAGCGGTCTGAAGTGTCTTTTCAAAGTTATCAACACTTTTATGTTTGGCGTTCCGGAATCGACCTTATCTCAGGCTGTAAACGCGTTTTACGCATGGTGCCATAACTTTGCAAGGAAGCTTCAGAACATGAATTTTTCACCTCCCACAATGGCAGAAAGGGTCTTTCTAGTAGTTGCACATCAAATCTAAGCTGTCTGAAGTGTTTTTCCAAAATTATCAACAGTTTTATGTTTGGCGTTCCGGAATCGACCTTATCTCAGGCTGAAAACGTTTTTTCTGCATTGTGCCATAACTTTGCAGGGAAGCTTCAGAACACAAAATTTTAACATCCCACAATAGCAGAAAGGGTCTGTCTCGTAGTTGCTCATTAAAGCTAAGCTGTCTGAAGTGTTTTTCCAAACTTATCAACATTTTTATGTTTGGCGTTCCGGAGTCGACCTTATCTCAGGCTGAAAACGCTTTTTACGCATTGTGCCACAACTTTGCATAAAGCTTCAGAACATGAAATTTTCACCTCCCACTATAGCAGAAAGGGTCTTTCTAGTAGTTGCAGATCAAATCTAAGCTGTCTGAAATGTTTTTCCAAAGTTATCAACATTTTTATGTTTGGCGTTCCGGAATCAACCTTATCTCAGGCTGAAAACGCGTTTTACGCATTGTGCCATAACTTTGCATAAAGCTTCAGAACATGAAATTTTCACCTCCCACTGTAGCAGAAAGTTTTTTTACGTAGTTGCATATCAAATCTAAGCTGTCTGAATTGTTTTTCCAAACGTATCAACATTTTTATGTTTGGCGTTCCGGAACCCATCTTATCTCAGGCTGAAAACGTTTTTTCTGCATTGTGCCATAACTTTGCAGGGATGCCTCAGAACATGAAATTTTCACCTCCCACTATAGTAGAAAGGGTCTTTCTAGTAGTTGCACATCAAATCTAAGCTGTCTGAAGTGTTTTGACAAATTTATCAACATTTTTATGTTTGGCGTTCCGGAACACATCTTATCTCAGGCTGAAAACGCTTTTTCTGCATTGTGCCATACCTTTGCAGGGAAGCTTCAGAACATGAAATTTTCACCTCCCACTATAGCAGAAAGGGTCTTTCTTGTAGTTGCACATCAATTGTAAGCGGTCTGAAGTGTATTTCAAAAGTTATCAACTTTTTTATGTTTGACGTTCCTGAATCGACCTGATCACAGGCTGAAAACGCGCTTCACGCATTGTTCCATAACTTTGCCGTGAAGCTTCAGAACATGAATTTTTCACCTCCCACAATGACAGAAAGGGTCTTTCTAGTAGTTGCACGTGAAATCTAAGCTGTCTGAAGTGTTTTTCCAAAGTTATCAACATTTTTATGTTTGGCGTTCCGGAATCGACCTTATCTCAGGCTGAAAACGCGTTTTAAGCATTGTGCCACAACTATGCATAAAGCTTAAGAACATGAAATTTTGACCTCCCACTATAGCAGAAAGGGTCTTTCTAGTAGTTTCACGTGAAATCTAAGCTGTCTGAAGTGTTTTTCCAAAGTTATCAACATTTTTATGTTTGGCGTTCCGGAATCGACTTTATCTCAGGCTGAAAACCTTTTTTTCCGCATTGTGCCATAACTTTGCAGGAAACTTCAGAATAAGAAATTTTAACCTCCCACTGTTGCAGAAAGGGTCTGTCTTGTAGTTGCACATCAAATCGAAGCTGTCTGAAGTGTTTTTCCAAAGTTATCAACATTTTCATGTTTGCCGTTCTGGAACCCACCTTATCTCTGGCTGAAAACGCATTTTCTGCATTGTGCCATAACTTTGCAGGCACGCTTCAGAACATGAAATTTTCACATGCCACTATATCAGAAAGGATCTTTCTAGTAGTTGCACATCACATCTAAGCTGTCTGAAGTGTTTTTCCAAAGTTATCAACATTTTTATGTTTGGCGTTCCGGAATCGATCTTATCTCCGGCTGAATACGCGTTTTCTTCATTGTGCCATAACTTTGCAGGGAATTTTCAGAACATGAAATTTTCACCTCCCACGATAGCAGAAAGAGTCTTTCTAGTACTTGCACATCAAATCTAAGCTGTCTGAAGTGTTTTTCCAAAGTTCTCAACATTCTTATGTTTGGCGTTCTGGAACCCACCTTATCTCAGGCTGAAAACGCGTTATCTGCATTGTCCCATAACTTTGCAGGTAAGCTTCAGAACATGAAATTTTCACCTCCCACTATAGCAGAAAGGGTCTTTCCAGTAGTTGCACATCAAATCTAAGCTGTCTGAAGTGTTTTTCGAAAGTTATCAACATTTTTATGTTTGGCGTTCCGGAATCGACTTTATCTCAGGCTGAAAACCTTTTTTTCCGCATTGTGCCATAACTTTGCAGGAAACTTCAGAATAAGAAATTTTAACCTCCCACTGTCGCAGAAAGGGTCTGTCTTGTAGTTGCACATCAAATCGAAGCTGTCTGAAGTGTTTTTCCAAAGTTATCAACATTTTCATGTTTGCCGTTCTGGAACCCACCTTATCTCAGGCTGAAAACGCATTTTCTGCATTGTGCCATAACTTTGCAGGCACGCTTCAGAACATGAAATTTTCACATGCCACTATAGCAGAAAGGGTCTTTCTAGTAGTTGCACATCAAATCTAATCCGTCTGATGTGTTTTTCCAAAGTTTTCAACATTTTTATGTTTGGCGTTCCGGAATCGACTTTATCTCAGGCTGAAAACCTTTTTTTCCGCATTGTGCCATAACTTTGCAGGAAACTTCAGAATAAGAAATTTTAACCTCCCACTGTCGCAGAAAGGGTCTGTCTTGTAGTTGCACATCAAATCGAAGCTGTCTGAAGTGTTTTTCCAAAGTTATCAACATTTTCATGTTTGCCGTTCTGGAACCCACCTTATCTCAGGCTGAAAACGCATTTTCTGCATTGTGCCATAACTTTGCAGGCACGCTTCAGAACATGAAATTTTCACATGCCACTATAGCAGAAAGGGTCTTTCTAGTAGTTGCACATCAAATCTAATCCGTCTGATGTGTTTTTCCAAAGTTTTCAAGATTTTTATGTTTGGCGTTCTGGAACCCACCTTATCTCAGGCTGAAAACGCGTTATCTGCATTGTGCCATAACTTTGCAGGAAAGCTGCAGAATATGAAATTTTCACCTCCAACTATAGCAGATAGGGTCTTTCTAGTAGTTACACATCAAATCTAAGCTGTTTGAAGTGTTTTTCCAAAGTTATCAACATTTTTATGTTTGGCGTTCCGGAATCAACCTTTTCTCAGGCTGAAAACGCGTTTTCTGCATTGTGCCATAACTTTGCAGGGAAGAATCAGAATATGAAATGTTCACCTCCCACTATAGCTGAAAGGGTCTTTCTAGTACTTACACATAAAATCTAAGCTGTCTGAAGTGTTTTTCCGAAGTTATCAGCATTTTTATGTTTGGCGTTCCGGAATCGACCATATCTCAGGCTGAAAACGCGTTTCCTGCATTGTGGCATAACTTTGCAGGGAAGCTTCAGAACATGAAATTTTCATTTCCCACTGTAGCAGAAAGGGTCTTTCTAGTAGTTGCTCATCAAATCTTAGTTGTCTGAAGTGTTCTTCGAAAGTTCTCAACATTTTTATGTTTGGTGTTCCTGAATCGACCTTATCTCAGGCCGAAAACGCGTTTTCTGCATTGTGCCATAACTTTGCAGGGAAGTTTCAGAGCATGAAATTTTAACCTGCCACTATAGCAGAAAAGGTCATTCTAGTAGTTGCACATTAAATCTAAGCTGTCTTGAAGTGTTTTTCAACAGTTATTAACATTTTTATGTTTGGCGTTCCGGAACCCACCTTTTCTCAGGCTGAAAACGCGTTTCCTGCATTGTGGCATAACTTTGCAGGGAAGCTTCAGAACATGAAATTTTCACCTCCCACTATAGCAGAAAGGGTCTTTCCAGTAGTTGCACATCAAATCTAAGCTGTCTGAAGTGGCTTTCCAACGTTATCAACATTTTTATGTTTGACGTTCCGGAACCCACCTTATCTCGGGCTGAAAGCGCGTTTTCTCCATTGTGCCATAACTTTGCAGGGAAGCTTCAGAACATGAAATTTTCACCTCCCACTATAGCAGAAAGGGTCTTTCTAGTACTTGCAAATCTAAGCTATCTGAAGTGTATTTCAAAAGTTATCATATTTTTTATGTTTGGCGTTCCTGAATCGACCTTATCTCAGGCTGAAAACGCGTTTAACGCATTGTTCCATAACTTTGCAGGGAAGCTTCAGAACATGAAATTTTCACCTCCCACAATCGCAGAAATGGTCTTTCTAGTAGTTGCACATCAAATATAAGCTGTCTGAAGTGTTTTTCCAAAGTTATCAACATTTTTATGTTTGGCGTTCCAGAACCCACCTTATCTCAGGCTGAAAACGCGTTTTCTGCATTGTGCCATAACTTTGCAGGGAAGCTTCAGAACATGAAATTGTAACCTGCCGCTATAGCAGAAAGGGTCTTTCCAGTAGTTGCACAACAAATCTAAGCTGTCTGAAGTGTTTTTCCAAAGTTATCAACATTTTAATGTTTGGCTTCCCGGAACACACCTTATCTCAGGCTGAAAACGCGTTTTCTTCATTGTTCTTTAACTTTGCAGGGAAGCTTCAGAACATGAAATTTTAACCTCCCACTATAGCAGAAAGGGTCTTTCTTGTAGTTGCACATCAAATCGAAGCTGTTTGAATTGTTTTTCCAAAGTTATCAACACTTTCATTTTTGGTTTTCCGAAATCAACCTTATCTCAGGCTGAATACCCGTTTCCTGCATTGTGGCATAACTTTGCAGGGAAGCTTCAGAACATCGAATTTTCACCTCCCACTATAGCAGAAACGGTCTTTCTAGTAGTTGCACAACAAATCTAAGCTGTCTGAAGTGTTTTTCCAAAGTTATCAACATTTTTATGTTTGGCGTTCCGGAATCGACCTTATCTCGGGCTGAAAACGCGTTTTACGCATTGTGCCATAACTTTGGTGGGAAGCTTCAGATCATCGAATATTCACCACCCACTATATCAGAAAGGGTCTTTCTAGTAGTTGCACATCAATTCTAAGCTGTCTGAAATGTTTTTCCAAAGTTATCAACTTTTTTAAGTTTGGCGTTCCGGAACCCACCTTATTTCAGGCTGAAAACGCGTTTTCTGCATTGTGCCATAACTTTGCAGGGAAGCTTCAGAACATGAAATTTTCACCTCCCACTATAGCAGAAAGGGTCTTTCTAGTAGTCGCACATCAAATCTAAGCTGTCTGAAGTGTTTTTCCAAAGTTATCAACATTTTAATGTTTGGCGTCCCGGAACCCACCTTATCTCAGGCTGAAAACGCGTTTTCTTCATTGTTCTTTAACTTTGCAGGGAAGCTTCAGAACATGAAATTTTTACCTCCCACTATAGCAGAAAGGGTCTTTCTAGTAGTTGCACATCAAATCTAAGCTGTCTGAAGTGTTTTTCCAAAGTTATCAACATTTTTATGTTTGACTTTCCGGAAACGACCTTATCTTGGGCTGAAAACGCGTTTTCGGCATTCTGCCATAACTTTGCAGGGAAGCTTCAGAACATGAAATTTTAACCTCCCACTGTAGCAGAAAGGGTCTTTCTAGTAGTTGCACATCAAATCTAAGCTGTCTGAAGTGTTTTTCCAAAGTTATCAACATTTTTATGTTTGGAGTTCCGGAACCCACCTGATCTCAGGCTGAAAAAGCGTTTTCTGCATTGTGCCATAACTTTGCAGTGAAGCTTCAGAACATGAAATTTTCACCTCCCACTGTAGCAGAAAAGGTCTTTCTTGTAGTTGCACATCAAATCTAAGCTGTCTGAAGTGTTTTTCCAAAGTTATCAACATTTTATGTTTGGCGTACCGGAACCCACCTTATCTCAGACAGAAAACGCGTTTTCTGCATTGTTCCTTAACTTTGATGGAAAGCTTCAGAACATGAAAGTTTCACCTACCACTATAGCAGAAATTGTCTTTCTAGTAGTTGCACATCAAATATAAGCTGTCTGAAGTGTTTTTCCAAAGTTATCAACATTTTTATGTTTGGCGTTCCGGAACCCACCTTATCTCAGGCTGAAAACGCGTTTTCTGCATTGTGCCATAACTTTGCAGGGAAGCTTCAGAACATGAAATTTTCACCTCCCACTATAGCAGAAAGGGTCTTTCTAGAAGTCGCACATCAAATCTAAGCTGTCTGAAGTGTTTTTCCAAAGTTATCAACATTTTTATGTTTGGTGTTCCGGAACCCACCTGATCTCAGGCTGAAAACGCGTTTTTGGCATTCTGCCATAACTTTGCAGGGAAGCTTCAGAACATGAAATTTTCAGGTCCCACTATAGCAGAAAGGGTCTTTCTATCAGTTGGACATCAAATCTAAGCTGTCTGAAGTGTTTTTCCAAAGTTATCAACATTTTTATGTTTGGCGTTCCGGAATCGACCTTATTTCAGGATGAAAAATTGTTTTCTGCATTGTGCCATAACTTTGCAGGGAAGCTTCAGAACATGAAATTTTCACGTCCCAATATAGCAGAAAGGGTCTTTCTAGTAGTAGCACATCAACCGGAATCGACCTTATATCAGGCTGAAAACGCGTTGTCTGCATTGTGGCATAACTTTGCATGGAAGCTTCCGAACATGAAATTTTAACCTCCCACTATAGCAGAAAGGGTCTTTCTCGTAGTTGCACATCAAATCTAAGCTGTCTGAAGTGTTTTTCCAGAATTATGAACCTTTTTATGTTTGGCGTTCCGGAATCGACCTTATCTCAGGCTGAAAACGCGTTTTACGCATTGTGCCATAACTTTGCAGGAAATCTTCAGAACATGAAATTTTCACCTCCCACTATAGCAGAAAGGATCTTTCTAGTACTTGTACATCAAATCTAAGCTGTCTGAAGTGTTTTTCCAAAGTTATCAACATTTTTATGTTTGGCATTCCGGAATTGACCTTATGTGAGGCTGAAAACGTGTTTTCTGCATTGTGACATATCTTTGCAGGGAAGCTTCAGAACATGAAATTTTCATATCCCACTATAGCAGAAAGGGTCTTTCTAGTAGTTGCTCATCAAATCTAAGCTGTCTGAAGTGTTTTTCCAAAGTTATCAACATTTTTATGTTTGGCGTTCCGGAACCCACCTTATCTCAGCCTGAAAACGCGTTTTACATATTTTGCCTTAACTTTGCAGGGAAGCTTCAGAACATGAAATTTTCACCTCCCACTATAGCAAAAAGGGTCTTTCTAGTAGTTGCACATCAAATCTAAGCTGTCTGAAGTGTTTTTCAAAAGTAATCAACATTTTTGTGTTTGGCGTAACGGAATTGACCTAATGTGAGGCTGAAAACGCGTTTTCTGCATTGTGACATAACTTTGCAGGGAAGCTTCAGAACATGACATTTTCACCTTCAACTGCAGCAGAAAGGGTCTTTCTAGTAGTTTCACATCAAATCTAAGCTGTCTGAAGTGTTTTTTGAAAGTTATTAACATTTTTATGTTTGGCGTTCTGGAACCCACCTTATCTCAGGCTGAAAACGCGTTTTCTGCATTGTGCCATAACTTTGCAGGGAAGCTTTAGAACATGAAATTTTCACCTTCCACTATAGCAGAAAGGGTCTTTCTAGTAGTTGCACATCAAATCTAAGCTGTCTGAAGTGTTTTTCCAAAGTTATCAACATTTTTATGTTTGGCCTTCCGAAACCCACCTTATCTCAGGCTGAAAACTCGTTTTCGGCATTCTGCCATAACTTTGCAGGGAAGCTTCAGAACATGAAATTTTCACTTCCCACTATAGCAGAAAAGGTCTTTCTCGTAGTTGCACATCAAATCTAAGCTGTCTGAAGTGTTTTTCCAAAGTTATCAACATTTTTATGTTTGGAGTTCCGGAATCGACCTTATCTCAGGCTGAAAAAGCGTTTTCTGCATTGTGCCATAACTTTGCAGTGAAGCTTCAGAACATGAATTTTCACCTCCCACTGTAGCAGAAAGGGTCTTTCTAGTAGTTGCACATCAAATCTAAGCTGTCTGAAGTGTTTTTCCAAAGTTATCAACCTTTTATGTTTGGCGTTCCGGAACCCACCTTATCTCAGACAGAAAACGCGTTTTCTGCATTGTTCCTTAACTTTGATGGAAAGCTTCAGAACATGAAAGTTTCACCTACCACTATAGCAGAAATTGTCTTTCTAGTAGTTGCACATCAAATATAAGCTGTCTGAAGTGTTTTTCCAAAGTTATCAACATTTTTATGTTTGGCTTTCCAGAACCCACCTTATCTCAGGCTGAAAACGCGTTTTCTGCATTGTGCCATTACTTTGCAGGGAAGCTTCAGAACATGAAATTTTCACCTCCCACTATAGCAGACAGGGTCTTTCTAGTAGTCGCACATCAAATCTAAGCTGTCTGAAGTGTTTTTCCAAAGTTATCAACATTTTAATGTTTGGCTTCCCGGAACACACCTTATCTCAGGCTGAAAACGCGTTTTCTTCATTGTTCTTTAACTTTGCAGGGAAGCTTCAGAACATGAAATTTTAACCTCCCACTATAGCAGAAAGGGTCTTTCTTGTAGTTGCACATCAAATCGAAGCTGTTTGAATTGTTTTTCCAAAGTTATCAACACTTTCATTTTTGGTTTTCCGAAATCAACCTTATCTCAGGCTGAATACGCGTTTCCTGCATTGTGGCATAACTTTGCAGGGAAGCTTCAGAACATCGAATTTTCACCTCCCACTATAGCAGAAACGGTCTTTCTAGTAGTTGCACAACAAATCTAAGCTGTCTGAAGTGTTTTTCCAAAGTTATCAACATTTTTATGTTTGGCGTTCCGGAATCGACCTTATCTCGGGCTGAAAACGCGTTTTACGCATTGTGCCATAACTTTGGTGGGAAGCTTCAGATCATCGAATATTCACCACCCACTATATCAGAAAGGGTCTTTCTAGTAGTTGCACATCAATTCTAAGCAGTATGAAGTGTTTTTCCAAAGTTATCAACATTATAATGTTTGGCGTTCTGGAACCCACCTTATCTCAGTCTGAAAATGTGTTTTCTGCATTGTGCCGTAACTTTGCAGGGAAACCTCAGAACCTGAAAATTTCAACCTCCCGCTATAGTAGAAAGGGTCTTTCTAGTAGTTGCACATCAAATCTAAGCTGTCTGAAGTGTTTTTCCAAATTTATCAACATTTTTATGTTTGGCGTTCCGGAACACATCTTATCTCAGGCTGAAAAAGCGTTTTCTGAATTGTGCCATACCTTTGCAGGGAAGCTTCAGAACATGAAATTTTCACCTCCCACTATAGCAGAACGGGTCTTTCTAGTAGTTTCACCTGAAATCTAAGCTGTCTGAAGTGTTTTTCCAAAGTTTTCAACATTTTTATGTTTGGCGTTGGGGAACCCACCTTTTCTCAAGCTGAAAACGCGTTTTCTGCATTGTGCCATAACTTTGCAGGAAACTTCAGAATAAGAAATTTTAATCTCCCACTGTTGCAGAAAGGGTCTGTCTTGTAGTTGCACATCAAATCGAAGCTGTCTGAAGTGTTTTTCGAAAGTTGTCAACATTTTTACGTTTGGAGTTTTGGAACCCACCTTATCTCAGGCTGAAAACGCGTTTTCTGCATTGTGCCATAACTTTGCTGGGAAGCTTCAGAACATGAAATGTTCACGTCCTCTATAGCAGAAAGGGTCTTTCTCGTTGTTGCACATCAAATCTAAGCTGTCTGAAGTGTTTTTTCAAAGTTATGAACATTTTCATGTTTGGCGTTCCAGAATCGACGTTATCTCAGGCTGAAAACGCGTTTTACGTATTGTGCCATAACTTTGCATAAAGCTTCAGAAATGAAATTTTCACCTCCCACTATAGCAGAAAGGGTCTTTCTCGTAGTTGCAGATCAAATCTAAGCTGTCTGAAGTGTTTTTCAAAAGTAATCAACATTTTTGTGTTTGGCGTAACGGAATTGACCTAATGTGAGGCTGAAAACGCGTTTTCTGCATTGTGACATAACTTTGCAGGGAAACTTCAGAACATGACATTTTCACCTTCAACTGCAGCAGAAAGGGTCTTTCTAGTAGTTTCACATCAAATCTAAGCTGTCTGAAGTGTTTTTCCAAAGTTATCAACATTTTTATGTTTGGCGTTCCGGAATCGACCTTATCTCGGGCTGAAAACGCGTTTTACGCATTGTGCCATAACTTTGGTGGGAAGCTTCAGATCATCGAATATTCACCACCCACTATATCAGAAAGGGTCTTTCTAGTAGTTGCACATCAATTCTAAGCAGTATGAAGTGTTTTTCCAAAGTTATCAACATTATAATGTTTGGCGTTCTGGAACCCACCTTATCTCAGTCTGAAAATGTGTTTTCTGCATTGTGCCGTAACTTTGCAGGGAAACCTCAGAACCTGAAAATTTCAACCTCCCGCTATAGTAGAAAGGGTCTTTCTAGTAGTTGCACATCAAATCTAAGCTGTCTGAAGTGTTTTTCCAAATTTATCAACATTTTTATGTTTGGCGTTCCGGAACACATCTTATCTCAGGCTGAAAACGCGTTTTCTGAATTGTGCCATACCTTTGCAGGGAAGCTTCAGAACATGAAATTTTCACCTCCCACTATAGCAGAACGGGTCTTTCTAGTAGTTTCACCTGAAATCTAAGCTGTCTGAAGTGTTTTTCCAAAGTTATCAACATTTTTATGTTTGGCGTTCCGGAACCGGCTTTATCTCAGGCTGAAAACCTTTTTTTCCGCATTGTGCCATAACTTTGCAAGGAAGCTTCAGAACATGAAATTTTAAACTTCCACTATAGCAGAAAGGGTCTTTCTAGTAGTTGCTCATCAAATCTAAGCTGTCTGAAGTGTTTTTCCAAAGTTTTCAACATTTTTATGTTTGGCGTTGGGGAACCCACCTTTTCTCAAGCTGAAAACGCGTTTTCTGCATTGTGCCATAACTTTGCAGGAAACTTCAGAATAAGAAATTTTAATCTCCCACTGTTGCAGAAAGGGTCTGTCTTGTAGTTGCACATCAAATCGAAGCTGTCTGAAGTGTTTTTCGAAAGTTGTCAACATTTTTACGTTTGGAGTTTTGGAACCCACCTTATCTCAGGCTGAAAACGCGTTTTCTGCATTGTGCCATAACTTTGCTGGGAAGCTTCAGAACATGAAATGTTCACGTCCTCTATAGCAGAAAGGGTCTTTCTCGTAGTTGCACATCAAATCTAAGCTGTCTGAAGTGTTTTTTCAAAGTTATGAACATTTTCATGTTTGGCGTTCCAGAATCGACGTTATCTCAGGCTGAAAACGCGTTTTACGCATTGTGCCATAACTTTGCATAAAGCTTCAGAAATGAAATTTTCACCTCCCACTATAGCAGAAAGGGTCTTTCTCGTAGTTGCAGATCAAATCTAAGCTGTCTGAAGTGTTTTTCAAAAGTAATCAACATTTTTGTGTTTGGCGTAACGGAATTGACCTAATGTGAGGCTGAAAACGCGTTTTCTGCATTGTGACATAACTTTGCAGGGAAACTTCAGAACATGACATTTTCACCTTCAACTGCAGCAGAAAGGGTCTTTCTAGTAGTTTCACATCAAATCTAAGCTGTCTGAAGTGTTTTTCGAAAGTTATTAACATTTTTATGTTTGGCGTTCTGGAACCCACCTTATCTCAGGCTGAAAACGCGTTTTCTGCATTGTGCCATAACTTTGCAGGGAAGCTTTAGAACATGAAATTTTCACCTCCCACTATAGCAGAAAGGGTCTTTCTAGTAGTTGCACATCAAATCTAAGCTGTCTGAAGTGTTTTTCCAAAGTTATCAACATTTTTATGTTTGGCGTTCCGAAACCCACCTTATCTCAGGCTGAAAACTCGTTTTCGGCATTCTGCCATAACTTTGCAGGGAAGCTTCAGAACATGAAATTTTCACTTCCCACTATAGCAGAAAGGGTCTTTCTAGTAGTTGCACATCAAATCTAAGCTGTCTGAAGTGTTTTTCCAAAGTTATCAACATTTTTATGTTTGGAGTTCCGGAATCGACCTTATCTCAGGCTGAAAAAGCGTTTTCTGCATTGTGCCATAACTTTGCAGTGAAGCTTCAGAACATGAATTTTCACCTCCCACTGTAGCAGAAAGGGTCTTTCTAGTAGTTGCACATCAAATCTAAGCTGTCTGAAGTGTTTTTCCAAAGTTATCAACCTTTTATGTTTGGCGTTCCGGAACCCACCTTATCTCAGACAGAAAACGCGTTTTCTGCATTGTTCCTTAACTTTGATGGAAAGCTTCAGAACATGAAAGTTTCACCTACCACTATAGCAGAAATTGTCTTTCTAGTAGTTGCACATCAAATATAAGCTGTCTGAAGTGTTTTTCCAAAGTTATCAACATTTTTATGTTTGGCGTTCCAGAACCCACCTTATCTCAGGCTGAAAACGCGTTTTCTGCATTGTGCCATTACTTTGCAGGGAAGCTTCAGAACATGAAATTTTCACCTCCCACTATAGCAGAAAGGGTCTTTCTAGTAGTCGCACATCAAATCTAAGCTGTCTGAAGTGTTTTTCGAAAGTTATCAACATTTTAATGTTTGGCTTCCCGGAACCCACCTTATCTCAGGCTGAAAACGCGTTTTCTTCATTGTTCTTTAACTTTGCAGGGAAGCTTCAGAACATGAAATTTTAACCTCCCACTATAGCAGAAAGGGTCTTTCTTGTAGTTGCACATCAAATCGAAGCTGTTTGAATTGTTTTTCCAAAGTTATCAACACTTTCATTTTTGGTTTTCCGAAATCAACTTTATCTCAGGCTGAATACGCGTTTCCTGCATTGTGGCATAACTTTGCAGGGAAGCTTCAGAACATCGAATTTTCACCTCCCACTATAGCAGAAACGGTCTTTCTAGTAGTTGCACAACAAATCTAAGCTGTCTGAAGTGTTTTTCCAAAGTTATCAACATTTTTATGTTTGGCGTTCCGGAATCGACCTTATCTCAGGCTGAAAACGCGTTTTACGCATTGTGCCATAACTTTGGTGGGAAGCTTCAGATCATCGAATATTCACCACCCACTATATCAGAAAGGGTCTTTCTAGTAGTTGCACATCAATTCTAAGCAGTATGAAGTGTTTTTCCAAAGTTATCAACATTATAATGTTTGGCGTTCTGGAACCCACCTTATCTCAGGCTGAAAATGTGTTTTCTGCATTGTGCCGTAACTTTGCAGGGAAACCTCAGAACCTGAAAATTTCAACCTCCCGCTATAGTAGAAAGGGTCTTTCTAGTAGTTGCACATCAAATCTAAGCTGTCTGAAGTGTTTTTCCAAATTTATCAACATTTTTATGTTTGGCGTTCCGGAACACATCTTATCTCAGGCTGAAAACGCGTTTTCTGAATTGTGCCATACCTTTGCAGGGAAGCTTCAGAACATGAAATTTTCA
Source organism: Synchiropus splendidus (assembly GCF_027744825.2). NCBI lineage: Eukaryota > Metazoa > Chordata > Actinopteri > Syngnathiformes > Callionymidae > Synchiropus > Synchiropus splendidus. Next base: position 2,850,954 of record NC_071338.1, read on the forward strand.
CCTCCCACTATAGCAGAACGGGTCTTTCTAGTAGTTTCACCTGAAATCTAAGCTGTCTGAAGTGTTTTTCCAAAGTTATCAACATTTTTATGTTTGGCGTTCCGGAACCGGCTTTATCTCAGGCTGAAAACCTTTTTTTCCGCATTGTGCCATAACTTTGCAAGGAAGCTTCAGAACATGAAATTTTAAACTTCCACTATAGCAGAAAGGGTCTTTCTAGTAGTTGCTCATCAAATCTAAGCTGTCTGAAGTGTTTTTCCAAAGTTTTCAACATTTTTATGTTTGGCGTTGGGGAACCCACCTTTTCTCAAGCTGAAAACGCGTTTTCTGCATTGTGCCATAACTTTGCAGGAAACTTCAGAATAAGAAATTTTAATCTCCCACTGTTGCAGAAAGGGTCTGTCTTGTAGTTGCACATCAAATCGAAGCTGTCTGAAGTGTTTTTCGAAAGTTGTCAACATTTTTACGTTTGGAGTTTTGGAACCCACCTTATCTCAGGCTGAAAACGCGTTTTCTGCATTGTGCCATAACTTTGCTGGGAAGCTTCAGAACATGAAATGTTCACGTCCTCTATAGCAGAAAGGGTCTTTCTCGTAGTTGCACATCAAATCTAAGCTGTCTGAAGTGTTTTTTCAAAGTTATGAACATTTTCATGTTTGGCGTTCCGGAATCGACGTTATCTCAGGCTGAAAACGCGTTTTACGCATTGTGCCATAACTTTGCATAAAGCTTCAGAAATGAAATTTTCCCGTCCCACTATAGCAGAAAGGGTCTTTCTCGTAGTTGCAGATCAAATCTAATCTGTCTGAAATGTTTATCCAAAGTTATGAACATTTTTATGTTTGCCGTTCTGGAACCCACCTCATCTCAGGCTGAAAACGTGTTTTCTGCATTGTGCCATAACTTTGCAGGGAAGCTTCAGAACATGACATTTTCACCTCCCACTATATCAGAAAGGATCTTTCTAGTAGTTGCACATCAAATCTAAGCTGTCTGAACTGTTTTTCCAAAGTTTTCAACATTTTTATGTTTGGCGATCCGGAACACATCTTATCTCAGGCTGAAAACGCGTATTCTGCACTGTGCCTTAACTTTGCAGGGAAGCTTCAGAACATGAAATTTTCACCTCCCACTATAGCAGAAAGGGTCTTTCTAGTAGTTTCACGTGAAATCTAAGCTGTCTGAAGTGTTTTTCCAATGTTATCAACATTTTTATGTTTGGCGTTCCGGAACCGACTTTATCTCAGGCTGAAACCCTTTTTTCCGCATTGTGCCATAACTTTGCAAGGAAGCTTCAGAACATGAAATTTTAAACTTCCACTATAGCAGAAAGGGTCTTTCTAGTAGTTGCACGTCAAATATAAGCTGTCTGAAGTGTTTTTCCGAAGTTATCAACATTTTTATGTTTGGCGTTCTGGAACCCACCTTATCTCAGGCTGAAAACGCGTTATCTGCATTGTGCCATAACTTTGCAGGAAAGCTGCAGAATATGAAATTTTCACCTCCCACTATAGCTGAAAGGGTCTTTCTAGTAGTTGCACATCAGATCGAAGCTGTTTGAAGTGTTTTTACAAAGTTATCAACATTTTTATGTTTGGCGTACCGGAATCCACCTTATCTCAGCCTGAAAACGCGTTTTCTGCATTGTGCCATAACATTGCAGGGAAGCATCAGAACATGAAATGTTCACCTCCCACTATAGCTGAAAGGGTCTTTCTCGTAGTTGCACATCAAATCGTAGCTGTCTGAAGTGTTCTTCCAAAGTTTTCAACATTTTTATGTTTGGTGTTCTGAAATCAACCTCATCTCAGGCTGAAAACGCGTTTTCTGCATTGTGCCATAACTTTGCAGGGAAGTTTCAGAGCATGAAATTTTAACCTGCCACTATAGCAGAAAAGGTCATTCTAGTAGTTGCACATCAAATCTAAGCTGTCTTGAAGTGTTTTTCTACAGTTATCAACATTTTTATGTTTGGCGTTCCGGAACCCACCTTATCTCAGCCTGAAAACGCGTTTTATATATTTTGCCATAACTTTGCAGGGAAGCTTCAGAACATGAAATTTTAACATCCCACTATAGCAGAAAGGGTATTTCTAGTAGTTGCACATCACAACTAAGCTGTCTGAAGTGTTTTTCGAAAGTTATCAACACTTTTATGTTTGGCGTTCCGAAACCCACCTTATCTCAGGCTGTAAACGCGTTTTACGCATTGTGCCATAACTTTGCATAAAGCTTCAGAACATGAAATTTTCACCTCCCACTATAGCAGAAAGGGTCTTTCTAGTAGTTGCACTTCAAATCTAAGCTGTCTGAAGTTTTTTTCGAAAGTTATCAACATTTTTATGTTTGGCGTTCCAGAACCCACCTTATCTCAGGCTGAACACCCCGTTTTCTGCATTGTGCAATAACTTTGCAGGGATGCATCAGAAAATGACATTTTAAAGTTCCACAATAGCAGAAAAGGTCTTTATAGTAGTTGCACATCAAATCTAAGCTGTCTGAAGTGTTTTTCCAAAGTTATTAACACTTTTATGTTTGGCGTTCCGGAACCCACCTTATCTTAGGCTGAACACCCGTTTTCTGCATTGTGCCATAACTTTGCAGGGAAGCTTCAGAACATGACATTTTCACCCCCCACTATAGTAGAAAGGGTCTTTCTAGTACTTGCACATCAAATCTAAGCTGTATGAAGTGTATTTCCAAAGTTATCATATTTTTTATGTTTGGCGTTCCTGAATCGACCTTATCTCAGGCTGAAAACGCGTTTAACGCATTGTTCCATAACTTTGCAGGGAAGCTTCAGAACATGAAATTTTCACCTCCCACAATGGCAGAAAGGGTCTTTCTAGTAGTTGCACATCAAATCTAAGCTGTCTGAAGTGTTTTTCCAAAGTTATCAACATTTTTATGTTTGGCGTTCCGGAATCGACCTTATCTCAGACTGAAAGCGCGTTTTACGCATTGTGCCATAACTTTGGAGGGAAGCTTCAGAACATCAAATTTTCACCACTCACTATATCAGAAAGGGTCTTTCTAGTAGTTGCACATCAAATCTAAGCAGTCTGAAGAGTTTTTCCAAAGTTATCCACATTTTAATGTTTGGCGTTCCGGAATCGACCTTATGTCAGGCTGAAAACGCGTTTTAAGCATTGTGCCATAACTTTGCATAAAGCTTCAGAACATGAAATTTTCACCTCCCACGATAGCAGAAAGGGTCTTTCTAGTAGTTGCAGATCAAAACTAAGCTGTCTGAAATGTTTTTCCAAAGTTATCAACAGTTTTATGTTTGGCATTCCGGAATCGACCTTATCTCATGCTGTAAACGCGTTTTCTGCATTGTGCCATAACTTTGCAGGGAAGCTTCAGAACATGAAATTTTCTCATCCCACTATAGCAGAAAGGGTCTTTCTAGTAGTTGCACATTAAAGCTAAGCTGTCTGAAGTGTTTTTCCAAACTTATCAACATTTTTATGTTTGGCGTTCCGGAACCCATCTTATCTCAGCCTGAAAACGCGTTTTCTGCATTGTGCCATAACTTTGCAGGGAAGCTTCAGAACATGAAATGTTCACCTCCCACTATAGCAGAAAGGGTCTCTCTAGTAGTTGCACATCAAATCTAAGCTGTCTGAAGTGTTTTTCCAAAGTTATCTACATTTTCATGTTTGGCGTTCCGGAATCGACCTTATCTCAGTCTGAATACGTGTTTTCTGCATTGTGCCATAACTTTGCAGGGAAGCCTCAGAACATGAAATTTTCACCTACCGTTATAGTAGAAAGGGTCTTTCTAGTAGTTGCACATCAAATCTAAGCGGTCTGAAGTGTCTTTCATAAGTTATCAACATTTTTATGTTTGGCGTTCCGGAATCAACCTTATCTCAGGCTGAAAACGCTTTTTCGGCATTGTGCCATAACTTTGCAGGGATGCATCAGTACATGAAATTTTCACCTCCTACAATAGCATATAGGGTCTTTCTAATAGTTGCACATCAAATCTAAGCTGTCTGAAGTGTTTTTCCAAAGTTATCAACATTTTTTTGTTTGGCGTTCCAGAATCGACCTTATCTCAGGCTGAAAACGCCTTTTACACATTGTTTCATAACTTTGCAGGGAAGCTTCAGAACATGAAATTTTCAATTCCCATTATAGCAGAAAGGGTTTTTCTCATACTTGCACATAAAATCTAAGCTGTATGAAGTGTTTTCTGAAAGTTTTCAACATTTTTATGTTTGGCGTTCCTGAATCGACCTTATCTCAGGCTGAAAATGCTTTTTCTGCAATGTGCCATAACTTTGCAGGGAAGTTTCAGAACATGAAATTTTCAACTCCCACTATAGCAGAATGGGTCTTTCTAGTAGTTGCACATCAAATCTAAGCTGTCTGAAGTGTTATTCCAAAGTTATCAACATTTTTATGTTTGGCGTTCCGGAATCAACCTTATCTCAGGCTGAAAACGCGTTTTACGCATTGTGCCATGACTTTGCAGGAAAGCTTCAGAACATGAAATTTTCAATTCCCACTAAAGCAGAAAGGGTTTTTCTCCTACTTGCACATCAAATCTAAGCTGTCTGAAGTGTTTTTCCAAAGTTATCAACATTTTTATGTTTGGCATTCCAGAATCGACCTTATCTCTGGCTGAAAACGCGTTTTCTGCATTGTGCCATATCTTTTCAGGGAAACTTCAGAACATGACATTTTCACCTCCCACTATAGCAGAAAGGGTCTTTCTAGTAGTTGCACATCAAATCTAAGCTGTCTGAAGAGTTTTTTCAAAGTTATCATATTTTTATGTTTGGCGTTCCGTAATTGACCTTGTCTCATGCTGAAAACGCGTTTTCTGCATTGTGCCATATCTTTGCAGGGAAACTTCAGAACATGAAATTTTCAACTCCCACTATAGCAGAAAGGCTTTTTCCAGTAGTTGCACATCAAATCTAAGCTGTTTGAAGTGTTTTTCCAATGTTATCAACATTTTTATGTTTGGCGTTCCGGAACCCACCTTATCTCAGGCTGTAAAAGCGTTTTCTGCATTGTGCCATAACTTTGGAGGGAAGCTTCAGAACATGAAATTTTAACGTGCCACTATAGCAGAAAGGTCTTTCTAGTAGTTGCACATCATATCTAACCTGTCTGAAGTGTTTTTCCAAAGTTATCAACATTCTTATGTTTGGTGTTCCAGAATCGACCTTATCTCAGGCTGAAAACACGTTTTCTGCATTGTGCCATAACTTTGCAGGGAAGCTTCAGAACATGAAATTTTCAACTCCCACTACAGCAGAAAGGGTCTTTCTAGTAGTTGCACGTCAAATCTAAGCTGTCTGAAGTGTTTTTTCCAAAGTTATCAACACTTCTATGTTTGGCATTCCACAATCGACCTTATCTCTGGCTGAAAACGCGTTTTCTGCATTGTGCCATAACTTTGCAGGGAAGCTTCAGAACATGAAATTTTCAACTCCCACTATAGCAGAAAGGCTTTTTCCAGTAGTTGCACATCAAATCTAAGCTGTCTGAAGTGTTTTTCCAAAGTTATCAACATTTTTATGTTTGGCTTTCCGGAATCGACCTTATCTCAGGCTGAAAACGCGTTTTCTGCATTGTGCCATAACTTTGCAGGGAAGCTTCAGAACATTAAATTTTCACCTCCCACTATAGCAGAAAGGGTTTTTCTAATAGTTGCACATCAAATCTAAGCTGTTTGAAGTGTTTTTCCAAAGTTATCAACATTTTTATGTTTGGCGTTCCAGAATCGACCTTATCTCAGGCTGAAAACACGTTTTCTGCATTGAGCCATAACTTTGCAGGGAAGCTTCAGAACATGAAATTTTCAACTCCCACTACAGCAGAAAGGGTCTTTCTAGTAGTTGCACGTCAAATTTAAGCTGTCTGAAGTGTTTTTTCCAAAGTTATCAACATTTTTATGTTTGGCATTCCAGAATCGACCTTATCTCTGGCTGAAAACGCGTTTTCTGCATTGTGCCATAACTTTGCAAGGAAACTTCAGAACATGAAATTTTCACCTCCCACTATAGCAGAAAGGGTCTTTCTAGTAGTTGCACATCAAATCTAAGCTTTCTGAATTGTTTTTTCAAAGTTATCATAATTTTATGTTTGGCGTTCCGTAATTGACCTTGTCTCATGCTGAAAACGCGTTTTCTGCATTGTGCCATAACTTTGCAGGGAACCTTCAGAACATGAAATTTTCAACTCCCACTATACGAGAAAGGCTTTTTCCAGTAGTTGCACATCAAATCTAAGCTGTCTGAAGTGTTTTTCCAAAGTTATCAACATTTTTTTGTTTGGCTTTCCGGAATCAACCTTATCTCAGGCTGAAAACGCGTTTTACGCATTGTGCCATAACCTTGCAGGAAAGCTTCAGAACATGAAATTTTCAACTCCCACAATAGCAGAAAGGGTCTTTCTAGTAGTTGCACATCAAATCTAAGCTGTCTGAAGTGTTTTTCCAAAGCTGTCAACATTTTTATGTTTGGCTTTCCGTAATCGACCTTATCTCAGCCTGAAAACGCGTTTCCTGCATTGTGGCATAACTTTGCAGGGATGCTTCAGAACATGAAATTTTCACCTCCCACTATAGCAGAAAGGGTCTTTCTAGTAGTTGCACATCAAATCTAAGCTGTCTGAAGTGTTTTTCCAAAGTTATCATATTTTTATGTTTGGCGTTCTGTAATTGACCTTGTCTCATGCTGAAAACGCGTTTTCTGCATTGTGCCATAACTTTGCAGGGAAGCTTCAGAACATGAAATTTTCAACTCCCACTATAGCAGAAAGTCTTTTTCCAGTAGTTGCACATCAAATCTAAGCTGTCTGAAGTGTTTTTCCAAAGTTATCAACATTCTTATGTTTGGCGTTCCAGAATCGACCTTATCTCAGGCTGAAAACACGTTTTCTGCATTGTGCCATAACTTTGCAGGGAAGCTTCAGAACATGAAATTTTCAACTCCCATTACAGCAGAAAGGGTCTTTCTAGTAGTTGCACGTCAAATCTAAGCTGTCTGAAGTGTTTTTTCCAAAGTTATCAACATTTTTATGTTTGGCATTCCAGAATCGACCTTATCTCTGGCTGAAAACGCGTTTTCTGCATTGTGCCATAACTTTGCAAGGAAACTTCAGAACATGAAATTTTCACCTCCCACTATAGCAGAAAGGGTCTTTCTAGTAGTTGCACATCAAATCTAAGCTGTCTGAAGTGTTTTTCCAAAGTTATCAACATTTTTATGTTTGGCGTTCCGGAATCAACCTTATCTCAGGCTGAAAACGCGTTTTCTGCATTGTGCCATATCTTTGCAGGGAAACTTCAGAACATGAAATTTTCACCTCCCACTATAGCAGAAAGGGTCTTTCTAGTAGTTGCACATCAAATCTAAGCTGTCTGAAGTGTTTTTTCAAAGTTATCATATTTTTATGTTTGGCGTTCCGTAATTGACCTTGTCTCACGCTGAAAACGCGTTTTCTGCATTCTGCCATAACTTTGCAGGGAAGCTTCAGAACATGAAATTTTCAACTCCCACTATAGCAGAAAGGCTTTTTCCAGTAGTTGCACATCAAATCTAAGCTGTTTGAAGTGTTTTTCCAAAGTTATCAACATTTTTATGTTTGGCGTTCCGGAACCCACCTTATTTCAGGCTGTAAAAGCGTTTTCTGCATTGTGCCATAACTTTGGAGGGAAGCTTCTGTCGTCGGGTTTTGGTTTTCAAGGTCTTGTGTACAAGGCGATTGGCTATAACATAAGCCGTCCCTAGTTCCAAGCACACTACCTCCCTTTGCCTCTCTGGTAAAGGGCCCCTCGGTTGGTCAACTCAGTCAGCCTCTTGTTGCGGACACGGTTCTAAAACTATAATAAGCATATCAACTATACCTTATTATATTAGTGAGTAGTGTCGGCGCTTCACTGAGCGGGTTATTTAATTAGCCCGACCTGTTAAGAAACAGGTTCTTGACCTTACAATGCTACACCTCTTACCGTAGTCTCTTTACTTAACTTCGTTTAGGGACTCATGATCGGATCCTAAATCCATTCCTTTCAAATAACATTTTCCCCATAAATGCCTAAAACTACCACCTAATCATTGACACAATAATTCAGGATGGAATAATGCTACCATGTGAGACACTCATTAAATGTGCAACAGGAGGAAATCAAACAGTAACTCACCTATAACCCAATTGATGGTAGTAGGTAGGAGCCAGTTGATTCTTTAGTAGTCAGGGATCAACGCCGTTGTGCCTTTTCAGTACTTAATTCGTACTCAATTTTATTTTGTTTTTTGTCACAAAAATGTTTCTTCAAAAAATTAATAAAAGAATAGTAAAAACAGCAAAGTCAACCAAAAACAATAAAATCCATAAACTCAAGGGTATTGCCAGACGCTGATACCCAACAATATCAAAAGTACCGCCAGACGCTGGTACTAGTACATATACTTCAAAAACCATATAATCAAAAATACTTCAAAAACCGTATAATTAAGAACACTTCAAAACCATATAATCAAAAACACTTCAAAAACCGTATAATTAAGAATACTTCAAAACCATATAATCAAAAACACTTCAAAAACCGTATAATTAAGAATACTTCAAAACCATATAATCAAAAACACTTCAATAAAAAGGATTAATTCAAAAATAGTAAAAGAGAAATAAAAGATGAGTTAAAATCAAATGGTCCGAGAGCAAACAGCAAGAGCACCGTCCCAAGATAAGATAAAAACTTACGGCGGACAGACGCGGGCGAAGATCCAAAAAGAGCAAGAACCCAGGGTCACATCTCCGAGCGCTTATATAGCCACACACGGCTTTGAAGACATACCGACATCCGTTTTCTCACGCCAAGCCAATTAGTCATATCTATAACTTATCTTGTTTTTCTCCAGGTGGCCTTTTGAAGTCCTTCCCTCAAAAGGATACATGTTCGGTGATAGATCATATTAGTGTCAATTGCGTCAGCACTTACATCATTTTTTACGTCACTGATGCCCGGTTTACCATATTAGGTCAGTACATCCACTCCATTTTGCCAGCACGTGCGCACAGGTTCAAACTAAGTTCAAGATGGCCACTTTCTCATGACTTCAAACGAGCGCGCCTACAAGGTCATTCTCAGATCCAAGCACACAGCTGTTCGTGAGTTCAAACGCGCACGATCAAAAGCATACAGGTTCACTAAAGTTCGAAACATTAAACAATTAATGATAAAAAATCAGAAACAATATCAAATATTATTTAGCAGGTTTTGATTATAATATTTTCGAACTTCCAGTATATACAACAGCTTCAGAACATGAAATTTTAACCTGCCACTATAGCAGAAAGGGTCCTTCTAGTAGTTGCACATCAAATCTAACCTGTCTGAAGTGTTTTTCCAAAGTTATCAACATTCTTATGTTTGGCGTTCCAGAATCGACCTTATCTCAGGCTGAAAACACGTTTTCTGCATTGTGCCATAACTTTGCAGGGAAGCTTCAGAACATGAAATTTTCAACTCCCACTACAGCAGAAAGGGTCTTTCTAGTAGTTGCACGTCAAATCTAAGCTGTCTGAAGTGTTTTTTCCAAAGTTATCAACATTTTTATGTTTGGCATTCCAGAATCGACCTTATCTCTGGCTGAAAACGCGTTTTCTGCATTGTGCCATAACTTTGCAAGGAAACTTCAGAACATGAAATTTTCACCTCCCACTATAGCAGAAAGGGTCTTTCTAGTAGTTGCACATCAAATCTAAGCTGTCTGAAGTGTTTTTTCAAAGTTATCATATTTTTATGTTTGGCGTTCCGTAATTGACCTTGTCTCATGCTGAAAACGCGTTTTCTGCATTGTGCCATAACTTTGCAGGGAAGCTTCAGAACATGAAATTTTCAACTCCCACTATACCAGAAAGGCTTTTTCCAGTAGTTGCACATCAAATCTAAGCTGTCTGAAGTGTTTTTCCAAAGTTATCAACATTTTTTTGTTTGGCTTTCCGGAATCAACCTTATCTCAGGCTGAAAACGCGTTTTCTGCATTGTGACATAACCTTGCAGGAAAGCTTCAGAACATGAAATTTTCAACTCCCACAATAGCAGAAAGGGTCTTTCTAGTAGTTGCACATCAAATCTAAGCTGTCTGAAGTGTTTTTTCAAAGTTATCATATTTTTATGTTTGGCGTTCCGTAATTGACCTTGTCTCACGGTGAAAACGCGTTTTCTGCATTGTGCCATAACTTTGCAGGGAAGCTTCAGAACATGAAATTTTCAACTCCCACTATAGCAGAAAGGCTTTTTCCAGTAGTTGCACATAAAATCTAAGCTGTTTGAAGTGTTTTTCCAAAGTTATCAACATTTTTATGTTTGGCGTTCCGGAACCCACCTTATCTCATGCTGTAAAAGCGTTTTCTGCATTGTGCCATAACTTTGGAGGGAAGCTTCAGAACATGAAATTTTAACCTGCCACTATAGCAGAAAGGGTCCTTCTAGTAGTTGCACATCAAATCTAACCTGTCTGAAGTGTTTTTCCAAAGTTATCAACATTCTTATGTTTGGCGTTCCAGAATCGACCTTATCTCAGGCTGAAAACACGTTTTCTGCATTGTGCCATAACTTTGCAGGGAAGCTTCAGAACATGAAATTTTCACCTCCCACTATAGCAGAAAGTGTCTTTCTAGTAGTTGCACATCAAATCTAAGCTGTCTGAAGTGTTTTTCGAAAGTTATCAACATTTTTATGTTTGGCGTTCCAGAATCAACCTTATCTCAGGCTGAAAATGCGTTTTACGCATTGTGCCACGACTTTGCAGGAAAGCTTCAGAACATGAAATTTTCAATTCCCACTACAGCAGAAAGGGTTTTTCTCCTACTTGCACATCAAATCTAAGCTGTCTGAAGTGTTTTTCCAAAGTTATCAACATTTTTATGTTTGGCATTCCAGAATCGACCTTATCTCTGGCTGAAAACGCGTTTTCTGCATTGTGCCATATCTTTGCAGGGAAACTTCAGAACATGAAATTTTCACCTCCCACTATAGCAGAAAGGGTCTTTCTAGTAGTTGCACATCAAATCTAAGCTGTCTGAAGTGTTTTTTTAAAGTTATCATATTTTTATGTTTGGCGTTCCGTAATTGACCTTGTCCCACGCTGAAAACGCGTTTTCTGCATTGTGCCATAACTTTGCAGGGAAGCTTCAGAACATGAAATTTTCAACTCCCACTATAGCAGAAAGGCTTTTTCCAGTAGTTGCACATCAAATCTAAGCTGTTTGAAGTGTTTTTCCAAAGTTATCAACATTTTTATGTTTGGCGTTCCGGAACCCACCTTATCTCAGGCTGTAAAAGCGTTTTCTGCATTGTGCCATAACTTTGGAGGGAAGCTTCAGAACATGAAATTTTAACCTGCCACTATAGCAGAAAGGGTCCTTCTAGTAGTTGCACATCAAATCTAACCTGTCTGAAGTGTTTTTCCAAAGTTATCAACATTCTTATGTTTGGCGTTCCAGAATCGACCTTATCTCAGGCTGAAAACACGTTTTCTGCATTGTGCCATAACTTTGCAGGGAAGCTTCAGAACATGAAATGTTCACCTCCCACTACAGCAGAAGGGGTCTTTCTAGTAGTTGCACGTCAAATCTAAGCTGTCTGAAGTGTTTTTTCCAAAGTTATCAACATTTTTATGTTTGGCATTCCAGAATCGACCTTATCTCTGGCTGAAAACGCGTTTTCTGCATTGTGCCATAACTTTGCAAGGAAACTTCAGAACATGAAATTTTCACCACCCACTATAGCAGAAAGGGTCTTTCTAGTAGTTGCACATCAAATCTAAGCTGTCTGAAGTGTTTTTCCAAAGTTATCATATTTTTATGTTTGGCGTTCCGTAATTGACCTTGTCTCATGCTGAAAACGCGTTTTCTGCATTGTGCCATAACTTTGCAGGGAAGCTTCAGAACATGAAATTTTCAACTCCCACTATAGCAGAAAGGCTTTTTCCAGTAGTTGCACATCAAATCTAAGCTGTCTGAAGTGTTTTTCCAAAGTTATCAACATTTTTATGTTTGGCTTTCCGGAATTGACCTTATCTCAGGCTGAAAACGCGTTTTCTGCATTGTGCCATAACTTTGCAGGGAAGCTTCAGAACATTAAATTTTCACCTCCCACTATAGCAGAAAGGGTTTTTCTAATAGTTGCACATCAAATCTAAGCTGTTTGAAGTGTTTTTCCAAAGTTATCAACATTTTTATGTTTGGCGTTCCGGAACCCACCTTATCTCAGGCTGTAAAAGCGTTTTCTGCATTGTGCCATAACTTTGGAGGGAAGCTTCAGAACATGAAATTTTAACCTGCCGCTATAGCAGAAAGGGTCCTTCGAGTAGTTGCACATCAAATCTAACCTGTCTGAAGTGTTTTTCCAAAGTTATCAACATTCTTATGTTTGGCGTTCCAGAATCAACCTTATCTCAGGCTGATCAGCATTGTGCCATCACTTTGCAGGGAAGCTTCAGAACATGAAATTTTCACCTCCCACTATAGCAGAAAGGGTCTTTCTAGTAGTTGCATATCAAATCTAAGCTTTTTGAAGTGTTTTTCCAAAGATAATACCATTTTTATGTTTGGCGTTCCAGAAACAACCTTATCTCAGGTTGAAAACGCGTTTTACGCAATTTGCCCTAACTTTACAGGAAAGCTTCAGAACATGAAATTTTCACCTCCCACTATAGCAGAAAGTGTCTTTCTAGTAGTTGCACATCACATCTAAGCTGTCTGAAGTGTTTTTCCAAAGTTATCAACATTCTTATGTTTGGCGTTCCGGAATCCACCTAATCTCAGGCTGAAAACGCGTTTTCTGCATTGTGCCATAACTTTTCAGGGAAGCTTCAGAACATGAAATGTTCGCCTACCACTATAGCGGATAGGGTCTTTCTAGTAGTTGCACATCAAATCTTAGCTGTCTGAAGTGTTTTTCCAAAGTTATCAACATTTTTATGTTTGGCGTTCTGGAACCCACCTTATGTGAGGCTGAAAACGCGTTTTCTGCATTGTGCCGTAACTTTGCAGGGAGACTTCAGAACATGAAATTTTTTCCTCCCACTATAGCAGAAAGGGTATTTCCAATAGTTGCACATCAAATCTAAGTTGTCTGAAGTGTTTTCCAAAGTTATCAACATTCATGTTGGCTTTCCAGAAACAACCTTATCTCAGGCTGAAAACGCGTTTTACGCAATTTGCCATAACTTTGCAGGAAAGCTTCAGAATATGAAATTTTCACCTCCCACTATAGCAGAAAGTGGCTTTCTAGTAGTTGCACATCAAATCTAAGTTGTCTGAAATGTTTTTCCAAAGTTATCAACATTCTTATGTTTGGCGTACCGGAATCAACCTTATCTCAGACTGAAAACGTGTTTTCTGCATTGTGCCATAACTTTGCAGGGAAGCTTCAGAACATGGAATTTTCACCTCCCACTATTGCAGAAAGGGTCTTTCTAGTAGTTGCACATCAAATCTAAGCTGTTTGAAGTGTTTTTCCAAAGTTATCAACATTCTTATGTTTGGCGTTCCGGAACCGACCTTTTCTCAGGCTGAAAACGCGTTTTCTGCATTGTGCCATAACTTTGCAGGGAAGCTTCAGAACATGAAATTTTCACGTCCCACAATAGCAGAAAGGGTCTTTCTAGCAGTTGCACATCAAATCTAAGCTGTCTGAAGTGTTTTTCCAAAGTTATCAACATTTTTATGTTTGGCGTTCCGGAATCGACCTTATCTCAGGCTTAAAACGCGTTTTCTGCCATGTGCCATAACTTTGCAGGGAAGCTTCAGAACATGAAATTTTCATCTTCCACTATAGCAGAAAGGCTCTTTCCAGCAGTTGCACATCAAATCTAAGCTGTCTGAAGTGCTTTTCCAAAGTTATCAACATTTTTATGTTTGGCTTTCCGGAATCGACCTTATCTCAGGATGAAAAATTGTTTTCTGCATTGTCCCATAACTTTGCAGGGAAGCTTCAGAACATGAAATTCTGACCTCCCAATATAGCAGAAAGGGTCTTTCTAGTAGTTGCGCATCAAATCTAAGCTGTCTGAAGTGTTTTTCCAAAGTTATCAACATTTTTATGTTTGGCGTTCTGGAACCCACCTTATCTCAGGCTGAAAACGCGTTTTCTGCATTGTGCCATAACTTTGCAGGGAGACTTCAGAACATGAAATTTTCTCCTCCCACTATAGCAGAAAGGGTATTTCTAGTAGCTGCATATCAAATCTAAGTTGTCTGAAGTGTTTTTCGTACATTTTCTACATTTTTATGTTTGGCGTTCCTGAATCGACCTTATCTCAGGCTGAAAACGCGTTTTCTGCAATGTGCCATAACTTTGCAGGGAAGCTTCAGAACATGAAATATGAACTTCCACTATAGCAGAAAGGCTCTTTCCAGCAGTTGCACATCAAATCTAAGCTGTCTGAAGTGTATTTCCAAAGTTATCAACATTTTTATGATTGGCATTGTGGAACCCACCTTATCTCAGGCTGAAAACGCGTTTTCTGCATTGTGCCATAACTTTGCAGGGAAGCTTCAGAACATGAAATTTTCACCTCCCACTATTGCAGAAAGGGTCTTTCTAGTAGTTGCACATCAAATCTAAGCTGTTTGAAGTGTTTTTCCTAAGTTATCAACATTCTTATGTTTGGCGTTCCGGAACCGACCTTTTCTCAGGCTGAAAACGCGTTTTCTGCATTGTGCCATAACTTTGCAGGGAAGCTTCAGAACATGCAATTTTCACGTCCCACAATAGCAGAAAGGGTCTTTCTAGCAGTTGCACATCAAATCTAAGCTGTCTGAAGTGTTTTTCCAAAGTTATCAACATTTTTATGTTTGGCGTTCCGGAATCGACCTTATCTCAGGCTTAAAACGCGTTTTACGCATTGTGCCATAACTTTGCAGGGAACCTTTAGAACATGAAATTTTCACCTCCCACTATAGCAGAAAGGGTCTTTCCAGCAGTTGCACATCAAATCTAAGCTGTCTGAAGTGTTTTTCCAAAGTTATCAACATTTTTATGTTTGGCTATCCGGAATCGACCTTATCTCAGGATGAAAAATCGTTTTCTGCATTGTCCCATAACTTTGCAGGGAAGCTTCAGAACATGAAATTCTGACCTCCCAATATAGCAGAAAGGGTCTTTCTAGTAGTTGCGCATCAAATCTAAGCTGTCTGAAGTGTTTTTCCAAAGTTATCAACATTTTTATGTTTGGCGTTCTGGAACCCACCTTATCTCAGGCTGAAAACGCGTTTTCTGCATTGTGCCATAACTTTGCAGGGAGACTTCAGAACATGAAATTTTCTCCTCCCACTATATCAGAAAGGGTATTTCTAGTAGTTGCACATCAAATCTAAGCTGTCTGAAGTGTATTTCCAAAGTTATCAACATTTTTATGTTTGGCGTTCCGGAATTGACCTTATCACAGGATGAAAAATCGTTTTCTGCATTGTCCCATAACTTTGCAGGGAAGCTTCAGAACATGAAATTTTGATCTCCCAATACAGCAGAAAGGGTCTTTCTAGTAGTTGCACATCAAATCTAATCTGTCTGAAGTGTTTTTCCAAAGTTATCAACATTTTTATGTTTGGCGTTCCGGAATCGACCTTATCTCAGGCTGAAAACGCGTTTTCTGCATTGTGCCATAACTTTGCAGGGAGACTTCAGAACATGAAATTTTCACCTCCCACTTCAGTAGAAAGGGTATTTCTAGTAGTTGCACATCAAATCTAAGCTGTCTGTAGAGTTTTTCCTGAGTTATCAACATTTTTATGTTTGGCGTTCCGGAATCGACCTTATCTCAGGCTGAAAACGCGTTTTCTGCATTGTGCCATAACTTTGCAGGGAAGCTTCAAAACATGAAATTTTCACCTCCCACTATAGCAGAAAGGGTCTTTCTAGTAGTTGCACATCAAATCTAAGCTGTTTGAAGTGTTTTTCCAAAGTTATCAACATTCTTATGTTTGGCGTTCCGGAACCGACCTTTTCTCAGGCTGAAAACGCGTTTTCTGCATTGTGCCATAACTTTGCAGGGAAGCTTCAGAACATGAAATTTTGACCTCCCAATATAGCAGAAAGGGTCTTTCTAGTAGTTGCACATCAAATCTAATCTGTCTGAAGTGTTTTTCGAAAGTTATCAACATTTTTTATGGTTGGCCATCCGGAATCGCCCTAATCTCAGGATGAAAATGCGTTTTCTGCATTGTCCCATCACTTTCGAGGGAAGCTTCATAACATGAAATTTTGACATCCCACTATAGCAGAAAGGGTCTTTCTAGTAGTTGCACATCAAATCTAAGCTGTCTGAAGTGTTTTTCCAAAGTTATCAACATTTTTATGTTTGGCGTTCCCGAATCGACCTTATCTCGGGCTTAAAACGCGTTTTACTCATTGTGCCATAACTTTGCAGGGAACCTTTAGAACATGAAATTTTCACCTCCCACTATAGCAGAAAGGGACTTTCTAGTAGTTGCACATCAAATCTAATCTGTCTGAAATGTTGTTCCAAAGTTAGCAACATTTTTAAGTCTGGTGTTTCGGAACCCACCTTATCTCAGGCTGAAAACGCATTTTCTGCATTGTGCCATAACTTCTCAGGGAAGCTTCAGAACATGAAATGTTCACCTCCCACTATAGCAGAAAGGGTATTTCTAGTAGTTGCACATCAAATCTAAGCTGTCTAAAGTGTTTTTCCAAAGTTATCAACATTTTTAAGTTTGGCGTTCCAGAATCGACCTTATCTGAGGCTGAAAACGCGTTTTCTGCATTGTCCCATAACTTTCGAGGGAAGCTTCATAACATGAAATTTTGACATCCCACTATAGCAGAAAGGGTCTTTCTAGTAGTTGCACATCAAATATAAGTTGTCTGAAGTGTTTCTTGAAAACTATCAACATTTTTACGTTTGGCGTTCCGGAACCCACATTATCATAGGGTAAAAACGCGTTTTTTGCATTGTGCCATAACTTTCAAGGAAGCTTCAGAACATGAAATTTTCACATCCCACTATAGCATAAAGGGTCTTTCTAGTAGTTGCACTTCAAATCTAAGCTGTCTGAAATGTTTTTCTCAAAGTTATCATCATTTTTATGTTTGGCGTTCCGGAACCCACCTTACCTCAGGCTGAAAACGCGTTTTCTGCATTGTGCCATAACTTTGCAGGGAAGCTTCAGAACATGAAATTTTATCCTCCCACTGTAGCAGAAAGGGTCTTTCTAGTAGTTGCACATCAAATCTAAGCTGTCTGAAGTGTTTTTCCAAAGTTATTAACATTTTTATGTTTGGCCTTCCGGAACCCACCTTACCTCAGACTGAAAACGCGTTTTCTGCATTGTTCCTTAACTTTGCAGGGAAGCTTCAGAACATGAAAGTTTCAACTCCCACTATAACAGACAGGGTCTATCTAGTAATTGCACATCAAATCTAAGTTGTCTGAAGTGTTTTTCGTAAGCTATCAACATTTTTATGTTTGGCGTTCCGGAAACGATCTTATCTCGTGCTGAAAACGCGTTTTCCGCATTGTGCCATAACTTTGCAGGGACGCTTCAGAACATGAAATTTTAACCTCCCACTGTAGCAGAAAGGGTCTTTCTAGTAGTTGCACATCAAATCTAAGCTGTCTGAAATGTTTTTTCCAAAGTTATCAACATTTTTATGTTTGGCGTTCCGGAACCAACCTTATCTCAGGCTGAAAACGCGTTTTCTGCATTGTGCCATAACTTTGCAGGGAAGCTTCAGAACATGAAATTTTCAACTCCCACTATGACAGACAGGGTCTTTGTAGTAGTTGCACATCAAATCTAAGCTGTCTGAAGTGTTTTTCGAAAGTTATCAACATTTTTATGTTTGGCGTTCCGGAACCCACCTTGTCTCAGGCTGAAAACGCGTTTTTTGCATTGTGCCATAACTTTGAAGGAAAGCTTCAGAACATGAAAGTTTCACCTCCCATTATAGCAGTAAGGGTCTTTCCAGTAGTTACACATCAAATCTAAGCTCTCTGAAGTGTTTTTCCAAAGTTATCAACATTTTTATGTTTGGCGTTCCGAAACCCACATTATCTCAGGCTGTTAACGCGTTTTCTGCTTTGTGCCATAACTTTGATGGGAATCTTCAGAACATGAAATTTTCACCTCCCACTATAGCAGAAAGGGTCTTTCTAGTAGTTGCACATCAAATCTAAGCTGTCTGAAATGTTTTTTCCAAAGTTATCAACATTTTTATGTTTGACGTTTCGGAACCCACCTTATCTCAGGCTGAAAACGCGTTTTCTGCATTGTTCCTCAACTTTGCAGGGAAGCTTAAGAACATGAAATTTTCAACTCCCAATATAACAGACAGGGTCCTTGTAGTAGCTGCACATCAAATCCAAGCTGTCTCAAGTGTTTTTCCAAAGTTACTAACATTTTTATGTTTGGCGTTCTGGAACCCACCTTATCTCAGGCTGAAAACGCATTTTCTGCATTGTGCCATAACTTTGCAGGGAAGCTTCAGAACATGACATTTTCACCTCCCATTATAGCATAACGGGTCTCTCTGGTAGTTGCAAATCAAATCTAAGCTGTCTGAAGTGTTTTTCCAGAATTATGAACCTTTTTATGTTTGGCGTTCCGGAATCAACCTTATCTCTCGCTGAAAACGCGTTTTACGCATTGTGCCATAACTTTGCAGGAAAGCTTCAGAACATGAAATTTTCACCTCCCACTATAGCAGAAAGGGTCTTTCTAGTAGTTGCACATCAAATCAAAGCTGTTTAAAGTGTTTTTCCAAAGTTATCAACATTTTTATGTTTGGCGTACCAGAATCTATCTTATCTCAGGCTGAAGACGTGTTTTCTGCATTGTGCCGTAACTTTGCAGGGAAGCTTCAGATCATGAAATGTTCAAAGTTATCAACATTTTTATGTTTGGCGTACCAGAATCTATCTTATCTCAGGCTGAAAACGCGTTTTCTGCATTGTGCCATAACTTTGCAGGGAAGCTTCAGATCATGAAATGTTCATTTCCCACTACAGCAGAAAGGGTCTTTCTAGTAGTTGCACATCAAATCTAAGCTGTCTGAAGTATTTTTCCGAAGTTATCAACATTTTTATGTTTGGCGTTCCGGAATCGACCTTATCTCAGGCTGAAAACGCGTTTTCTGCATTGTGCCATAACTTTGCAGGGAAGCTTCAGAACAAAAATTTTCCACCTCCCACTATAGCAGAAAGGGTCTCTCTAGTAGTTGCACATCAAATCTAAGCTGTCTGAAGTGTTTTTCCAAAGTTATCAACATTTTTATGTTTGGCGTTCTAGAACCCACCTTTTGACAGGCTGAAAATGTGTTTTCTGCATTGTGCCACAACTTTGCAGGGAAGCTTCAGAACATGAAATTTTAACCTCCCACTATAGCAGAAAGGTTCTTTCTAGTAGTTGCACATCAAATCTAAGCTGTCTGAAGTGTTTTTCCAAAGTTATCAACATTTTTATGTTTGCCGTTCTGAAATCAACCTCATCTCAGGCTGAAAACGAGTTTTACGCATTGTGCCATAACTTTGCAGCGAAGCTTCAGAACATGAAATTTTCACCTCCCACTATAGCAGAAAGGGTCTTTCTCGTAGTTGCACATCAAATCTAAGCTGTCTGAAGTGTTTTTCGAAAGTTTTCAACAGTTTTATGTTTGGTGTTCCTGAATCGACCTTTTCTCAGGCTGAAAACGCGTTTTCTGAATTGTGCCATAACTTTGCAGGGAAGCTTCAGAACATGACATTTTCACCTCCCACTATAGCAGAAAGGGTCTTTCTAGTAGTTGCAAATCAAATCTAAGCTGTCTGAAATGTTTTTCCAAAGTTATCAACATTTTTTTGTTTGGCGTTCTGGAACCCACCTTATCTAAGTCTGAAAATGTGTTTTCTGCATTGTGCCGTAACTTTGCAGGGAAGCCTCAGAACATGAAATTTTCACCTCCCGCAATAGCAGTAAGGGTCTTTCTAGTAGTTGCACATCGAATGTAAGCTGTCTGAAGTGTCTTTTCAAAGTTATCAACATTCTTATGTTTGGCGTTCCGGAATCGACCTTATCTCAGGCTGTAAACGCGTTTTACGCATGGTGCCATAACTTTGCCGTGAAGCTTCAGAACATGAAATTTTCACCTCCCACAATGGCAGAAAGGGTCTTTCTAGTAGTTGCACTTGAAATCTAAGCTGTCTGAAGCGTTTTTCCAAAGTTGTCAACATTTTCATGTTTGGCGTTCCGGAATCGACCTTATCTCAGGCTGAAAACGCGTTTTACGCATTGTGCCATAACTTAGCATAAAGCTTCAGAACATGACATTTTCACCTCCCACTATAGCAGAAAGGGTCTTTCTAGTAGTTGCAGATCAAATCTAAGATGTCTGAAATGTTTTTCCAAAGTTTTCAAAATTTTTATGTTAGGCGTTCCGGAATCGACCATATCTCAGGCTGAAAACGTGTTTTCTGCATTATGCCATAACTTTGCAGGGAAGCTTTAGAACATGAAATTTTCACCTCCCACTAGAGCAGAAAGGGTATATCTAGTAGTTGCACATCAAATCTAAGCTGTCTGTAGAGTTTTTCCTGAGTTATCAACATTTTTATGTTTGGCGTTCCGGAATCGACCTTATCTCAGGCTGAAAACGTGTTTTCTGCATTGTGCCATAACTTTGCAGGGAACCTTTAGAACATGAAATTTTCACCTCCCACTAGAGCAGAAAGGGTCTTTCTAGTAGTTGCACATCAAATCTAAGCTGTCTGTAGAGTTTTTCCTGAGTTATCAACATTTTTATGTTTGGCGTTCTGAAATCAACCTCATCTCAGGCTGAAAACGCGTTTTACGCATTGTGCCATAACTTCGCAGGGAAGCTTCAGAACATGATATTTTCACCTCCCACTATAGCAGAAAGGGTCTTTCTCGTAGTTGCACATCAAATCTAAGCTGTCTGAAGTGTTTTTCCAAAGTTTTGAAGATTTTTATGTTTGGTGTTCCTGAATCGACCTTATCTCAGGCCGAAAACGCGTTTTCTGCATTGTGCCATAACTTTGCAGGGAAGCTTCAGAAAATGAAATGTTCGCCTTCCACTATAGCAGAAAGGGTCTTTCTAGTAGTTGCACGTCAAATCTAAGCTGTTTGAAGTGTTTTTCCAAAGTTATCACCATTTTTGTGTTTGGCGTTCTGAAATCAACCTCATCTCAGGCTGAAAACGGGTTTTACGCATTGTGCCATAACTTTGCAGGGAAGCTTCAGAACATGAAATTTCCACATCCCAGTATAGCAGAAAGGGTCTTTCCAGTAGTTGCACATCAAATCTGAGCTGTTTGAAGTGTTTTTCCGAAGTTATCAACATTTTTATGTTTCGCGTTCCGGAATCGACCTTATCTCAGGCTGAAAACGCGTTTCCTGCATTGTGGCATAACTTTGCAGGGAAGCTTCAGAACATGAAATTTTCATTTCCCACTGTAGCAGAAAGGGTCTTTCTAATAGTTGCTCATCAAATCTTAGCTGTCTGAAGTGTTCTTCCAAAGTTCTCAACATTTTTATGTTTGGTGTTCTGAAATCAACCTCATCTCAGGCTGAAAACGCGTTTTACGCATTGTGCCATAACTTTGCAGGGAAGCTTCAGAACATGATATTTTCTCCTCCCACTATAGTAGAAAGGGTCTTTCTCGTAGTTGCACATCAAATCTAAGTTGTCTGAAGTGTTTTTCCAAAGTTTTCAACATTTTTATGTTTGGTGTTCCTGAATCGACCTTATCTCAGGCCGAAAACGCGTTTTCTGCATTGTGCAATAACTTTGCAGGGAAGTTTCAGAGCATGAAATTTTAACCTGCCACTATAGCAGAAAAGGTCTTTCTAGTAGTTGCACATCAAATCTAAGCTGTCTGAAGTGTTTTTCCGATGTTTTCAACATTTTTTTGTTTGGCCTTCGGGAACCCACCTTATCTCAGGCTGAAAACGCATTTTACGCATTGTGCCATAACTTTGCATAAAGCTTTAGAACATGAAATTTTCACCTCCCACTATAGCAGAAAGGGTCTTTCTAGTAGTTGCACATCAAATCTTAGCTGTCTGAAGTGGCTTTCCAACGTTATCAACATTTTTATGTTTGACGTTCCGGAACCCACCTTATCTAAGGCTGAACACCCGTTCTCTGCATTGTGCCATAACTTTGGAGGGAAGCTTCAGAACATGACATTTTCACCCCCCACTATAGCAGAAAGGGTCTGTCTTGTAGTTGCACATCAAATCTAAGCTGTCTGAAGTGTTTTTCCAAATTTATCAACATTTTTATGTTTGGCGTTCCGGAACCCACCTTATCTTAGGCTGAAAACGCGTTTTCTCCATTGTGCCATAACTTTGCAGGGAAGCTTCAGAACA
This sequence comes from Synchiropus splendidus, assembly GCF_027744825.2. Classification (NCBI taxonomy): domain Eukaryota; kingdom Metazoa; phylum Chordata; class Actinopteri; order Syngnathiformes; family Callionymidae; genus Synchiropus; species Synchiropus splendidus. Next base: position 2,873,322 of record NC_071338.1, read on the forward strand.
TGAAATTTTCACCTCCCACTATAGCAGAAAGGGTCTTTCTAGTACTTGCACATCAAATCTATGCTGTCTGAAGTGTATTTCAAAAGTTATCATATTTTTTATGTTTGGCGTTCCTGAATCGACCTTATCTCAGGCTGAAAACGCGTTTAATGCATTGTTCCATATCTTTGCAGGGAAGCTTCAGAACATGAAATTTTCACTCCCCACTATAGCAGAAAGGGTCTGTCTTGCAGTTGCACATCAAATCTAAGCTGTCTGAAGTGTTTTTCCAAAGTTATCAACATTTTTACGTTTGGCGTTCCGGAACCCACCTTATCTCAGGCTGAAAATGCGTTTTCTCCATTGTGCCATAACTTTGCAGGGAAGCTTCAGAACATGAAATTTTCACCTCCCACAATGGCAGAAAGGGTCTTTCTAGTAGTTGCACATCGAATCTAAGCTGTCTGGTGTTTTTCCAAAGTTATCAACATTTTTATGTTTCTCGTTCCTGAACCCACCTTATAGGCTGAAAATGCGTTTTCTGCATTGACCCATAACTTTGCTGGGAAGCTTCAGAACATGAAATTTTCACCTCCCACTATAGCAGAAAGGATCTGTCTTGTAGTTGCACATCAAATCTCAGCTGTCAGAAGTATTTTTCCAAAGTTATGAACATTTTTGTGTTTGGCGTTCCGGAATCGACCTAATCTCAGGCTGAAAACGCGTTTTACGCATTGTGCCATAACTTTGGTGGGAAGCTTCAGATCATCGAATTTTCACCACCCACTATATCAGAAAGGGTCTTTCTATTAGTTGCACATAAAATCTAAGCAGTCTGAAGTGTTTTTCCAAAGTTATCAACATTTTTATGTTTGGCCAACCGGAATCTATCTTATCTCAGGCTGAAGACGTGTTTTCTGCATTGTGCCATAACTTTGCAGGCAAGCTTCAGAACATGAAATTTTCACATCCCACTATAGCAGAAATGGTCTTTCTAGTAGTTGCACATCAAATCTAAGCTGTCTGAAGTGTTTTTCCAAAGTTATCAACATTTTTACGTTTGGCGTTCCGGAATCGACCTTATCTCAGGCTGAAAACGCGTTTTCGGAATTGTGCCATAACTTTGCAGGGAAGCTTCGGAACATGAAATTTTCACCTCCCACTATAGCAGAAAAGGTCTTTCTAGTAGTTGCACTTCAAATCTAAGCTCTCTGAAGTGTTTTTCGAAAGTTATCAACATTTTAATGTTTGGCGTTCCAGAATTGACCTTATCTCAGGCTGAAAACGCGTTTTACGCATTGTGCCATAACTTTGGTGGGAAGCTTCAGATCATCGAATTTTCACCACCCACTATATCAGAAAGGGTCTTTCTAGTAGTTGCACATAAAATCTAAGCAGTCTGAAGTGTTTTTCCAAAGTTATCAACATTTTTATGTTTGGCGAACCGGAATCTATCTTATCTCAGGCTGAAGACGTGTTTTCTGCATTGTGCCATAACTTTGCAGGCAAGCTTCAGAACATGAAATTTTCACATCCCACTATAGCAGAAATGGTCTTTCTAGTAGTTGCACATCAAATCTAAGCTGTCTGAAGTGTTTTTCCAAAGTTATCAACATTTTTATGTTTGGCGTTCCGGAATCGACCTTATCTCAGGCTGAAAACGCGTTTTCGGAATTGTGCCATAACTTTGCAGGGAAGCTTCGGAACATGAAATTTTCACCTCCCACTATAGCAGAAAAGGTCTTTCTAGTAGTTGCACTTCAAATCTAAGCTCTCTGAAGTGTTTTTCGAAAGTTATCAACATTTTAATGTTTGGCGTTCCGGAATTGACCTTATCTCAGGCTGAAAACGCGTTTTACGCATTCTGCCATAACTTTGCATAAAGCTTCAGAACATGAAATTTTCACCTCCCACTATAGCAGAAAGGGTCTGTCTTTAAGTTGCACATCAAATATCAGCTGTCTGAAGTGTTTTTCCAAAGTTATCAACATTTTTATGTTTGGCGTTCCGGAATCGACCTTATCTCAGGCTGAAAACGCGTTTTACGCATTGTGCCATAACTTTGGTGGGAAGCTTCAGATCATCGAATTTTCACCACCCACTATATCAGAAAGGGTCTTTCTAGTAGTTGCACATAAAATCTAAGCAGTCTGATGTGTTTTTCAAAAGTTATCAACATTTTTATGTTTGGCGTACCGGAATCTATCTTATCTCAGGCTGAAGACGTGTTTTCTGCATTGTGCCATAACTTTGCAGGCAAGCCTCAGAACATGAAATTTTCACATCCCACTATAGCAGAAATGGACTTTCTAGTAGTTGCACATCAAATCTAAGCTGTCTGAAGTGTTTTTCCAAAGTTATCAACATTTTAATGTTTGGCGTTCCGGAATTGACCTTATCTCAGGCTGAAAACGCGTTTTACGCATTGTGCCATAACTTTGCATAAAGCTTCAGAACATGAAATTTTCACCTCCCACTATAGCAGAAAGGGTCTTTCAAGTAGTTGCAGATCAAATCTAAGCTGTCTGAAGTGTTTTTCCAAAGTTATCAACACTTTTATGTTTGGCGTTCCGGAATCGACCTTATCTCAGGCTGAAAACACGATTTACGCATTCTGCCATAACTTTGCAGGGAAGCTTCAGAACATGAAATTTTCATATCCCACTATAGCAGAAAGGGTCTTTCTAGTAGTTGCACATCAAATCTAAGCTGTTGAAGTGTTTTTCCAAAGTTATCAACATTTTTATGTTTGGCGTTCTGGAACCCACCTTATCTCAGTCTGAAAACGTGTTTTTTGCATTGTGCCATAACTTTGCAGGGATGCCACAGAACATGAAATTTTCACCTGCCGCTATAGCAGAAAGGGTCTTTCTAGTAGTTGCACTTCAAATCTAAGCTCTCTGAAGTGTTTTTCCAAAGTTATCAACATTTTTATGTTTGGCGTTCCGGAACCCACCTTATCTCAGGCTGAAAACGCGTTTTCTCCATTGTGCCATAACTTTGCAGGGAAGCTTCAGAACATGAAATTTTCACCTCCCACTATAGCAGAAAGGGTATTTCTAGTACTTGCACATCAAATCTAAGCTGTCTGAAGTGTATTTCAAAAGTTATCAACTTTTTTATGTTTGGCGTTCCGTAATCGACCTTATCTCAGGCCGAAAACGCGTTTTCGGAATTGTGCCATAATTTGGCAGAGAAGCTTCAGAACATGAAATTTCCACCTCCCACTATAGCAGAAAGGGTCTTTCTAGTAGTTGCACATCAAATCTAAGCTGTCTGATATGTTTTTCCAAAGTTATCTACTTTTTTCTGTTTGGCGTTCCGGAATCGACCTTATCTCGGCCTGAAAACGCGTTTTCTGCATTGTGCCATAACTTTGCAGGGAAGCTTCAGGACATGAAATTTTCACCTCCCACTGTAGCAGAAAGGGTCTTTCTAGTAGTTGCACATCAAATCTAAGCTGTCTGAAGTGTTTTTCCAAAGTTATCACAATTCTTATGTTTGGCGTTCCGGAATCGACCTTATCTCGGCCTGAAAACGCGTTTTCTGCATTGTGCCATAACTTTGCAGGGAAGCTTCCGTACATGAAATTTTCACCTCCCACTGTAGCAGAAAGGGTGTTTCTAGTAGTTGCACATCAAATCTAAGCTGTCCGAAGTGTTTTTCCATAGTTATCAACATTTTTATGTTTGCCGTTCTGGAACCCAAATAATCTCAGGCTGAAAACGCGTTTTCTGCATTGTGCCATAACTTTTCAGGGAAGCTTCAGAACATGAAATGTTCGCCTCCCACTATAGCAGAAAGGGTCTTTCTTGTAGTTGCACATCAAATCTAAGCTGTCTGTAGTGTTTTTCCAAAGTTATCAACATTTTTACGTTTGGCGTTCTGGAACCCACCTTATCTCAGACTGAAAACGCGTTTTCTGCATTGTGCCATAACTTTGCAGGGAGACTTCAGAACATGAAATTTTCTCCTCCCACTATAGCAGAAAGGGTATTTCTAGTAGTTGCACATCAAATCTAAGTTGTCTGAAGTGTTTTTCCAAAGTTATCAACATTCTTATGTTTGGCGTTCCGGAACCCACATTATCTCAAGCTGAAAACTCGTTTTCTGCATTGTGCCATAACTTTGCAGGGAAGCTTCAGAACATGAAATGTTCACCTCCCACTATAGCAGAAAGGGTCTTTCTAGTAGTTGCACATCAAATCTAAGCTGTTTGAAGTGTTTTTCCGAAGTTAACACCATTTTTATGTTTGGCGTTCCAGAAACAACCTTATCTCTGGCTGAAAACGCGTTTTACGCAATTTGCCATAACTTTGCAGGAAAGCTTCAGAACATGAAATTTTCACCTTCCACTGTAGCAGAAAGGGTCTTTCTAGTAGTTGAACATCAAATCTAAGCTGTCTGAAGTGTTTTTCCAAAGTTGTCAACATTTTTATGTTTGGCGTTCCGGAATCAACCTTATCTCAGACAGAAAACGCGTTTTCTGCATTGTGCCATAAGTTTTCTGTGAAGATTCAGAACATGAAATTTTCACCTTCCACTATAGCAGAAAGGTTCTTTCTAGTAGTTGCACATCAAATCTAAGCTGTCTGAAGTGTTTTTCAAAAGTTATCAACATTTTTATGTTTGGCGTTACGGAACCCCCCTTATCTCAGGCTGAAAACAGGTTTTCTGCATTGTGCCTTAACTTTGCATGGAAGCTTCCGAACATGACATTTTCACCTCCCACTATAGCAGAAAGGGTCTTTCTAGTTGTTGCACAACAAAACTAAGCTGTCTGATGTGTTTTTCCAAAGTTATCAACATTCTTATGTTTGGCGTTCCGGAATCAAACTTATCTTAGGCTGAAAACGCGTTTTACGCATTGTGCAATAACTTTGCAGGGAAGCTTCAGAACATGAAATTTTCACCTCCCACTATAGCAGAAAGGGTCTTTCTAGTAGTTGCACATCAAATCTAAGCTGTCTGAAGTGCTTTTCCAAAGTTATCAACATTTTTATGTTTGGCGTTCCGGAACCCACCTTGTCTCAGGCTGTAAATGCGTTTTCTGCATTGTGCCATAACTTTGAAGGAAAGCTTCAGAACATGAAAGTTTCACCTCCCACTATAGCAGAAAGGGTCTTTTTAGTAGTTGCACATCAAATATAAGCTGTCAGAAATGTTTTTCCAAAGTTATCAACATTTTTATGTTTGGCGTTCCGGAATCAACCTTATCTCAGGCTGAAGACGCGTTTTACGCATTGTGCCATAACTTTGCAGGGAAGTTCCAGAAAATGAAATTTTCGCCTCCCACTATAGCAGAATGGGTTTTTCGAGGAGTTGCCCATCAAATCTAAGCTGTCTGAAGTGTTTTTCGAAAGTTAACAACATTTTTAAGTTTGGCGTTCCGGAATCGACCTTATCTCAGGCTGAAAACGCGGTTTCTGCATTGTTCCTTAACTTTGCAGGGAAGCTTCAGAACATGAAATTTTCAACTCCCACTATAACAGACAGGTTCTTTCTAGTAGTTGCACATCAAATCTAAGTTGTCTGAAGTGTTTTTCGAAAGCTATCAACATTTTTTAGGTTGGCGTTCCGGAAACGACCTTATCTGGGGCTGAAAACGCGTTTTCTGCATTGTTCCATAATTTTGCAGGGAAGCTTCAGAACATGAAATTTTAACCTCCCACTATAGCAGAAAGGGTCTTTCAAGTCGTTGCACATCAAATCTAAGCTGTCTGAAGTGTTTTTCCAAAGTCATAAACATTTTTATGTTTGGCGTTCCGGAACCCACCTTATCTGAGGCTGAAAACGCGTTTTCTGCATTGTGCCATAACTTTGCAGGGAAGCTTCAGAACATGAAATTTTCACCTCCCACTATAGCAGAAAGGGTCTTTCTAGTCGTTGCACATTAAATCTAAGCTGTCTGAAGTGTTTTTCCAAAGTTATCAACATTTGTACGTTTGCTGCTCCGGAACCCACATTATCTCGGGCTGAAAACGCGTTTTCTGCATTGTGCCATAACTTTGCAGGGAAGCTTCAGAACATGAAATTTTAACCTCCCACTGTGGCAGAAAGGGTCTTTCTAGTAGTTGCACATCAAATCTAAGCTGTCTGAAGTGTTTTTCCAAAGTTATCAACATTTTTACGTTTGCTGCTCCGGAACCCACATTATCACGGGCTGAAAACGCGTTTTCTGCATTGTGCCATAACTTTGCAGGGAAGCTTCAGAACATGAAATTTTAACCTCCCACTATAGCAGAAAGGGTCTTTTTAGTAGTTGCACATCAAATCTAAGCTGTCTGAAGTGTTTTTTGAAAGTTATCAACATTTTTATGTTTGGCGTTCCGGAACCCACCTTGTCTCAGGCTGAAAACGCGTTTTCTGCATTGTGCCATAACTTTGAAGGAAAGCTTCAGAACATGAAAGTTTCACCTCCCACTATAGCAGAAAGGGTCTTTTTAGGAGTTACACATCAAATCTAAGCTGTCTGAAGGGTTTTTCCAAAGTTATCCACATTTTTATGTTTGGCGTTCCGGAACCCACCTTATCTCAGGCTGAAAACGCGTTTTCTGCATTGTCCCTTAACTTTGCAGGGAAGCATCAGAACATAAAATTTTCAGCTCCCACTATGACAAACAGGGTCTTTCTAATAGTTGCACATCAAATCTAATCTGTCTGAAGTGTTTTTCGAAAGTTATCAATATTTTTAAGTTTGGAGTTCCGGAACCCTCTTTATCTCAGGCTGAAAACGCGTTTTCTGCATTGTCCCATAACTTTGAAGGAAAGCTTCAGAACATGAAAGTTTCACCTCCCACTATAGCAGTAATGGTCTTTCTAGTAGTTGCACATCAAATCTAAGCTGTCTGAAGTGTTTTTCAAAAGTTATCAACATTTTTAAGTTTGGCGTTCCGGAATCAACCTTATCTCAGGCTGAAGACGCGTTTTACGCATTGTGCCATAACTTTGCAGGGAAGTTCCAGAAAATGAAATTTTCGCCTCCCACTATAGCAGAATGGGTTTTTCGAGGAGTTGCCCATCAAATCTAAGCTGTCTGAAGTGTTTTTCGAAAGTTAACAACATTTTTAAGTTTGGCGTTCCGGAATCGACCTTATCTCAGGCTGAAAACGGGTTTTACGCATTGTCCCATAACTTTCCAGGGAAGCTTCAGAACATGAAATTTTTACCTCCCACTATAGCAGAAAGGGTCTTTCTAGTAGTTGCACATCAAATCTAAGCTGTCTGAAGTGGTTTTCCAAAGTTATCAACATTTTTATGTTGGGCGTTCCGGAACCCACCTTTTTTCAGGCTGAAAACTGGTTTTCTGCATTGTGCCATAACTTTGCAGGGAAGCTTCAGAACATGAAATTTTCACCTCCCACAAAAGCAGAAAGGTTCTTTCTAGTAGTTGCACATCAAATCTAAGCTGTCCGAAATGTTTTTTCCAAAGTTATCAACATTTTTATGTTTGGCGTTCCGGAACCCACCTTATCTCAGGCTGAAAACGCGGTTTCTGCATTGTTCCTTAACTTTGCAGGGAAGCTTCAGAACATGAAATTTTCAACTCCCACTATAACAGACAGGGTCTTTCTAGTAGTTGCACATCAAATCTTAGTTGTCTGAAGTGTTTTTCGAAAGCTATCAACATTTTTTAGGTTGGCGTTCCGGAAACGACCTTAACTGGGGCTGAAAACGCGTTTTCTGCATTGTTCCATAACTTTGAAGGGAAGCTTCAGAACATGAAATTTTAACCTCCCACTATAGCAGAAAGGGTCTTTCAAGTCGTTGCACATCGAATCTAAGCTGTCTGAAGTGTTTTTCCAAAGTCATCAACATTTTTATGTTTGGCGTTCCGGAACCCACCTAATCTCTGGCTGAAAACGCGTTTTACGCATTGTCCCATAACTTTCCAGGGAAGCTTCAGAACATGAAATTTTTACCTCCCACTATGGCAGAAAGGGTCTTTCTAGTAGTTGCACATCAAATCTAAGCTGTCTGATATGTTTTTTCCAAAGTTATCAACATTTTTATGTTTGGCGTTCCGGAACTCAGCTTATCTCAGGTTGAAAACGCGTTTTCTGCATTGTCCCATAACTTTGCAGGGAAGCTTCAGAACATGAAATTTTCACTTCCCACAATAGCAGAAAGGGTCTTTCTAGTAGTTGCACATCAAATCTAAGCTGAATGAAGTTTTTTTCCAAAGCTTTCAACATTTTTATGTTTGGCGTTCCTGAATCGACCTTATCTCAGGCTGAAAACGCGTTTAACGCATTGTGCCATAACTTTGCAGGGAAGTTCCAGAAAATGAAAATTTCACCTCCCACTATAGCAGAAAGGGTTTTTCTAGTAGTTGCACATCAAATCTAAGCTGTCTGAAGTGTTTTTCGAAAGTTATCAACATTTTTATGTTTGGCGTTCCGGAACCCACCTTATCCCAGGCTGAAAACGCGTTTTCTGCATTGTGCCATAACTTTGCAGGGAAGCTTCAGAACATGAAAAATTTCACCTCCCACTATAGCAGAAAGGGTCTTTCTAGTAGTTGCACAGCAAATCTAAGCTGTCTGAAGTGTTTTTCGAAAGTTATCAACATTTTTATGTTTGGCGTTCCGGAACCCACTTTATCTCAGGCTGAAAACGCGTTTTCTGCATTGTGCCATAACTTTGCAGGGAAGCCTCAGAACATGAAATTTTCAAATCCCACTATGACAGACAGGGTCTTTGTAGTAGTTGCACATCAAATCTAAGCTGTCTGAAGTGTTTTTCCAAAGTTATCAACATTTTTATGTTTGGCGTTCCGGAACCCAACTTGTCTCAGGCTGAAAACGCGTTTTCTGCTTTGTGCCATAACTTTGATGGGAATCTTCAGAACATCAAAGTTTCACCTCCCACTATAGCAGAAAGGGTCTTTCTTGTAGTTGCACATCAAATATAAGCTGTCTGATGTGTTTTTCCAAAGTTATCAACATTTTTATGTTTGGCGTTCCGGAACCCACCTTATCTCAGGCTGAAAACGCGTTTTCTGCATTGTGCCATAACTTTGCAGGAAAGCTTCAAAAATGAAATTTTCCCCTCCCTCTATAGCAGAAAGGGTCTTTCTAGTAGTTGCACCTCAAATCTAAGCTCTCTGAAGTGTTTTTCCAAAGTTATCAACATTTTTATTTTTGGCGTTCCGGAAAACATCTTATCTCAGGCTGAAAACGTGTTTTCTGCCTTGTGCCATAACTTTGAAGGAAAGCTTCAGAACACGAAAGTTTCACCTACCACTATAGCAGAAATTGTCTTTCTAGTGGTTGCACATCAAATATAAGCTGTCTGAAGTGTTTTTCCAAAGTTAACAACATTTTAATGTTTGGCGTTCCGGAATCGACCTTTTCTCAGCCTGAAAACGCGTTTTACGCATTGTGCCATTACTTCTCAGGGAAGCTTAAGAACATTAAATGTTCACCTCCCACTATAGCAGAAAGGGTCTTTCTAGTAGTTGCTCATCAAATCTAAGCTGTCTGAAATGTTTTCCGAAAGTTATCAACATTTTTATGTTTGGCGTTCCGGAATCGACCTTATCTCAGGCTGAAAACACGTTTTACGCATTGTGCCATAACTTTGCAGGGAACCTTTAGAACATGAAATTTTCACCTCCCACTATAGCAGAAAGGGTCTTTCTAGTAGTTGCACATCAAATCTAAGCTGTCTGAAGTGTTGTTCCAAAGTTATCAACATTTTTACGTTTGGCGTTTCGGAAACCACCTTATCTCAGGCTGAAAACGCGTTTTCTGCATTGTGCCATAACTTCTCAGGGAAGTTTCAGAACATGAAATGTTCACCTCCCACTATAGCAGAAAGGGTCTTTCTAGAAGTCGCACATCAAATCTAAGCTGTCTGAAGTGTTTTTCCAAAGTTATCAACATTTTTATGTTTGGCGTTACAGAATCGACCTGATTTCAGGATGAAAAATTGTTTTCTGCATTGTCCCATAACTTTCCAGGGAAGCTTCAGAACATGAAATTTTGACCTAACACTATAGCAGAAAGGGTCTTTCTAGTAGTTGCACATCAAATCTAAGCTGTCTGAAGTGTTTTTCGAAAGTTATCAACATTTTTATGTTTGGCGTTCCAGAATCGACCTTATCTCAAGCTGAAAACGCGTTTTCTGCATTGTGCCATAACTTTGAATGGAAGCTTCAGAACATGAAATTTTTACCTCCCACTATAGCAGAAAGGGTCTTTCTAGTAGTTGCACATCAAATCTAAGCTGTCTGAAGTGTTTTTCCAAAGTGATCAACATTTTTACGTTTGGCGTTTCGGAACCCACCTTATCACAGGCTGAAAACGCGTTTTCTGCATTGTGCCATAACTTCTCAGGGAAGCTTCAGAACATGAAATGTTCACCTCCCACTATAGCAGAAAGGGTCTTTCTAGTAGTTGCACATCAAATCTAAGCTGTCTGAAGTGTTTTTCCAAAGTGATCAACATTTTTACGTTTGGCGTTTCGGAACCCACCTTATCACAGGCTGAAAACGCGTTTTCTGCATTGTGCCATAACTTCTCAGGGAAGCTTCAGAACATGAAATGTTCACCTCCCACAAAAGCAGAAAGGGTCTTTCTAGTAGTTGCACATCAAATCTAAGCTGTCTGAAGTGTTTTTCCAAAGTTATCAACATTTTTATGTTTGGCGTTCCGAAACCCACCTTATCTCAGGCTGAAAAGCGTTTTTGTGCATTGTGCCATAACTTTTCAGGGAAGCTTCAGAAAATGAAATTTTCACCTCCCACTATAGCAGAAAGGGTCTTTCTAGTAGTTGCACATCAAATCTAAGCTGTCTGAAGTGTTTTTCCAAAGTTAGCAACATTTTAATGTTTGGCGTTCCGGAATCGACCTTTTCTCAGCCTGAAAACGCGTTTTACGCATTGTGCCATTACTTCTCAGGGAAGCTTCAGAACATGAAATGTTCACCTCCCACTATAGCAGAAAGGGTCTTTCTAGTAGTTGCACATCAAATCTAAGCTGTCTGAAATGTTTTCCGAAAGTTATCAAGATTTTTATGTTTGGCGTTCCGGAACCCACCTTATCTCAAGCAGAAAACGCGTTTTCTGCATTGTGCCATAACTTTGCAGGGAAGTTTCAGAACATGAAATTTTCACGTCCAACTATAGCAGAAAGGGTCTTTCTAGTAGTTGCACATCAAATCTAAGCTGTCTGAAATGTTTTTCGAAAGTTTTCAACATTTTTATGTTTGGCGTTCCGGAACCCACCTTATCTCAAGCTGAAAACGCGTTTTCTGCATTGTGCCATAACTTTGCAGGGAAGTTTCAGAACATGAAATTTTCACGTCCAACTATAGCAGAAAGGGTCTTTCTAGTAGTTGCACATCAAATCTAAGCTGTCTGATGTGTTTTTCCTAAGTTAATAACATTTTTATGTTTGGCGTTCCGAAATCGAACTTATCTCAGGCTGAAAACACGTTTTACGCATTGTGCCATAACTTTGCAGGGAACCTTTAGAACATGAAATTTTCACCTCCCACTATAGCAGAAAGGGTCTTTCTAGTAGTTGCACATCAAATCTAAGCTGTCTGAAGTGTTGTTCCAAAGTTATCAACATTTTTACGTTTGGCGTTTCGGAAACCACCTTATCTCTGGCTGAAAACGCGTTTTCTGCATTGTGCCATAACTTCTCAGGGAAGCTTCAGAACATGAAATGTTCACCTCCCACTATAGCAGAAAGGGTCTTTCTAGAAGTTGCACATCAAATCTAAGCTGTCTGAAGTGTTTTTCCAAAGTTATCAACATTTTTATCTTTTGGCGTTACAGAATCGACCTTATTTCAGGATGAAAAATTGTTTTCTGCATTGCCCCATAACTTTCCAGGGAAGCTTCAGAACATGAAATTTTGACCTAACACGATAGCAGAAAAGGTCTTTCTAGTAGTTGCACATCAAATCTAAGCTGTCTGAAGTGTTTTTCGAAAGTTATCAACATTTTTATGTTTGGCTTTCCAGAATCGACCTTATCTCATGCTGAAAACGAGTTGTCTGCATTGTGCCATAACTTTGCAGGGAAGTTTCAGAAACAGAAATTTTCACGTCCAACTATAGCAGAAAGGGTCTTTCTAGTAGTTGCACATCAAATCTAAGCTGTCTGAAATGTTTTTCGAAAGTTTTCAACATTTTTATGTTTGGCGTTCCGGAACCCACCTTATCTCAAGCTGAAAACGCGTTTTCTGCATTGTGCCATAACTTTGCAGGGAAGTTTCAGAACATGAAATTTTCACGTCCAACTATAGCAGAAAGGGTCTTTCTAGTAGTTGCACATCAAATCTAAGCTGTCTGATGTGTTTTTCCTAAGTTAATAACATTTTTATGTTTGGCGTTCCGAAATCGAACTTATATCAGGCTGAAAACACGTTTTACGCATTGTGCCATAACTTTGCAGGGAACCTTTAGAACATGAAATTTTCACCTCCCACTATAGCAGAAAGGGTCTTTCTAGTAGTTGCACATCAAATCTAAGCTGTCTGAAGTGTTGTTCCAAAGTTATCAACATTTTTACGTTTGGCGTTTCGGAAACCACCTTATCTCTGGCTGAAAACGCGTTTTCTGCATTGTGCCATAACTTCTCAGGGAAGCTTCAGAACATGAAATGTTCACCTCCCACTATAGCAGAAAGGGTCTTTCTAGAAGTTGCACATCAAATCTAAGCTGTCTGAAGTGTTTTTCCAAAGTTATCAACATTTTTATGTTTTGGCGTTACAGAATCGACCTTATTTCAGGATGAAAAATTGTTTTCTGCATTGCCCCATAACTTTCCAGGGAAGCTTCAGAACATGAAATTTTGACCTAACACGATAGCAGAAAAGGTCTTTCTAGTAGTTGCACATCAAATCTAAGCTGTCTGAAGTGTTTTTCGAAAGTTATCAACATTTTTATGTTTGGCTTTCCAGAATCGACCTTATCTCATGCTGAAAACGAGTTGTCTGCATTGTGCCATAACTTTGCAGGGAAGCTTCAGAAAATGAAATTTTCACCTCCCACTATAGCAGAAAGGGTTTTTCTAGTAGTTGCACATCTAATCTAAGCTGTCTGAAGTGTTTTTCCAAAGTTATCAACATTTTTATGTTTGGCGTTCCGGAATCGACCTTATCTCAGGCAGAAAACATGTTTTACGCATTGTGCCATAACTTTACAGGGAAGCTTCAGAACATGAAATGTTCACCTCCCTCTGTAGCAGAAAGGGTCTTTCTAGTAGTTGCACATCAAATCGAAGCTGTCTGAAGTGTTTTTCCAAAGTTATCAACATTTTTATGTTTGGCGTTCCGGATCCCACCTCATCTCAGGCTGAAAACGCATTTTCTGCATTGTGCCATAACTTTGCATGGATGCTTCCGAACATGAAATTTTGGCCTCCTACTATAGCAGAAAGGGTCTTTTTAGTAGTTGCACATCAAATCTAAGCTGGCTGAAGTGTTTTTCGAAAGTTATCAACATTTTTATGTTTGGCGTTCCGGAATCGACCTTATCTCAGGCTGAAAACGCGTTTTTTGCATTGTGCCATAACTTTGCATGGATGCTTCCGAACATGAAATTTTCATGTCCCACTATCGCAGAAAGGGTCTTTCTAGTAGTTGCACATCAAATCTAAGCTGTCTGAAGTGTTTTTCCAAAGTTATCAACATTTTTATGTTTGGCATTCCGGAATCGACCTTATTTCAGGCTGAAAACGCGTTTTCTGCATTGTGCCATAACTTTGCAGGGAAGCTTCAGAACATGAAATTTTCACCTCCCACTATAGCAGAAAGGGTCTTTCTAGTAGTTGAACATCAAATCTGTGCGGTCAGAAGTGATTTTCCAAAGTTATCAACATTTTTATGTTCGGCGTTCCGAAATCGACCTCATCTCAGGCTGAAAACGCGTTTTCTGCATTGTGCCATTACTTTGCAGAGAAGCTTCAGAACATGAAATTTTCACCTCCCACTACAACAGAAAGGGTGTTTCTTGCAGTTGCACATCAAATCTAAGCTGTCTGAAGTGTTTTTCAAAAGTTATCAACGTTTTTATGTTTGGCGTTCCGGAATCGACCTTATCTCAGGCTGAAAACACGTTTTACGCATTGTGACATAACTTTCCAGGGAAGCTTCAGAACATGAAATGTTCACCTCCCACTGTAGCAGAAAGGGTCTTTCTAGTAGTTGCACATCAAATCGAAGCTGTCTGAAGTGTTTTTCCAAAGTTATCAACATGTTTATGTTTGGCGTTCCGGAACCCACCTCATCTCAGGATGAAAACGCGTTTTCTGCATTGTGCCATAACTTTGCATGGATGCTTCCGAACATGAAATTTTCACCTCCCACTATAGCAGAAAGGGTCTTTCTAGCAGTTGCACATCAAATCTAAGCTGTCTGAAGTGTTTTTCGAAAGTTATCAACATTTTTATGTTTGACGTTCCGGAACCCACCTTATCTCAGGCTGAAAACGTGTTATCTGCATTGTGCTATAACTTTGCAGAGAAGCTTCAGAACATGAAATTTTCACCTCCCACTACAGCAGAAAGGGTCTTTCTAGTAGTTGCACATCAAATCTAAGCTGTCTGAAGTGTTTTTCGAAAGTTATCAACATTTTTATGTTTGGCGTTTCGGAAACAACCTTGTCTCAGGCTGAAAACACGTTTTCTGCATCGTGCCATAACTTTGCAGAGAAGCTTCAGAACATGAAATGTTCACCTCCCACTATAGCAGAAAGGGTCTTTCTAGTAGTTGCACATCAAATCTAAGCTGTCTGAAGTGTTTTTCCAAAGTTATCAACATTTTTATGTTTGGCATTCCGGAATCGACCTTATTTCAGGCTGAAAACGCGTTTTCTGCATTGTGCCATAACTTTGCAGGGAAGCTTCAGAACATGAAATTTTCACCTCCCACTATAGCAGAAAGGGTCTTTCTAGTAGTTGAACATCAAATCTGTGCGGTCAGAAGTGATTTTCCAAAGTTATCAACATTTTTATGTTCGGCGTTCCGAAATCGACCTCATCTCAGGCTGAAAACGCGTTTTCTGCATTGTGCCATTACTTTGCAGAGAAGCTTCAGAACATGAAATTTTCACCTCCCACTACAACAGAAAGGGTGTTTCTTGCAGTTGCACATCAAATCTAAGCTGTCTGAAGTGTTTTTCAAAAGTTATCAACGTTTTTATGTTTGGCGTTCCGGAATCGACCTTATCTCAGGCTGAAAACACGTTTTACGCATTGTGACATAACTTTACAGGGAAGCTTCAGAACATGAAATGTTCACCTCCCACTGTAGCAGAAAGGGTCTTTCTAGTAGTTGCACATCAAATCGAAGCTGTCTGAAGTGTTTTTCCAAAGTTATCAACATGTTTATGTTTGGCGTTCCGGAACCCACCTCATCTCAGGATGAAAACGCGTTTTCTGCATTGTGCCATAACTTTGCATGGATGCTTCCGAACATGAAATTTTCACCTCCCACTATAGCAGAAAGGGTCTTTCTAGCAGTTGCACATCAAATCTAAGCTGTCTGAAGTGTTTTTCGAAAGTTATCAACATTTTTATGTTTGACGTTCCGGAACCCACCTTATCTCAGGCTGAAAACGTGTTATCTGCATTGTGCTATAACTTTGCAGAGAAGCTTCAGAACATGAAATTTTCACCTCCCACTACAGCAGAAAGGGTCTTTCTAGTAGTTGCACATCAAATCTAAGCTGTCTGAAGTGTTTTTCGAAAGTTATCAACATTTTTATGTTTGGCGTTCCGGAAACAACCTTGTCTCAGGCTGAAAACACGTTTTCTGCATCGTGCCATAACTTTGCAGAGAAGCTTCAGAACATGAAATGTTCACCTCCCACTATAGCAGAAAGGGTCTTTCTAGTAGTTGCACATCAAATCTAAGCTGTCTGAAGTGTTTTTCAAAAGTTATCAACATTTTTATTTTTGGCGTTCCGGAATCGACCTTATCTCAGGATGAAAAATCCTTTTCTGCATTGTCCCATAACTTTGCAGGGAAGCTTCAGAACATGAAATTTTGACCTCCCACTATAGCAAAAATGGTCTTTCTAGTAGTTGCACATCAAATCTAAGCTGTCTGAACTGTTTTTTGAAAGTTATCAACATTTTTATGTTTGGCGTTCCGGAATCGACCTTATTTCAGGCTGAAAACGCGTTTTCTGCATTGTGCCATAACTTTGCAGGGAAGCTTCAGAACATGAAATTTTCACCTCCCACTATAGCAGAAAGGGTCTTTCTAGCAGTTGCACATCAAATCTAAGCTGTCTGAAGTGTTTTTCGAAAGTTATCAACATTTTTATGTTTGGCGTTCCGGAACCCACCTTATCTCAGGCTGAAAACGTGTTATCTGCATGGTGCCATAACTTTGCAGAGAAGCTTCAGAACATGAAATTTTCACCTCCCACTATAGTAGAAAGCGTCTTTCTAGTTGTTGCACATCAAATCTAAGCTGTCTGACGTGTTTTTCCAAAGTTATCAACATTTTTATGTTTGGCGGTCCGGAATCGACCTCATCTCAGGCTGAAAACGCGTTTTCTGCATTGTGCCATTACTTTGCAGAGAAGCTTCAGAACATGAAATTTTCACCTCCCACTACAGCAGAAAGGGTCTTTCTAGTAGTTGCACATCAAATCTAAGCTGTCTGAAGTGTTTTTCGAAAGTTATCAACATTTTTATGTTTGGCGTTCCGGAAACAACCTTATCTCAGGCTGAAAACACGTTTTCTGCATCGTGCCATAACTTTGCATGGAAGCTTCAGAACATGAAATGTTCACCTCCCACTATAGCAGAAAGGGTCTTTCTAGGAGTTGCACATCAAATCCAAGCTGTCTGAAGTGTTTTTCAAAAGTTATCAACATTTTTATGTTTGGCGTTCCGGAACCAACCTTATCTCAGGCTGAAAACACGTTTTCTGCATCGTGCCATAACTTTGTAGAGAAGCTTCAGAACATGAAATGTTCACCTCCCACTATAGCAGAAAGGGTCTTTCTAGTAGTTGCACATCAAATATAAGCTTTCTGAAGTGTTTTTCAAAAGTTATCAACATTTTTATTTTTGGCGTTCCGGAATCGACCTTATCTCAGGATGAAAAATCCTTTTCTGTATTGTCCCATAACTTTGAAGGGAAGCTTCAGAACATGAAATTTTGACCTCCCACTATAGCAAAAATGGTCTTTCTAGTAGTTGCACATCAAATCTAAGCTGTCTGAACTGTTTTTTGAAAGTTATCAACATTTTTATGTTTGGCGTTCCGGAATCGACCTTATCTCAGGCTGAAAATGCATTTTCTGCTTTTTGGCATAACTATGCAGGGATGCATCAGAACATGAAATTTTCACATCCCACTATCGCAAAAAGGGTCTTTCTAGTACTTGCACATCAAATCTAAGCTGTCTGAAATGTTTTTCCAAAGTTATCAACATTTTTATGTTTGGCGTTCCAGAATCGACCTTATCTCAGGCTGAAAACGTGTTTTCTGCATTGTGCCATAACTTTGCAGAGAAGCTTCAGAACATTAAATTTTCACAGCCCACTATAGTAGAAAGGGCCTTTCTAGTTGTTGCACATCAAATCTAAGCTGTCTGAGGTGTTTTTCGAAAGTTATCAACATTTTTATGTTTGGCGTTCCGGAATCGACCTTATCTCTGGCTGAAAACGCTTTTTCTGCATTGTGCCATAACTTTGCATGGATGCTTCCGAACATGAAATTTTCAAGTCCCACTATCGCAGAAAGGGTCTTTCTAGTAGTTGCACATCAAATCTAAGCTGTCTGAAGTGTTTTTCCAAAGTTATCAACATTTTTATGTTTGGCGTTCCGGAACCAACCTTATCTCAGTCTGAAAACACGTTTTCTGCATCGTGCCATAACTTTGCAGGGAAGCTTCAGAACATGAAATGTTCACCTCCCACTATAGCAGAAAGGGTCTTTCTAGTAGTTGCACATCAAATCTAAGCTGTCTGAAGTGTTTTTCCAAAGTTATCAACATTTTTATGTTTGGCGTTCCGGAACCCACCTTATCTCAGGCTGAAAACGCGTTATCTGCATTGTGCCATAACTTTGCAGAGAAGCTTCAGAACATGAAATTTTCACCTCCCACTATAGTAGAAAGGGTCTTTCTAGTTGTTGCACATCTAATCTAAGCTGTCTGAAGTGTTTTTCCAAAGTTATCAACATTTTTATGTTTGGCGTTCCGGAACCCGCCTTATCTCAGGCTGAAAATGCGTTTTCTGCATTGTCCCATAACTTTGCAGGGAAGCTTCAGAACATGAAATTTTGACCTCCCACTATCGCAAAAATGGTCTTTCTAGTAGTTGCACATCAAATCTAAGCTGTCTGACGTGTTTTTCCAAAGTTATCAACATTTTTATGTTTGGCGTTCCAGAATCGACCTTATCTCAGGCTGAAAACGTGTTTTCTGCATTGTGCCATAACTTTGCAGAGAAGCTTCAGAACATTAAATTTTCACATCCCACTATAGTAGAAAGGGCCTTTCTAGTTGTTGCACATCAAATCTAAGCTGTCTGAAGTGTTTTTCGAAAGTTATCAACATTTTTATGTTTGGCGTTCCGGAATCGACCTTATCTCTGGCTGAAAACGCTTTTTCTGCATTGTGCCATAACTTTGCATGGATGCTTCCGAACATGAAATTTTCAAGTCCCACTATCGCAGAAAGGGTCTTTCTAGTAGTTGCACATCAAATCTAAGCTGTCTGAAGTGTTTTTCCAAAGTTATCAACATTTTTATGTTTGGCATTCCGGAACCAACCTTATCTCAGTCTGAAAACACGTTTTCTGCATCGTGCCATAACTTTGCAGGGAAGCTTCAGAACATGAAATGTTCACCTCCCACTATAGCAGAAAGGGTCTTTCTAGTAGTTGCACATCAAATCTAAGCTGTCTGAAGTGTTTTTCCAAAGTTATCAACATTTTTATGTTTGGCGTTCCGGAACCCACCTTATCTCAGGCTGAAAACGCGTTATCTGCATTGTGCCATAACTTTGCAGAGAAGCTTCAGAACATGAAATTTTCACCTCCCACTATAGTAGAAAGGGTCTTTCTAGTTGTTGCACATCTAATCTAAGCTGTCTGAAGTGTTTTTCCAAAGTTATCAACATTTTTATGTTTGGCGTTCCGGAACCCGCCTTATCTCAGGCTGAAAATGCGTTTTCTGCATTGTCCCATAACTTTGCAGGGAAGCTTCAGAACATGAAATTTTGACCTCCCACTATCGCAAAAATGGTCTTTCTAGTAGTTGCACATCAAATCTAAGCTGTCTGACGTGTTTTTCCAAAGTTATCAACATTTTTATGTTTGGCGTTCCGGAATCGACCTTATCTCTGGCTGAAAACGCGTTTTCTGCATTGTGCCATAATTTTGCATGGATGCTTCCGAACATGAAATTTTCACGTCCCACTATCGCAGAAAGGGTCTTTCTAGTAGTTGCACATCAAATCTAAGCTGTCTGAAGTGTTTTTCCAAAGTTATCAACATTTTTATGTTTGGCGTTCCGGAACCAACCTTATCTCAGGCTGAAAACACGTTTTCTGCATCGTGCCATAACTTTGCAGGGAAGCTTCAGAACATGAAATGTTCACCTCCCACTATAGCAGAAAGGGTCTTTCTAGGAGTTGCACATCAAATCCAAGCTGTCTGAAGTGTTTTTCAAAAGTTATCAACATTTTTATGTTTGGCGTTCCGGAACCAACCTTATCTCAGGCTGAAAACACGTTTTCTGCATCGTGCCATAACTTTGCAGAGAAGCTTCAGAACATGAAATGTTCACCTCCCACTATAGCAGAAAGGGTCTTTCTAGTAGTTGCACATCAAATCTAAGCTGTCTGAAGTGTTTTTCAAAAGTTATCAACATTTTTATTTTTGGCGTTCCGGAATCGACCTTATCTCAGGATGAAAAATCCTTTTCTGCATTGTCCCATAACTTTGCAGGGAAGCTTCAGAACATGAAATTTTGACCTCTCACTATAGCAAAAATGGTCTTTCTCGTAGTTGCACATCAAATCTAAGCTGTCTGAACTGTTTTTCGAAAGTTATCAACATTTTTATGTTTGGCGTTCCGGAATCGACCTTATCTCAGGCTGAAAATGCATTTTCTGCTTTTTGGCATAACTATGCAGGGATGCATCAGAACATGAAATTTTCACATCCCACTATCGCAAAAAGGGTCTTTCTAGTACTTGCACATCAAATCTAAGCTGTCTGAAATGTTTTTCCAAAGTTATCAACATTTTTATGTTTGGCGTTCCAGAATCGACCTTATCTCAGGCTGAAAACGTGTTTTCTGCATTGTGCCATAACTTTGCAGAGAAGCTTCAGAACATGAAATTTTCACCTCCCACTATAGTAGAAAGGGTCTTTCAAGTTGTTGCACATCAAATCTAAGCTGTCTGAAGTGTTTTTCCTAAGTTATCAACATTTTTATGTTTGGCATTCCGGAATCGACCTTATTTCAGGCTGAAAACGCGTTTTCTGCATTGTGCCATAACTTTGCAGGGAAGCTTCAGAACATGAAATTTTCACCTCCCACTATAGCAGAAAGGGTCTTTCTAGTAGTTGCACATCAAATCTGTGCGGTCAGAAGTGATTTTCCAAAGTTATCAACATTTTTATGTTTGGCGTTCCGGAATCGACCTTATCTCAGGCTGAAAACGCGTTTTCAGCATTGTGCCATAAATTTGGAGGGAAGCTTCAGAACATGAAAATTTCACCTCCCACTACAACAGAAAGGGTGTTTCTAGCAGTTGCACATCAAATCTAAGCTGTCTGAAGTGTTTTTCAAAAGTTATCAACGTTTTTATGTTTGGCGTTCCGGAATCGACCTTATCTCAGGCTGAAAACGCGTTTTACGCATTGTGACATAACTTTACAGGGAAGCTTCAGAACATGAAATGTTCACCTCCCACTGTAGCAGAAAGGGTCTTTCTAGTAGTTGCACATCAAATCGAAGCTGTCTGAAGTGTTTTTCCAAAGTTATCAACATTTTTATGTTTGGCGTTCCGGAACCCACCTCATCTCAGGCTGAAAACGCGTTTTCTGCATTGTGCCATAACTTTGCATGGATGCTTCCGAACATGAAATTTTCATGTCCCACTATAGCAGAAAGGGTCTTTCTAGTAGTTGCACATCAAATCTATGCGGTCTGAAGTGTTTTACCAAAGTTATCAACATTTTTATGTTTGCCGTTCCGGAATCGACCTTATCTCAGGCTGAAAACGCGTTTTCTGCATTGTACCATCACTTTGCAGAGAAGCTTCAGAACATGAAATTTTCACCTCCCACTATAGTAGAAAGGGTCTTTCTAGTTGTTGCACATCTAATCTAAGCTGTCTGAAGTGTTTTTCCAAAGTTATCAACATTTTTATGTCTGGCATTCCGGAATCGACCTTATCTCAGGCTGAAAACGCGTTTTCTGCATTGTGCCATAACTTTGCAGGGAAGCTTCAGAACATGAAATTTTCACCTCCCACTATAGCAGAAAGGGTCTTTGTAGTAGTTGCACATCAAATCTTTGCGGTCTGAAGTGTTTTTCCAAAGTTATCAACATTTTTATGTTTGCCGTTCCGGAATCGACCTTTTCTCAGGCTGATAACGC
Organism: Synchiropus splendidus; assembly: GCF_027744825.2. NCBI lineage: Eukaryota > Metazoa > Chordata > Actinopteri > Syngnathiformes > Callionymidae > Synchiropus > Synchiropus splendidus. The sequence continues at coordinate 2,894,894 of NC_071338.1, forward strand.
GTTTTCTGCATTGTGCCATAAATTTGGAGGGAAGCTTCAGAACATGAAAATTTCACCTCCCACTATAGCAGAAAGGGTCTTTCGAGTAGTTGCACATCAAATCTAAGCTGTCTGACGTGTTTTTCCAAAGTTATCAACATTTTTATGTTTGGCGATCCGGAATCGACCTTATCTCAGTCTGAAAACACGTTTTCTGCATCGTGCCATAACTTTGCAGCGAAGCTTAAGAACATGAAATTTTCACATCCCACTACAACAGAAAGGGTGTTTCTAGCAGTTGCACATCAAATCCAAGCTGTCTCAAGTGTTTTTCAAAAGTTATCAACATTTTTATGTTTGGCGTTCCAGAATCTACCTTATCTCAGGCTGAAAATGCGTTTTCTGCATTGTCCCATAACTTTGCAGGGAAGCTTCAGAACATGAAATTTTGACCTCCCACTATAGCAAAAATGGTCTTTCTAGTAGTTGCACATCAAATCTTAGCTGTCTTATGTGTTTTTCCAAAGTTATCAACATTTTTATGTTTGGCGTTCCGGAATCGACCTCATCTCAGGCTGAAAACGCGTTTTCTGCATTGTGCCATAACTTTGCATGGATGCTTCCGAACATGAAATTTTGGCCTCCTACTATAGCAGAAAGGGCCTTTTTAGTAGTTGCACACCAAATCTAAGCTGTCTGAAGTGTTTTTCGAAAGTTATCAACATTTTTATGTTTGGCGTTCCGGAATCGACCTTATCTCTGGCTGAAAACGCGTTTTCTGCATTGTGCCATAGCTTTGCATGGATGCTTCCGAACATGAAATTTTCACGTCCCACTATCGCAGAAAGGGTCTTTCTAGTAGTTGCACATCAAATCTAAGCTGTCTGAAGTGTTTTTCTAAAGTTATCAACATTTTTATGTTTGGCGTTCCGGAACCAACCTTATCTCAGTCTGAAAACACGTTTTCTGCATCGTGCCATAACTTTGCAGGGAAGCTTCAGAACATGAAATGTTCACCTCCCACTATAGCAGAAAGGGTCTTTCTAGTAGTTGCACATCAAATCTAAGCTGTCTGAAGTGTTTTTCCAAAGCTATCAACATTTTTATGTTTGGCGTTCCGGAACCCACCTTATCTCAGGCTGAAAACGCGTTATCTGCATTGTGCCATAACTTTGCAGAGAAGCTTCAGAACATGAAATTTTCACCTCCCACTATAGTAGAAAGGGTCTTTCTAGTTGTTGCACATCTAATCTAAGCTGTCTGAAGTGTTTTTCCAAAGTTATCAACATTTTTATGTTTGGCGTTCCGGAACCCACCTTATCTCAGGCTGAAAATGCGTTTTCTGCATTGTCCCATAACTTTGCAGGGAAGCTTCAGAACATGAAATTTTGACCTCCCACTATAGCAAAAATGGTCTTTCTAGTAGTTGCACATCAAATCTAAGCTGTCTGACGTGTTTTTCCAAAGTTATCAACATTTTTATGTTTGGCTTTCCGGAATCGACCTCATCTCAGGCTGAAAACGCGTTTTCTGCATTGTGCCATAACTTTGCATGGATGCTTCCGAACATGAAATTTTGGCCTCCTACTATAGCAGAAAGGGTCTTTTTAGTAGTTGCACACCAAATCTAAGCTGTCTGAAGTGTTTTTCGAAAGTTATCAACATTTTTATGTTTGGCGTTCCGGAATCGACCTTATCTCTGGCTGAAAACGCGTTTTCTGCATTGTGCCATAATTTTGCATGGATGCTTCCGAACATGAAATTTTCATGTCCCACTATCGCAGAAAGGGTCTTTCTAGTAGTTGCTCATCAAATCTAAGCTGTCTGAAGTGTTTTTCCAAAGTTATCAACATTTTTATGTTTGGCGTTCCGGAACCAACCTTATCTCAGGCTGAAAACACGTTTTCTGCATCGTGCCATAACTTTGCAGGGAAGCTTCAGAACATGAAATGTTCACCTCCCACTATAGCAGAAAGGGTCTTTCTAGGAGTTGCACATCAAATCCAAGCTGTCTGAAGTGTTTTTCAAAAGTTATCAACATTTTTATGTTTGCCGTTCCGGAATCGACCTTATCTCAGGCTGATAACGCGTTTTCTGCATTGTGCCATAAATTTGGAGGGAAGCTTCAGAACATGAAAATTTCACCTCCCACTATAGCAGAAAGGGTCTTTCGAGTAGTTGCACATCAAATCTAAGCTGTCTGACGTGTTTTTCCAAAGTTATCAACATTTTTATGTTTGGCGATCCGGAATCGACCTTATCTCAGTCTGAAAACACGTTTTCTGCATCGTGCCATAACTTTGCAGCGAAGCTTAAGAACATGAAATTTTCACATCCCACTACAACAGAAAGGGTGTTTCTAGCAGTTGCACATCAAATCCAAGCTGTCTCAAGTGTTTTTCAAAAGTTATCAACATTTTTATGTTTGGCGTTCCAGAATCTACCTTATCTCAGGCTGAAAATGCGTTTTCTGCATTGTCCCATAACTTTGCAGGGAAGCTTCAGAACATGAAATTTTGACCTCCCACTATAGCAAAAATGGTCTTTCTAGTAGTTGCACATCAAATCTAAGCTGTCTTATGTGTTTTTCCAAAGTTATCAACATTTTTATGTTTGGCGTTCCGGAATCGACCTCATCTCAGGCTGAAAACGCGTTTTCTGCATTGTGCCATAACTTTGCATGGATGCTTCCGAACATGAAATTTTGGCCTCCTACTATAGCAGAAAGGGCCTTTTTAGTAGTTGCACACCAAATCTAAGCTGTCTGAAGTGTTTTTCGAAAGTTATCAACATTTTTATGTTTGGCGTTCCGGAATCGACCTTATCTCTGGCTGAAAACGCGTTTTCTGCATTGTGCCATAGCTTTGCATGGATGCTTCCGAACATGAAATTTTCACGTCCCACTATCGCAGAAAGGGTCTTTCTAGTAGTTGCACATCAAATCTAAGCTGTCTGAAGTGTTTTTCTAAAGTTATCAACATTTTTATGTTTGGCGTTCCGGAACCAACCTTATCTCAGTCTGAAAACACGTTTTCTGCATCGTGCCATAACTTTGCAGGGAAGCTTCAGAACATGAAATGTTCACCTCCCACTATAGCAGAAAGGGTCTTTCTAGTAGTTGCACATCAAATCTAAGCTGTCTGAAGTGTTTTTCCAAAGCTATCAACATTTTTATGTTTGGCGTTCCGGAACCCACCTTATCTCAGGCTGAAAACGCGTTATCTGCATTGTGCCATAACTTTGCAGAGAAGCTTCAGAACATGAAATTTTCACCTCCCACTATAGTAGAAAGGGTCTTTCTAGTTGTTGCACATCTAATCTAAGCTGTCTGAAGTGTTTTTCCAAAGTTATCAACATTTTTATGTTTGGCGTTCCGGAACCCACCTTATCTCAGGCTGAAAATGCATTTTCTGCATTGTCCCATAACTTTGCAGGGAAGCTTCAGAACATGAAATTTTGACCTCCCACTATAGCAAAAATGGTCTTTCTAGTAGTTGCACATCAAATCTAAGCTGTCTGACGTGTTTTTCCAAAGTTATCAACATTTTTATGTTTGGCTTTCCGGAATCGACCTCATCTCAGGCTGAAAACGCGTTTTCTGCATTGTGCCATAACTTTGCATGGATGCTTCCGAACATGAAATTTTGGCCTCCTACTATAGCAGAAAGGGTCTTTTTAGTAGTTGCACACCAAATCTAAGCTGTCTGAAGTGTTTTTCGAAAGTTATCAACATTTTTATGTTTGGCGTTCCGGAATCGACCTTATCTCTGGCTGAAAACGCGTTTTCTGCATTGTGCCATAATTTTGCATGGATGCTTCCGAACATGAAATTTTCATGTCCCACTATCGCAGAAAGGGTCTTTCTAGTAGTTGCTCATCAAATCTAAGCTGTCTGAAGTGTTTTTCCAAAGTTATCAACATTTTTATGTTTGGCGTTCCGGAACCAACCTTATCTCAGGCTGAAAACACGTTTTCTGCATCGTGCCATAACTTTGCAGGGAAGCTTCAGAACATGAAATGTTCACCTCCCACTATAGCAGAAAGGGTCTTTTTAGGAGTTGCACATCAAATCCAAGCTGTCTGAAGTGTTTTTCAAAAGTTATCAACATTTTTATGTTTGGCCTTCCGGAACCCACCTAATCTCAGGCTGAAAATGCGTTTTCTGCATTGTGGCATAACTTTGCAGGGAAGCTTCAGAACATGAAATTTTCACATCCCACTATAGCAGAAAGGGTCTTTCTAGTACTTGCACAACAAATCTAAGCTGTCTGAAATGTTTTTCCGAAGTTATCAACATTTTTATGTTTAGCGTTCCGGAACCCACCTTATCTCAGGCTGAAAACGCGATATCTGCATTGTGCCATAACTTTGCAGAGAAGCTTCAGAACATGAAATTTTCACCTCCCACTATAGTAGAAAGGGTCTTTCTAGTTGTTGCACATCTAATCTAAGCTGTCTGAAGTGTTTTTCCAAAGTTATCAAAATCTTTATGTTTGGCGTTCCGGAACCCACCTCATGTCAGGCTGAAAATGGATTTTCTGCATTGTGTCATAACTTGCAGAGAAGCTTCAGAACATTAAATTTTCACATCCCACTATAGCAGAAAGGGTCTTTCTAGTAGTTGCACATCAAATCTTAGCTGTCTGAAGTGTTTTTCCAAAGTAATCAACATTTTTATCTTTGTCGTTCCGGAATCCACCTTATTTCAGGCTGAAAACGCGTTTTCTGCATTTTGCCATAACTGTGCAGGGAAGCTTCAGAACATGAAATTTTATCATCCCACAAAGGCAGAAAGGGTCTTTCTAGTAGTTGCACATCAAATCTAAGCTGTCTGAAGTGTTTTTCCAAAGTTATCAACATTTTTATGTTTGGCGTTCCGGAAATGACCTTATTTCAGGCTGAAATCGCATTTTCTGCATTGTGCCATAACTTTGCAGTTAAGCTTGAGAACATGGAATGTTCTCCTGCCACTATAGCAGAAATGGTCTTTCTTGTAGTTGCGCATCAAATCTATGCGGTCTGAAGCGTTTTTCCAACGTTATCAACATTTTTATGTTTGGCGTTCCGGAATCGACCTTATCTCAGGCTGAAAACGCGTTTTCTGCATTGTGCCATAACTTTGTAGGGAAGCTTCAGAACCTGAAATTTTCAAATCCCAACATAGCAGAAAGGGTCTTTTTAGTAGTTGCACATCAAATCTAAGCTGTCTGAAGTGTTTTTCCAAAGTTATCAACATTTTTATGTTTGGCGTTCCGGAATCGACCTCATCTCAGGCTGAAAACGCGTTTTCTGCATTGTGCCATAACTTTGCAGGGACGCTTGAGAACATGGAATGTTCACCTCCCACTTTCGCAGAAATGGTCTTTCTAGTAGTTGCACATTAATTCTAAGCAGTCTGAAGTGTTTTTCCAACGTTATCAACGTTTTTATGTTTGGCGTTCCGGAATCGACCTTATCTCAGGCTGAAAACGCTTTTTCTGCATTGTGCCATAACTTTGCAGGTAAGGTTCAAATCATAAAATTTTATTTTCACCTCCCACTATAGCAGAAATGATCTTTCTAGTAGTTGCACATTAATTCTATGCAGTCTGAAGTGTTTTTCCAAAGTAATCAACTTTTTTATGTTTGGCGTTCCGGAACCCACCTTATCTCAGGCTGAAAATGCGTTTTCTGCATTGTGCCATAACTTTGCAGAGAAGCTTCAGAACATTAAATTTTCACATCCCACTATAGCAGAAAGGGTCTTTCTAGTAGTTGCACATCAAATCTTAGCTGTCTGAAGTGTTTTTCCAAAGTAATCAACATTTTTATCTTTGGCGTTCCGGAATCCACCTTATTTCAGGCTGAAAACGCGTTTTCTGCATTTTGCCATAACTTTGCAGGGAAGCTTCAGAACCTGAAATTTTCACATCCCAACATAGCAGAAAGGGTCTTTCTAGTAGTTGCACATCAAATCTAAGCTGTCTGAAGTGTTTTTCCAAAGTTATCAACATTTTTATGTTTGGCGTTCCGGAATCGATCTTATCTCAGGCTGAAAACGCGTTTTCTGCATTGTGCCATAACTTTGCAGGGACGCTTGAGAACATGGAATGTTCACCTCCCACTTTCGCAGAAATGGTCTTTCTAGTAGTTGCACATTAATTCTAAGCAGTCTGAAGTGTTTTTCCAACGTTATCAACGTTTTTATGTTTGGCGTTCCGGAATCGACCTTATCTCAGGCTGAAAACGCTTTTTCTGCATTGTGCCATAACTTTGCAGGGAAACTACAGAACATGAAATTTTCACCTCCCACTATCACAGAAAGGGTCTTTCTAGTAGTTGCACATCGAATCGAAGTTGTCTGAAGTGTTTTTCCAAAGATATCAATATTTTAATGTTTGGCGTTCCGGAATCGACATTATCTCAGACTGAAAACGCGTTTTACGCATTGTGCCATAACTTTGCAGTGAAGCCTCAGAACATGACATTTTCACCTCTCACTATAGTAGAAAAGGCCTTTCTAGTAGTTGCACATCAAATCTAAGCTGTCTGAAGTGTTTTTCCAAAGTTATCAACATTTTTATGTTTGGCGTTCCGGAATCGACCTTTTCTCAGGCTGAAAATGCGTTTTCTGCATTGTCCCATAACTTTGCAGTGAAGCCTCAGAACATGAAATTTTCACCTCTCACTATAGCAGAAAGGGTCTTTCTCGTAGTTGCACATCAAATCTAAGCAGTCTGAAGTGTTTTTCCAAAGTTATCAACTGTTTTATGTTTGGCGTTCCGGAATCGACCTTATCTCAGGCTGAAAACGCGTTTTACGCATTGTGCCGTAACTTTGCAGAGAAGCTTCAGAATAAGAAATTTTCACATCCCACTCTAGCAAAAAGGGTTTTTCTCGCAGTTGCACATCAAATCTAAGCTGTCTGAAGTGTTTTTCGAACGTTATCAAAATTTTTATGTTTGGCGTTCCGGAACCCACCTTATCTCAGGCTGAAAACGTTTTTTCTCCTTTGTGCCATAACTTTGCAGGAAAGCTTCAGAACATAAAATTTTCACCTCCCACTATAGCAGAGAGGGTCTTTCTCGTAGTTGCACATCAAATCTAAGCTGTCTGAAGTGTTTTCCCAAAGTTATCAACATTTTTATGGTGGGCGTTCCGGAATCGACCTCATCTCAGGCTGTAAACGCGTTTTACGCATTGTGTAATAACTTTGCAGGGAAGCTTCAGAACATAAAATGTTCACCTCCCACTATAGCAGAAAGGGTCTTTCTAGTAGTTGCTCATCAAATCTAAGCTGTCTGAAGTGTTTTTCCAAAGTTATCAACATTTTTATGTTTGGCGCTCCGGAACCCACCTTATCTCAGGCTGAAAACGCGGTTTCTGCTTTGTTGCATAACCTTGCAGGGATGCTTCAGAACATGAAATTTTCAGATCCCACTATAGCAAAAACAGGTTTTCAAGCAGTTGCACATCAAATCTACGCTGTCTGAACATGAAAATTCTACCTGCCAAAATAGTAGAAACGGTCTTTCTAGTAGCTGCAGTAGGGTTTTAACCTGTCTATAGTGGTTTCAGAGAGTTAGCAACATTTTTATTTTTGTCGGTCTGTGAACCACCTTTTCTTGGGCTGAATACGGGTTCTCTTAAGGTACGTTCTCACCGAACGCGAGTTTTTTGTTGCCGTAGCGCCAGTCGTCAGTAGCAGGTAGCTTGCTCAAGTAGTGATTAGTTGCCTCCTGCCTATCTTTTTGAAAAAAAAAAGGAAAAAACTACGTGTGTGGGTGCTCGGATTTCCCATGAGGAAACCAACTACTGGCGCTCAATCCCTGAACGGCTGTCCATTTGCCTTCGGTAAGGTAGTCAATGTGTCGTGTTATGATGTGCAGAAGTCAATCTCAATCTCTCTCTCTGTTTCTCTCTCTCTCTCTCTCTCTATATATATATATATATATATATATATATATATATATATATGCACGTGGTTACAGTGACAATTACTGTATGCATGACGTCATTTGCAAGATACACAGACTGCAAACCTCGAATATATTATGACAAGTGGATGTTTAAAATAAAAACTTTGTGAAAATTGTCAGTGGGTAACTTAATTCAACAGTTAGAAAGTCAATATGTATTGTGCGAAGGTACTGTTTTAAGATTAATATTTTCTTGCTTACATATTCATGTAGATGAATATCTATACAGTATTCGTGTTTATGTATTCACCAGTATTTATTCAATTTTGCAGGTATCTTGCAACTGGAGGTTCCCTCAGGACCATCGCCAACAGCTTCCATGTTGGTGTGTCAACTGTCCAAGGATTTGTCCCAGAAGTTGCAGCTGCCATTTGGGATTGCCTTGTGGGTGAGTTCATGGCTGTGCCCTCCACAGCCGAGTGGCAGTCCATTGTTCAACAATTTGAAGAGCGATGGAACTTTCCGCTTTGCTGTGGGGCCCTGGACGGGAAACACATCATCATGAAATCCCCACCAAACTCAGCATCTCTTTTTTTACAACTACAAGGGAACGTTTTCTCTAGTTCTCCTTGCAGTTGTAGACTCCAGATAATGCTACCGAGTGATTGATGTTGGTGGGTATGGTAGAAGTAGCGATGGTGGGATCGTGGGAAATTCAGCCTTTGGTCAGGCTCTAAGATCCGGTTCTCTCTCCCTGCCTGCTGACCGTCCACTTCCCGGAGATGGCCGCAGAGGACTTTTACATACGGATGTCAACAGGGGATACATCAGCAAGACAGTGCGTGCCATTTGTTGCAGGCAAGGTACTTCTAGGTCTGGGTTGTGTTGCAGCCACCAACCAAAGCAGGGAAGTTCTCGGGTGAGGGAAACCTTTGTGGAGTACTTCTCTACAGAGGGGGCAGTTCCATGGCAGCCACAAACCTAGAGCACATTCAGTGCACCACAATGGCTCTTGTAAGAGCCACACACCTATTTCAAAAGATGAAATGTCTGCAATAAAATGAAACTGTGTCCCTTTTGTTTAACTTGAGTCGTTGAGTTATGCACTGTTTTTCAGTTTCTTACTAGAAACTAAGCATTTCTACAACAAAACCAAGGTTCCCATTCAACACATTTATTCACAAAAAGACATTTCTGTACATACAAAACTTAAATAGACTTTCTTTATGAAAGGAGCTTGCCTGGAGGAATGAGGGACTTGAGAGAGAAGAGGAAGGACAGGGAGACTGGTTCCTATGATCCAGAAATTGGAAATGAAAAATACATAAATAAATAAAGAAAATAAACAAGAACAGAATTTAATAACCTAATCAGCTGCTTGTTTCTCTAGTACGTTCATAAACTAAATTGTGTATGTCCAAAAGAAGAGCTTCTTTTTTTTCTAAAGACAATCTCTGGATCATAGGAACCAGGCTCAGCAAAAATGACTCCTCTGCTGAAGGAGGTGGAGCAGTGGGTTTGGACAGAGAGGCGATGAGAACCTCGCAACTCTCTGTCCTCCTCTTCCACAGATGATGTGGATGACGCTTCCTTTTTTGTTCTGTAAATAAGGCATATATTGATATCAATTATACAAGTCAATGATGACTAAAAACAATAACCTCTATATCATAAATCACATATAAAGGATAAGTAAAATGACGTTGCTATGACATTTTATGTCATGGAGTTTAAACATTTTAATTCAATATTGTATGCATAAAAATTGTTTTTATACATACTTCGGGGACCAGCAGAGGATGTGGATGGGCCAGTGGCAGGTGAAGGTGGAGGAGGTGACGCAGCAGCATCAGCACCAGATGAGGAAGCAGGAGGTTCCACCTCTGTACCTTCATCAAGGGTTTCTTCAAATTCCTCCTCTTCCTCATCATCAACATGATGGCATGTTTCTGTAAAATGAGAACATAGTGTGATTATGTTTCCTATTCAGAAAGCAGATTACACTGTAATATAGCAAGTATTTAGATTCTCAACAACAACTATTACCTGCTGCTGGTGGTGGTGGTGGTGCTGCTGCTGCAGTCATGTTCCCCGACGTCTCCCTCGGGGTGATGAAGGGGTCCAGGAAGGAGAGGACGGCGAACCTCCTCCACTTTAACTGGCTGGATGCTGCTGACCCATTCTTTTTCTCCATGGCCTTCCTCATCTCTCTCATGTATTTATCCCTGAGTCCCTTCCATTTTTTTGCAGATCTCCACTGAAGGAAAGGTAAATATTTATGTTTAATATCCCAACAATACAGCCACTATAGCGCGTGCACTACGTATATTAAGCAAAATGATAAATATCACAACTCACTAGGGACGTCAATGGTACAGCGACTGGTCGCAGTAGTTCAAAAAAATTGAACTACTGCGACTGTCACAGTAGCTCAGTTGTGTCATCTTGAGGAGCCGGAATCGCAGTATGTAGCTCAAATCGCGTAGCGTCGCACACCCCAGTCGTGTCGCGGCCATGTTGGTCGCTGCTGATCGCCGTCAATCGCCCAATTCCATTGACTTTGGATGCAAATCAGTTGTGTCGCTCGCCGAAGTCCAAGTACCTTTATCTGTTCACTCACTGCTTAGGGGGCACTCAGAACATGAAAATTTCACCTGCAACGAAAGGAAAAACACTCTTTCTAGTGTATTCAGCACTAAATCTACCATTCTGAACTGTATTTCAGGGGGTTATCAACGACTCTTTTCCTGGTCAGAAACCGAGCTTCTCTCGGGCTGAAAACGCGTTATCAGCACTGTTCACTCCCTGATCAGAATAGCCTCAGAACATGAAAACATGACCTAAATTAACATCAACTAACATTACTTATTACCTGTCATAGGAAAAAACACTCTTTCTAGTATATTCAACACTAAACCTCTAAGAACAGGGCGCTGCGACTGGCCTACAATCAGCCAAACCTTTCCACATTTCCTGCTTCTAAGCCATGGGATGAGTTTGAGTGTTGTGTTGAAGTTCCAAGCCATGGGATGAGTTTGACGAGAGCCAGACGCTGCTATGAGGTGGACCCGGAGAATCTGTTCGCAGAGTTGTCTGAGTTCCGTGTGGTGGAGTCAGGCAGGTTCCGGCATGATCTTCACCCGTGCCTCATGGCATCCGCTGTCCGTCGTATCGAAGTTGAGCTCTCTCTCCACCGCCAGCTCAAGAATCATCCCACTTCACTAACGGCCTGCTGGCGTTGGATGGCGAGACTACACACAGGGCACGACCGCATGTTGTGTGCCCACAACTAGCCGTTATGCGCGATGTGCTCGCTACAGGTACTCGACCTCACCCCTGAGGAGTGACCATGCCACCCGGCACTGACAGAGCCACCCTCGCGCAGTGGAATGGTGTCTACACCATCGGCAACCAACTCATGCACTTGAGAACATCATCGCGCTCTTTATGAGCTCCGTGGAGAGGCTCAACCATCGCAGAACCTCTCTCACTCCACCAGAGATTTTGGAGATTCAACAGTCCGTCGACGTGGTGCACTGCTCGCGGCGCCTCCTCCACACACAGCCGCCTCCCACGGGGAACACCGTCGCTGATCAAAGGGGCGGAATGAGCCCAGCTGTCCGGATCATAGCCGCGTTGGTCATCGATGCTCCTCTTGGAGAGACCAATTGGCTGCTTTCACCTCAGCTCCCTCCAAAAGCATAGGAAGAAAACTTTGTGTCTAAACGTATGCATCTAAACCAAAGTCGATGCCTTACTTTGGTTTTGGGTCTGTTTCTTCTCTGCCCAAAATTAGGGTTTATCACCCGTCAAGTTCTCTTCCGGTTCCAGTCAGTGCGAACTCCGGCTACAAAAATTTGTTTGTTTGACATCGTCTCAGGAGACCGATCAGTATAGTAACGGTCTGTCTGCCTCCTTGTCCCTGACGCCAGAACTGTCCCTGGGGAAGTTTCTGGAGCTAAGATGTTACGTTGTTTTTTTTTTTCCACTGCTTCTCCACAATAAGAAGCATAGTCGTCACTCTTTCCCGGTTCTCAACAGATCCCGGTTCCAGCCAAAATTCAGAAGAGTTTCAATTCTGCCATTCACTCTTCTTATTCCTCAGACTCGCAAGTTTCCAGTTGGGGTCACCACAGGACCGCGAAAGCCACCTCTTCAGAGTATCACACAGTAGGCGCTGCGTACCAGACCAGCTCTGTTCTCAGCTCCCTCGCACGATGTCTGATGCAATGTCTGTCTGCGATTCTGTTCTCTGCAGCCCTCCAAACCTGTCAGAGGCAAGTAGGACATCATCATCTACAGAGTCATCTCTTTCTGAGGATGATTGGGCCGGTCTCTTGGGACTCCATCTTAGGAGAATTGCAGTTTTAGATCTAGATACACTGCAAGTTTCGGTGCCCTGTTTGTTTTTGAAGAACCATCAGGACTTGATGTCCCCAGAGGAGTGGGCAGTGAGCACCGACAGCCCCTTCGTCCTGGACCCACCCCGGTGGACCGCTCCTGTGCTCCTGTCTCCACACCTGACCATATGGATCGAGAAGATACTCGCTCATTGACACACCCTTCAGTTTCACAGTCAACCCCTAGGTTCTGCGACACCACGTGGTCCTGGGTGAACTCAGAGAACCAGCGGTCATGTCTGATGGAGGAGGTCCACGCTCCCCTGTCAACGGAAGTAATCAAGCTAGTGACAAAGCGTTCCTCCGACACTGGATTTTACTCCAGGTACTTTCTGGAACCCAAGAAGACAGGAGAGTGGAGACCTGTTGTGGACCTCAGTCTGAACCAATTCATAACCAGATAGCGGTTTGATCAAGAGTGGATGACCTCCATCGATCTTGCAGACGCCTACTTCCACAACGCGGTTTGGCAGTGTCAAAAGAAGTTTTTCCGGTTTGGGCTAGAGTCAGGTGTACATACAGCTCTCTTGTGCATGGCACCTTCGCCAAGTGTGTGGAGGCGGGGCTCGAACCACTAAGGAGACAGGGTCTGAGGATTCTGACGTACTTGGACTACTGGTTGATTCTAGCCAGGTCCAAACAGGAGTCATGAGCGCACACCAGCTTGGTGTTGGAGCACATCGCGATATTGAGGTTCAGAGTAAACCTCAAAAGCGCGCTGAGTACCAGTCAGAGCACAACCTTCCTGGGGGTCATGCTGGACTCAGTCTCGGGTCAGGACCGCCTTCCACCGGCCAGCGTTCTCCCCTTCACACAGCTGACATTGTCAATGTGTCTCCACGAGCTCTGAGAGATGTGACGTTTGGGAACTCTGCTTCAAACCTCCATCGCACTGTATCCTTGGATTGTCAAAACACTTCTTTACAAGTCTTTGCAGATGCATCTCTGTCAGGCTGGGGAGGCCACCTGGATCAGATCTGCGTCAGTGGGATCTGGAGTCGTTCCGAAGGTCGTCACATTGAAAAGGCTTAGACCAACCTCAAGACCTTTATGTCACTAATGGGACCTGCAGCTGGTACTCAATTCACTCTCCGAAGCCCCTTTTGAGCCACTTGGAGCTAGCAGCTTACAAGGAGGCTCTTATAGCCTTAGCTTCAGCAAAGAGAGTGGGAGAGCTGAGTTCTTTTTCCATCTGCCCTGATAGCATCTCTTTTGGTGACAATGACTCAGTGGTGTCACTTAGACCCAACCCTGACTTTGCACTTAATGTCTCTCTTTTTCTTCACAGGTCAGCACCTTGTCAGTAAAGACTTTCTGCCCTCCTCCCCATTTAGACGAGGAGCATGAGCGTTTACACAAAATGTGTCCGGTTAGAGCGCTAATAGCTTAACTGGATCGAGTCCCACCATTCAGAAAGACGGACAGTCTGTGGGTGGCTCTCGCAGGTGGTAAGAAGGGGCAGGCACTGTCCCCTCACAGGTTGTCATATTGGCTTAGAATTGCCATCATGAAAGCCGATGAGACAGGGGGAAAACAGGCACCAGAATCCCTGAGAGCACACTCGACCAGAAGGCTGGCAACATCTGTGGCTGCTTTCAAGGGAGTATCTCGGAAAGCAGCTTCTTGGTCATCAATCTCAACTTTTGCTGACCACTATTTGTCTAATGTGTCTGCATCCTCCTTCCCTCATGTCTTTCTGTCTTCAGGAGCAGCCGATCCCTGCGACCAGTAGGCCCACATTCACAGCACTGGCTCTGGGACACCAGTATCTGCTTCATTACAGTGCTGTGGACTGTGCAGCGTCCTGAGATCCACCGGATTCCTGCATAACTGTTTATTCATTTGTCAATAAACTCCTTCTTTCTTGCTCAGCTCAGACTAAAACCCTGACTGCTCACTGAATGTTTTCTCTGCATGTTTGGAGGATTATAAATGCCACTATCTAGTGACGTTGCAACCCAATATAGAATATATTTGTCGTAGAAATGTGATCAAAAGCCAACAAAAGCTTTTGTTTTCAAATCTCACAATTTAGAGCAAAATAGGACTGATGTCCACCATGTTTTGTGTTCAGACAGGAGAGCAAGCTGTCAGTCACGTGACCAGAGGCTCACCATTCACATAGCCATTGGGAAATGAAACGTACGAGGGCAACGATTTTTGAGGCAAATTCGTAAAATTATTACGGTATGCCAAGTGGACAAACGTCGTTATTGCATTTTTTTCAGTCCGCGCAGAAAACAATGTCACAATGCTACATTTTAATGGGGAATCACAAAACAATCTCGGTCCAAACGAAAGAAACTCAGCGTCATTTACATAAAACGAGAATATTATATGACAATCTAGGATATATTTGTCGCTAGAAATGTGATCAAAACTCAACAAAAGGATTTAATTGTTTTAAAATCTCACAATTTATCAAATCAAATTCATTCAAATCGAATCAGATTTCCATTCACATTTTGTAATAGCTCTGTAATTACAGTACTGACAGACACCATATTCATGTCACTTATAAAGGACCTCAACATGGTGTTACTACAACAGGTAGTTTTTCAATTATCTGTCCTCAATAGTTTTCACAAATATTTGTATCACATATATTTTCATATTTTGTAATAGCTCTGTAATTACAGCACTGACAGACACCATATTCATGTCTCATATAAAGGACATACACATGGTGTTACTCAAAGTATTTTCTCAAATATCTGTCCTCAATATTTTTCACAAATCTTTGTATCAAATTTTCATTCAAATTTTGTCATAACTCTGTAATTACAGGACTGACAGACACCATATCACACATTCATATCATTGATAAAGGACCTCCACATGGTTTTACTACAACAGGTAGTTTCTCAAATGTCTGTCCTCAATATTTTTCACAAACATTTTTATCACATTTTCATTCATGTTTTGTAATAGTCACTTATCAAGGACCTCTGCATGGTGTAACTACAACAAGTAGTTTCTCCAATTTCTGTTCTCAATATTTTTCAGATATATTTGTATCATATTTTCATTCATATTTTGTAAAAGTTCTGTCATTACAGGACTGACAGACACCATATTCATGTCACATATAAAGGACCTCCACATGGTGTTGATAAAACAGGTAGTTTCTCAAATGTCTGTCCTCAATATTTTTCAAAAATATTTGAATCAAATTTTCATTCACATTTTGTAATAGCTCTGTAATTACAAGGCTGACAGGCACCATATTCATGTAACATATGAAGGACATCCACCTGGAGTTACTACAAGTAGTTTCTTAAATTTCTATTCTCAATATTTTTCAGATATATTTATATCATATTTTCATTCATATTTTGTAAGGCTGAAGGACACCATATTCATGTCACATATAAAGAACATCCCCATAGTGGTTACTACTGGAAGTAGTTTCTCAAATGTCTGTCTTCAATATTTTTCACAAACATTTTTATCACATGTATTTTCTGCACCATGAGGCGCACCACAATAGTTGTGATGCTTCATTCTGAGACCATTTGTCATGTGCATTCACCTTCCGTTACATTGAAGGATTTTATGTGTGGCTTTTAGTCGGGAAAATACATATATATGTCATGTTTGCCTAAGGTTCGACCCAGGTGCAGATGATTGTAGGCTGACAGAAGACACGGACAACGAGATTAAATTAAGAAATTTAATAAATGACGATATACAATACAATAGAAGACGGAGACAGGAACCGAGGACGTCGGAGCCAGAACGGGAACTGGGAAAAACACAGAGGGACTGGGGAAAAATCTGCAAAACAAGAGAGGTGAATTAATATCAACCTACAAAAGGGGAGAACAACCTCACGAGGTCCAATTAACCTAAAGCGCTGCGTGGAGGAGAAACACTCAAACTCACACGCAGGAAAAAAAAAAAAAAAAAAACAGACCACAATCATTAAATGAAAAGGTGAGTATAATAAGACTCACACGCGGACTAACTATTAAATTTAGAAGAGCAGAACGAAAGCGGAGCGCAAAAGAGAAAGCGAAACTGATGTAGCAGATGGAAAGGCAGTTCATGCGCCCGCTGCGTTTAGTAGCACCAACCAATCACCAGGGGACGCCGTTACTATTTAAGTGACTCTGGGCAGCGTCAGGTCTCTCTCTCTCTCCGCTTCCGGACTGCTGGTTTTGGTCCTGTAAGCCGGCTGTCAGCACAGAAAAGTGGCTGGAGTTTGTTGGTGCGTAAGTTTGATCGTGGCGATGCTGGTGTGATCGCTGTCGCAGGTATGGCTGGTAAGCTGTCGTTCTCCCCCATCCTCCTGATTTGGACTTTAGTGAAGCTCATGGCGGGTTTTACATGTATAGATGCGTTGCCGGTAGCTGCGCTGCGTCCTCTATCGCCCTGCGTTTGGGCAGGTGCATCGTCGTGTGCCGAAGTCTGGTAAGAGACGAACAATATAGTGACGCAGCACTTGGATTGTTTTGTTCTGTTTTGTACCCCGTTGTTTTCTTCTGTTTCGTGACGCACTGTTTTGTACAGTTCTGTGTTGAACAGTTCTTGAACGGTTTTGTACAGTTTTGTTTGTTTGTCTTTTCCTCTTCTATTTTTGGTCGAGTCCGTTCTCTTTTTGATTTTGTTTCTTTTCTTTTGTGATTCGTTAACTCTGGGTGGTGTCTGATATTCGTTTTCTTGTTAGTTCATTATTGAGTTAGTCTGTTATTTTCTTTCACGTATTTTGTTTTCTTTGTGTCTCTGACCCGGTCTGCCATTGACACTCTTCTTGTAGCTGCTGGGCCCGGTGGTGTAGGTGACCTGGTGGCGGTTAATTTTATCGTGTCCTGTGCTGTTGGGGACACGTTTGCATGTTTGTGCGGCTTGGATGCGTTTGTTCGGGTTCATCAGTTTATTGTGTGGTTGGACCTGCCGTAGAGGGTGTCCCCCATCCCAGTAAGTCCCAGATCTACAATATTCTTGTTACTTTTATTTTTGATTGTTGGATTTTAGAATCATTTGTATTAATAAAGTATCTATACTTATTAATATGCAATTTGAACCCTGTCTCATGTCTCCCGAGTAAGCGGACCTGCGTGTCCTTAGTTATTATTCTTTGGGTGAAATTCCCAAGGTGGTGTGGCTGGACTCCAAATTTGGGCTGCATTTCATATACACTTGCACACACACACACACCCACACACACACACATACTCACCCACCGTAGGGCAGCACACCACTATAGTAGAAGGGATCTTTCTAATAGGTGCGGATCTAATTCAACTTGTCTGAAGTGTTTTCAGATCAGTTTTTTCAGTTTGTCGGTCTGTAAACCACCGTCACTCGACCTGAAAACGCGTTTTCTGCACTGTTCACACACTGATCAGAATAGGCTAAGAACAGTGAAAATATCAACTGTACCTATAGGGAAAAGACTATTTCTCGTATATTGAGCACTAAATTAAACTTTCTGAACTGTTTTCAAAGAGACATTTTTATTTTTGCCTGTCCGAAACCCATCTTCTCTCGGGCTGAAAGCGCGTTTTCTGCACTGTTCGCTGACTGCTCAGGGATGCCTCAGAAGAGAACATGAAAATTTCACCTGCAACTATAGGAAAAAACACTATTTCTATTATATTCAACTCTAAACCTCTTTGAATAGGGTGCTGCGACTGGCCTTCAAGCAGCCGAACCGTTCCACATTTCCTGCTTCCAAGCCATGGGATGAGTTTGACAAGAGCCAGGCCCTGCTACGAGGTGGATCCGGAGACTCTGTTCCCAGAGTTGGCTGAGTTCCGGGTGGTGGAGTCAGGCACGTTCCCGCTTGATCTTCTCCTGCGCCTCATTTCATTCGCTGCCTGTCGTATCGAAGTTGAGCTCTCTCTCCTCCGCCAGCTCAAGAATCATCTCACTTCACTAACGGCCTGCTGGAGTTGGACAGCGAGACTACACAAAAGTCACGACAGCATGTTGTCTGCCCACAACTGGAAGAAATCCATTCTATTCCCAGCGCGGTTCTGACACTCCACTAGAACTAGGACCGCACTTGGTCAGGTACGGAGCTTAGTGCCTGGTGGAGGGTTTGGATTGGCGGCGCGACGTTCCCGCTCAGTTAGCCGTCATGCGCGATGCGCGATACTCGACCTCCCCCTTGAGGAGTAACCAATCATCCCAGCTGGCTTTAACAGAGTCACCATAGCACAGTGGACTGGTGTCTACGCCATCAGCAACCAGTTCATAGCGCTTGAGAACATCATCGCACTCTTTATGAGCTCCGTTGACAGGCTCATCCATCGCAGAACCTCTGTCACTCCACCAGAGATTTTGGAGATTCAACAGTCCGTCGACGTGGTGCTGTGCTTGCGGCGCCTCCTCCACACACAGCCGCCGCCGGGGTGGAACACTGTCGCTGTTCGAAGGGGCGGGGTGAGCCCAGCCGTCTGGATCATAGCCGCACTGATCATCGCTGCTCCTCTTGGAGAGACCAGCCGGCTGCTCTCACCTCTGCTCCCTCCAAAAAAACGAAGAAAACTTTGTATCAAAAAGTATGCATCTGAACCAAAGTCTAACTTGAATAAAAAATAAGATGCACTACTTTGGTATCGGGTCTGTTTCTTCTCTTCCGGTTCCAGTCAGTGCGAACTCAGGCTTCAAAAATGTGTTTTGGTTTGACATCGTCTTAGGAGACAGGGAAGTTCCTGGAGCCAAGAAGTTATGTTTTTCCTCAGCTTCGCCACAATAAGAAGGAGATGCGTCAAATAACTCTTTCCCATCTCTCAACAGATCCCGGTTCTAGCCAAAAGTCAGGAGAGTCTCAATTCTGCCATTAACTCTTCTTATTCCTCAGACTCGCCAGTTTGTAGCAGGGGTCGCCACAGGACCGCGATAGCCGCGTCTTCAGAGGATCACACAGTAGGCGCTGCGTGGCAGACCTGCTCTGTTCTCAGCTCCCTCCTGCGATGTCTGATGCGATGTCTGTCTGTGATTCTGTTCTCTGCAGCCCTCCAAACCTCTCAGAGGCAAGTAGGACATCATCATCTACAGTCATCTCTTTCTGTAGATGATTGGGCCGGTCCCTCGGGTCTCCATCTTTGGAGAATTGCAGAGTCAGATCAAGGTACACTGCAAGTTTGGGGGCCCTACTTCCTCTGAAGGATCAACTGACAAAAGCGAGTCTGTTTTTGAAGAACCAGCGGGACTTGAAGTGCCCAGAGGAGTGTGCGCTGAGTACCGACGACCCTTTTGTCCTGGACCCGCCCCGGAGGCCGGGTCCGCTCCAGTGCTCAGTTCGCCGAATTTAAAGCGCCTGTCTCCTCACCTGCCCATATGGATCGAGAAGATACTCGTCATTGACACGCCCTTCAGTTTCACAGTCAACCCCAAGGTTCTGCGACACCACGTGGATCTGGGTGAACTCAGAGAACCAGCGGTCATGTCTGATGGAGGAGGACCGCGCTCTCCTGTCAAAGGAAGTAATCGAGCTAGTGCCAAAGCGATCCACCTACGCTGGGTTTTACTCCAGGTACTTTCTGGACAGGAGAGTGGAGACCTGTTCTGGACCTCAGTCTCCTGAACCAATTCATGACCAGACAGCGGATCCGGACTACCAGGAGACTCCTGGAGTGTGTCAGAGTGTGAGAGGCGATGACTTCCATAGATCTTGCAGACTCCTACTTCCACAACACGGTCTGTAGTGTGGACGTACTTGGAGTACTGGTTGATTCTAGCCAGGTCCAAACAGGAGTCATGAGTGCACACCAGCTTGGTGTTGGACCACATCGCGCTATTGAGGCAGCGTCCCACGCCTTTGTCCGGCTGGGTCTGCTCAACATGCAAGGCCTTCAGAAGTGGTTTGGCGGCCTGCACCCTCACCTGACTCGAGACCAGAGATCAGAACACAAATCTCGAGTCTCGGGTCTCGGGCCTGACCCGAGACTGAGTCCAGCATGACCACCAGGAAGGTCGTGCTCTTACTGGGACTCAGCGTGCTTTTCAGGATCCAGCAAGTCCTACAAGTCTTTACAGACAGTCAGGCGGGGGAGGCCACCTGGATCAGATCTGCATCAGCGGGATCTGGAGCAGTTCCGAAGGTCGTCACATTAACCTGCTGGAGCTGTTGGCAGTTTTTAAGGTGTTGGTGGCTCTATCTCCTTATCTAAGTGGGAACCACGTTATGGTGAGATCAGACAGCTCTTCCACCGTGGCATATATCAACCGCCAGCGTAGGCGTCTGCGTTATAAAACCTGGCCAGAAAGATTTGGCTCTGGGCTGATGTACATTTAGCGTCATTGGAGGCTCTGCATGTGCCAGGTGTAGACAATGTGGCAGCAGACGGATTATCTTGGAGACCACTGCCAGATGAATGAAGTTTATCTCAGGATATGGCAAATATGATCTGGGAGTTTTTCGGCCACCCAGTGGCTGATCTCTTTGCGAGCAGAGAGAACTTCAAATGTCCTCTCTGGTTCTCTCTCCCTAGATCCGACGACCCTCCACTGGGAGTGGACGCCCTGGCTCATCCAAGGTGGCCAAAAGGCCTCCTGTACGCCTTTCCTCCTCCTTGCCTTATTCTATGTCTGATGAGGGGAATTCAACTGCGGAGAGTGAGAATGATTCTCGTGGCTCTAGACAGCCCCACCTCCATCTGGTATCCGGAGATGAGTCAGATGCGGATCAAAGGCCTCGGGACTTCCCTCCATCGAATTCAGCGCTTCTGCAAGCATCAGGAACCCTGAGGTCTCCCCCAATACTAGGACGACCCCTCAAGGTTTGGGTTCGCCAGGGTTAACAATCAGTCACTTCCCCCCTGATGTCCAATTGACTCTTCAGAACGCTAAAGCTCAGTCAACCCTCAGAGCATACAATGCTAAATGGACATTTTTTTCCCGGTGGTGTGGAACCCAGTCAGCCTCCCCAGAATCGGCACCTGTTCCTCTCATCCTCTCTTTTCTCCAGCATCTGGTTAATGAAGCTTGGAGCAGCGCTACATTACGGGTTTATGTAGCAGCCCTTTCCATGCTACACAATGGTCTGGACGGCCACCCCGTCTGCGAGCATCGTCTAGTGAGCCGTTTCATGAGAGGAGTGAAAAGGCTTAGACCAACCACAAGACCGTTATGTCAGTACTGGGACCTGCAGCAGGTACTCAATTCACTCTCTGAAGCCCCCTTTGAGCCACTTGATCAGGTCTCCCAGGAGCTAGAAGCGCTTTTTCGATCAGCCCTGATTGCATCTCTTTTGGTGACGATGACTCGGCGGTATCACTTAGACCCAACCCTGCCTTTGCACCTAAATGTCTCTCTTCTTCTTCAGTATAAACTTCTTGTCAGTAAAAACTTTCTGCTCTCCTACCCATTCAAAAGACGTACATGAGCGTTTACACAAAATATGTCCGGTTAGAGCGCTAAAAGCTTAACTGGATCGAGTCCCACCCTTCAGAAAGACGGACAGTCTGTGGGTGTCTGTCGCAGGTGGTAAGAAGGGGCAGGCGCTGTCCCCTCACAGGTTGTCACATTGGCTTGGAATTGCCATCATGAAAGCCTATGAGACAGCAGGAAAACAGGCACCCGAATCCCTGAGAGCACACTCGACCAGAGGCCTGGAAACATCTGTTGCTGCTTCAAGGGTGTATCTCTGGCAGAAATCTGCCTGGCAGCGTTTTTGGTCATCAATCTCTACTTTTGCTGACCACTATTTGTCTAATGTGTCAGCATCCTCCTTCCCTCATGTCATTCTGTCTTCAGGAGCAGCCGAACCCTGCGACCAGTAGGGCCTCATTCACAGCACTGGCTCTGGGACACCAGTATCTGCTTCATTAAAGTGTTGTGGAGTGTGCAGCGTCCTGAGATCCACCAGATTCCTGCATAACTATCTCTTTCTTGCTCAGCTCAGACAAGAAGCCTGACTGTAGCGGCTCAGTAAATGTTTTCTCTATCTGTATGGAGGATTGTTAATGCCACTTTCTATTTCAGCCGTAAGGTGGCTAAAAGAGGTCAACACAGTTCCTGCTGATCCACAGTGTAAGTTACACACCACTAATGAGGGGTTGTTAACGCCACCTTGTATATCAGCTTAAGGTGGCAAAGGCGAGGCAGCAGCTCCTGCCACCCAGAGTGTATGAATGAGGGGTTGTTCACAACCCATTCATTCATTCATTCAGGCTGGATAGACCCCGGGCGTGGCGGTGGTGTATGAAGTCTCATAGGCCGGTCCGGTGTGACGCCCTGGCCATCCGATATATCGACAGGACTCTGGGCACACCACCTTCCGTCATACCAAAGCAACATCACTGGTGACATTGCAGGTGGTTTAGTGCAGCAAAACGTTCATCTCCTTGACGGCCGTCTGGCAAAGGAGCAGGCAGTGCCAGTCAGATGTCCAGTATGGACGGCCATGGTAATTGCCGATGGTTCTCAAGTCAGGCCACGTTGCAAGGCTGGGGGTTAAGCTTTGTGCTCAAGTTGACCTCATACGTGTTCCAGAGTCCCGGGAGGTGTCCTGGACTGCGCAACTCTGCCACCTGTGCTCACACACACACTCACACAAGGGAGTGCTGCAACCTGTTCAAGTCCTGCAAACATTCCTGCAGCAGGGGGCAGAAATTATGAGGGGACCCCCTATCCTGGGGCGTCTCCTCAAAGCACGGCTACATCAAGGCTAGCAGGCAGTCCTCTGCCCCCCGAGGCGCAGTTCACTAGTCGAAATGCTAAAGCACCCGCAACACTCAAAGCATATAATGCTCAATGGGTGTGGACTGCTGTCCATTGGGTAAACATCCACTGCTAGTCCAGTTCATGCAGGGATCTCGAAGACTCAGTCCCACCTCCAGACGCATCTGCCCCATTGGGATCTTCAATTGGTATTAAAGGCTCTCTCTGAAGCTCCCTTCGAGCCACTTGATCAGGCTCCTTTGGAGCTGGTGGCTTACAAAGCAGCTCTCCTCCTGGGCCTGGCCTCCATCAGGAGGGTTTGGACAACTATGTGCCTTCTCGATTAGTCTGTTTTTCCCAATTTTCTTTGTGCCTCTTCTGAGGTGAGCAATTTTTCAGTAGACGCTTTCTGTACTACCCCCCCACCCGGATGAGAACCACTGGCGCTTGCAAAAGGTGTGTCCGGTGAGGGCACTGAGAGCTTGTCTGAATGGAGTCAAGGCCCTCAGGAAAAAAGATAAGCTGTGGGTGGCTCTGGCAGGTGGTATAAAAGGCATCATGCATAGGAGCCTTCAGACGAGTTTCTTTGGCAGAAATCTGCCAAACAGCCTCCTGGGCTTCTGACTTAACTTTTGCAGATCTCTGTTTGTCGGACGTGGCTGCTTCTTCTTTGTCGGACGCAGCTGCTTCTTCTTTGCCTCACGTTGTCCTGTCTGCAGGTGCTTCCAGCAGCTCTGGCCAAGAGATCAGAGAATCGTTCGCGGACCGAGGGGAGGGTCTCTTCATCTGAATCCAACTTTTTCCTGCGATCAAGGGGACCAGGCCCCACCCTCCAGAGCTGAGCGAATTTCAGGAGCGCTGATGCTTTTGTATTGTTGGTGCAATAAAGTGTTTCTCTTCCGCAGTGCTTCGTCAAGGGCTAAACTTGTCTCCGCTGGTGAGTTCTCCGTACAAATATGGACGGGATGGCGTCTGGTTCCCCTGTGTAGTCGCCGGAGCAGCGAAGCACCTGATTTTGCAACGAGAGGGCCCAAGGGGGACGCCAAAACCCACTGTATGGAAGGTTATTCGTGCCACTTCACAACATTTTTATGTTTGGCGTTCCGTAAACCACCTTTTCTGAAAACGCGTTTTCTGCATTGTGCCATAACTTCTCAGGGAAGCTTCAGAACATGATATTTTCAGCTCCCACTATAGCAGAAAGGGTCTTTGTAGTAGTTGCACATCAAATCTAAGCCGTCTGATGTGTTTTTCAAAAGTTATCAACATTTTTATGTTTGGCGTTCCGAAACCCACCTTTTCTCAGGCTGAAAACGCGTTTACTGCATTGTGCCATAACTTCTCAGGGAAGCTTCAGAACATGAAATTTTCACCCCCTACTATAGCAAAAAGGGTATTATTACTAGTTGTACATCAAATCTATGCTGTCTGAAGTGTTTTTCCAAAGTTATCAGCATTTTTCTTTTTGGTGTTCCGAAACCCACTTCATCTCAGGCTGAAAACACCTTTTCTCCATTGTGACATAACTTCTCGGGGAAGCCTCAGATCTTGAAATTTTCACCTCCCATTATAGCAGAAATGGTCTTTCTAGTAGATGTACATTAAATGCAAGCTGTCTGAAGTGTTTTTCCAAAGTTATCAACATTTTTATGTTTGGCGTTCCGAATTCCACCTTATCTCAGGCTGAAAACGCGCTTTCTGCATTGTACCACAACTTCTCAGGGAAGCTTCAGAACATGAAATTTTCACCTCCCACTATAGCAGAAAGGGTCTTTCTAGTAGTTGCACATCAAATCCAAGCTGTCTGAAGTGTTTTTCCAAAGTTATCAACATTTTTATGTTTGGCGTACCCGAACCCACCTTCTCTCAGGCTGAAAACGCCTTTACTGCAATGTGCCAAAACTTTGCAGGGAAGCTTCAGAACATGAAATTTACAACTCCCACTATAGCAGAATGGGTATTTCTTGTAGTTGCACATCAAATCTAAGCTGTCTGAAGTGTTTTTCGAAAGGTATCAACATTTTTATGTTTGGCGTTCCGGAACCCACCTAATCTCAGGCTGAAAACGCGTTTTCCGCATTGTGACATAACTTCTCAGGGAAGCTACAGAACATGAAATGTTCACCTCCCACTATAGCAGAAAGGGTCTTTCTCGTAGGTGCACATCAAATCTAAGCTGTCTGAAGTGTTTTTTGAAAGAGATAAACATTTTTATTGTTTGGGATTCCGAAACCCACCTTATCTCAGGCTGAAAACGCGTTTTCTGAGTTGTGCCATAACTTCTCAGGGAAGCTTCAGAACATGAAATTTTCACCCCCCACTATAGCAGAAAGGGTATTATTACTAGTTGCACATCAAATCTAAGCTGTCTGAAGTGTTTTTCCAAAGTTATCAACATTTTTATGTTTGGCGTTCTGGAACCCACCTTATCTCAGGCTGAAAACGTGTTTTCTACATTGTGCCATAACTTTGCAGGGAAGCTTCAGAACATGTAATGTTCGCCTCCCACTATAGCAGAAAGGGTCTTTCTAGTAGTTGCACATCAAATCTAAGCTGTTTGAAGTGTTTTTTCCGAAGTTAACACCATTTTTATGTTTGGCGTAACGGAATCGACCTTATCTCCGGCTGAAAACGCGTTTTCTGCATTGTGCCATAACTTTGCAGGGAAGCTTCAGAACATTACATTTTCACCTCCCACTATAGCAGAAAGGGTCTTTCTAGTAGTTGCACATCAAATCTAAGCCGTCTGAAGTGTTTTTCCAAAGTTAACACCATTTTTATGTTTGGCGTTCCAGAAACAACCTTATCTCAGGCTGAAAACGCGTTTTACGCAATTTGCCATAACTTTGGAGAGAAACTTCAGAACATGAAATTTTAACCTCGCACTATAGCAGAAAGGGTCTTTCTAGTAGTTGCACATCAAATCTAAGCTGTCGAAAGTGTTTTTCCAAAGTTATCAACATTTTTATGTTTGGCGTAACGGAATCGACCTTATCTCCGGCTGAAAACGCATTTTCTGCATTCTGCCATAACTTTGCAGGGAAGCTTCAGAACATGAAATTTTAACCTCCCACTATAGCAGAAAAGGTCATTCTAGTAGTTGCACATCAAATCTAAGCTGTCTTGAAGTGTTTTTCTAAAGTTATCAACATTTTTATGTTTGGCGTTCCGGAACCCACCTTATCTCAGCCTGAAAACGCGTTTTACATGTTTTGCCATAACTTTGCAGTGAATCTTCAGAACATGACATTTTAACATCCCACTATAGCAGAAAGGGTCTTTCTAGTAGTTGCACATCAAATCTAAGCTGTCTGAAGTGTTTTTCCAAAGTTATCAACATTTTTATGTTTGGCGTTCCGAATTCCACCTTATCTCAGGCTGAAAACGCGCTTACTGCATTGTACCACAACTTCTCAGGGAAGCTTCAGAACATGAAATTTTCACCTCCCACTATAGCAGAAAGGGTCTTTCTAGTAGTTGCACATCAAATCCAAGCTGTCTGAAGTGTTTTTCCAAAGTTATCAACATTTTTATGTTTGGCGTACCCGAACCCACCTTCTCTCAGGCTGAAAACGCCTTTACTGCAATGTGCCAAAACTTTGCAGGGAAGCTTCAGAACATGAAATTTACAACTCCCACTATAGCAGAATGGGTCTTTCTTGTAGTTGCACATCAAATCTAAGCTGTCTGAAGTGTTTTTCGAAAGGTATCAACATTTTTATGTTTGGCGTTCCGGAACCCACCTAATCTCAGGCTGAAAACGCGTTTTCCGCATTGTGCCATAACTTCTCAGGGAAGCTACAGAACACGAAATGTTCACCTCCCACTATAGCAGAAAGGGTCTTTCTCGTAGGTGCACATCAAATCTAAGCTGTCTGAAGTGTTTTTCCAAAGTTATCAACATTTTTATGTTTAGCGTTCCGGAACCCACCCTATGTCAGGCTGAAAACGCATTTTCGGCGTTGTGCCATAACTTTGCAGGGAGACTTCAGAACATGGATTTTTCTCCTCCCACTATATCAGAAAGGGCATTTCTAATGGTTGCACATCAAATCTAAGTTGTCTGAAGTGTTTTTCCAAAGTTATCAATATTTTTATGTTTGGCGTTCCGGAATCGACCTTATCTCATGCTGAAAACGCGTTTCCTGCATTGTGGCATAACTTTGCAGGGATGCTTCAGAACATGAAATTTTCACCTCCCACTGTAGCAGAAAGGGTCTTTCCAGTAGTTGCACATCAAATCTAAGCTGTCTGAAGTGTTTTTCCAAAGTTATCAATATTTTTATGTTTGGCGTTCTGGAACCCACCTAATCTCAGGCTGAAAACAAGTTTTGAGCATTGTGCCATAACTTGTCAGGGAAGCTTCAGAACATGAAATTTTTACCTCCCACTATAGCAGAAAGGGGGGTCTTTCTAGTAGTTGCACATCAAATCTAAGCTGTCGAAAGTGCTTTTCAAAAGTTATCAACATTTTTATGTTTGGCGATCCGGAACCCACCTTATCTCAGCCTGAAAACGCGTTTTACATATTTTGCCATAACTTTGCAGGGAAGCTTCAGAACATGACATTTTAACATCCCACTATAGCAGAAAGTATCTTTCTAGTAGTTGCACATCAAATCTAAGCTGTCTGAAGTGTTTTTCCAGAGTTATCAACATTTTTATGTTTGGCGTTCCGGAAGCCACCTTATCTCAGCCTGAAAACGCGTTTTACATATTTTGCCAAAACTTTGCGGGGAAGCTTCAGAAGATGAAATTTTAACATCCCACTATAGCAGAAAGGGTCTTTCTAGTAGTTGCACATCAAATCTAAGCTGTCTGAAGTGTTTTTCCAAAGTTATCAACATTCTTATGTTTGGCGTTCCGGAATCAACCTTATCTCAGACTGAAAACGTGTTTTCTGCATTGTGCCAAAACTTTGCAGGGAAACTTCAGAACATGAAATTTTCACCTCCCACTATAGCAGAAAGGGTCTTTCTAGTAGTTGCACAGCAAATCTAAGCTGTTTGAAGTGTTTTTCCAAAGTTAACACCATTTTTATGTTTGGCGTTCCAGAAACAACCTTATCTCAGGCTGAAAACGCGTTTTACGCAATTTGCCATAACTTTGCAGGAAAGCTTCAGAACAAGAAATTTTTACCTCCCACTATAGCAGAAAGGGTCTTTCTAGTAGTTGCACATCAAATCGAAGCTGTCTGAAGTGTTTTTCCAAAGTTATCAACATTTTTATGTTAGGCGTTCTGGAACCCACCTTATCTCAGGCTGAAAACGCGTTTTCTGCATTGTGCCATAACTTTGCAGGGAGACTTCAGAACATGAAATTTTCTCCTCCCACTATATCAGAAAGGGTATTTCTAATAGTTGCACATCAAATCTAAGCTGTCTGAAGTGCTTTTCCAAAGCTATCAACATTTTTATGTTTGGCGTTCTGGAACCCACCTTATCTCAGGCTGAAAACGCGTTTTCTGCATTGTGCCGTAACTTTGCAGGGAGACTTCAGAACATGAAATTTTCTCCTCCCACTATAGCAGAAAGGGTCTTTCTAGTAGTTGCACATCAAATCTAAGCTGTTTGAAGTGTTTTTCCAAAGTTAACACCATTTTTATGTTTGGCGTTCCAGAAACAAACTTATCTCAGGCTGAAAACGCGTTTCACGCAATTTGCCATAACTTTGCAGGAAAGCTTCAGAACATTAAATTTTTACCTCCCACTATAGCAGAAAGGGTCTTTTTAGTAGTTGCACAACAAATCTAAGCTGTCTGAAGTGTTTTTCCAAAGTTATCAACATTTTTATGTTTGGCGTTCTGGAACCCACCCTATCTCAGGCTGAAAATGCATTTTCTGCGTTGTGCCATAACTTTGCAGGGAGACTTGAGAACATGAAATTTTCTCCTCCCACTGTATCAGAAAGGGTATTTCTAATAGTTGCACATCAAATCTTAGCTGTCTGAAGTGTTTTTCCAAAGTTATCAATATTTTTATGTTTGGCGTTCCGGAATCGACCTTATCTCATGCTGAAAACGCGTTTCCTGCATTGTGGCATAACTTTACAGGGATGCTTCAGAACATGAAATTTTCACCTCCCACTGTAGCAGAAAGGGTCTTTCTAGTAGTTGCACATCAAATCTAAGCTGTCTGAAGTGTTTTTCCAAAGTTATCAACATTTTTATGTTTGGCGTTCTGGAACCCACCTAATCTCAGGCTGAAAACGCGTTTTCTGCATTGTGCCATAACTTTTCAGGGAAGCTTCAGAACATGTAATGTTCGCCTCCCACTATAGCAGATAGGGTCTTTCTAGTAGTTGCACATCAAATCTAAGCTGTCTGAAGTGTTTTTCCAAAGTTATCAACATTTTTATGTTTGGCGTTCTGGAACCCACCTTATCTCAGGCTGAAAACGCGTTTTGTGCATTGTGCCATAACTTTGCAGGGAAGCTTCAGAACATGAAATTTTCACCTCCCACTGTAGCAGAAAGGGTCTTTCTAGTAGTTGCACATCAAATCTAAGCTGTCTGAAGTGTTTTTCCAAAGTTATCAATATTTTTATGTTTGGCGTTCTGGAACCCACCTAATCTCAGGCTGAAAACACGTTTTGAGCATTGTGCCATAACTTGTCAGGGAAGCTTCAGGACATGAAATTTGCACCGCCCACTATAGTAGAAACGGTCTTTCTAGTAGATGCACATCAAAACTAAGCCGTCTGAAGTGTTTTTCCAAAGTTAACACCATTTTTATGTTTGGCGTTCCAGAAACAACCTTATCTCAGGCTGAAAACGCGTTTTACGCAATTTGCCATAACTTTGCAGGAAAGCTTCAGAACATGAAATTTTTACCTCCCACTATAGCAGAAAGGGTCTTTCTACTAGTTGCACATCAAATCTAAGCTGTCGAAAGTGTTTTTCAAAAGTTATCAACATTTTTATGTTTGGCGTTCCGGAACCCACCTTATCTCAGCCTGAAAACGCGTTTTACATATTTTGCCATAACTTTGCAGGGAAGCTTCAGAACATGACATTTTAACATCCCACTATAGCAGAAAGTATCTTTCTAGTAGTTGCACATCAAATCTGAGCTGTCTGAAGTGTTTTTCCAGAGTTATCAACATTTTTATGTTTGGCGTTCCGGAAGCCACCTTATCTCAGCCTGAAAACGCGTTTTACATATTTTGCCAAAACTTTGCAGGGAAGCTTCAGAAGATGAAATTTTAACATCCCACTATAGCAGAAAGGGTCTTTCTAGTAGTTGCACATCAAATCTAAGCTGTCTGAAGTGTTTTTCCAAAGTTATCAACATTCTTATGTTTGGCGTTCCGGAATCAACCTTATCTCAGACTGAAAACGTGTTTTCTGCATTGTGCCAAAACTTTGCAGGGAAACTTCAGAACATGAAATTTTCACCTCCAGCTATAGCAGAAAGGGTCTTTCTAGTAGTTGCACAGCAAATCTAAGCTGTTTGAAGTGTTTTTCCAAAGTTAACACCATTTTTATGTTTGGCGTTCCAGAAACAACCTTATCTCAGGCTGAAAACGCGTTTTACGCAATTTGCCATAACTTTGCAGGAAAGCTTCAGAACAAGAAATTTTTACCTCCCACTATAGCAGAAAGGGTCTTTCTAGTAGGTGCACATCAAATCTAAGCTGTCTGAAGTGTTTTTCCAAAGTTATCAACATTTTTATCTTAGGCGTTCTGGAACCCACCTTATCTCAGGCTGAAAACGCGTTTTCTGCATTGTGCCATAACTTTGCAGGGAGACTTCAGAACATGAAATTTTCTCCTCCCACTATATCAGAAAGGGTATTTCTAATAGTTGCACATCAAATCTAAGCTGTCTGAAGTGCTTTTCCAAAGCTATCAACATTTTTATGTTTGGCTTTCTGGAACCCACCTTATCTCAGGCTGAAAACGCGTTTTCTGCATTGTGCCGTAACTTTGCAGGGAGACTTCAGAACATGAAATTTTCTCCTCCCACTATAGCAGAAAGGGTCTTTCTAGTAGTTGCACATCAAATCTAAGCTGTTTGAAGTGTTTTTCCAAAGTTAACACCATTTTTATGTTTGGCGTTCCAGAAACAAACTTATCTTAGGCTGAAAACGCGTTTCACGCAATTTGCCATAACTTTGCAGGAAAGCTTCAGAACATGTAATGTTCGCCTCCCACTATAGCAGATAGGGTCTTTCTAGTAGTTGCACATCAAATCTAAGCTGTCTGAACTGTTTTTCCAAAGTTATCAACATTTTTATGTTTGGCGTTCTGGAACCCACCTTATCTCAGGCTGAAAACGCGTTTTGTGGATTGTGCCATAACTTTGCAGGGAAGCTTCAGAACATGAAATTTTCACCTCCCACTATAGCAGAAAGGGTCTTTCTAGTAGTTGCACATCAAATCTAAGCTGTTTGAAGTGTTTTTTCCGAAGTTAACACCATTTTTATGTTAGGCGTTCCAGAAACAACCTTATCTCAGGCAGAAAAAGCGTTTTACGCAATTTGCCATAACTTTGCAGGAAAGCTTCAGAACATGAAATTTTCACCTCCCACTATAGCAGAAAGGATCTTTCTAGTAGTTGCACATCAAATCTAAGCTGTCGAAAGTGTTTTTCCAAAGTTATCAACATTTTTATGTTTGGCGTAACGGAATCGACCTTATCTCCGGCTGAAAACGCGTTTTCTGCATTGTGCCATAACTTTGCAGGGAAGCTTCAGAACATTACATTTTCACCTCCCACTATAGCAGAAAGGGTCTTTCTAGTAGTTGCACATCAAATCTAAGCCGTCTGAAGTGTTTTTCCAAAGTTAACACCATTTTTATGTTTGGCGTTCCAGAAACAACCTTATCTCAGGCTGAAAACGCGTTTTACGCAATTTGCCATAACTTTGCAGAGAAACTTCAGAACATGAAATTTTAACCTCCCACTTTAGCAGAAAGGATCTTTCTAGTAGTTGCACATCAAATCTAAGCTGTCGAAAGTGTTTTTCCAAAGTTATCAACATTTTTATGTTTGGCGTAACGGAATCGACCTTATCTCCGGCTGAAAACGCGTTTTCTGCATTGTGCCATAACTTTGCAGGGAAGCTTCAGAACATTACATTTTCACCTCCCACTATAGCAGAAAGGGTCTTTCTAGTAGTTGCACATCAAATCTAAGCTGTTTGAAGTGTTTTTTCCGAAGTTAACACCATTTTTATGTTTGGCGTTCCAGAAACAACCGTTCTGGAACCCACCTTATCTCATGCTGAAAACGCGTTTCCTGCATTGTGGCATAACTTTGCAGGGATGCTTCAGAACATGAAATTTTCACCTCCCACTGTAGCAGAAAGGGTCTTTCTAGTAGTTGCACATCAAATCTAAGCTGTCTGAAGTGTTTTTCCAAAGTTATCAATATTTTTATGTTTGGCGTTCTGGAACCCACCTAATCTCAGGCTGAAAACACGTTTTGAGCATTGTGCCATAACTTGTCAGGGAAGCTTCAGGACATGAAATTTGCACCGCCCACTATAGTAGAAACGGTCTTTCTAGTAGATGCACATCAAAACTAAGCCGTCTGAAGTGTTTTTCCAAAGTTAACACCATTTTTATGTTTGGCGTTCCAGAAACAACCTTATCTCAGGCTGAAAACGCGTTTTACGCAATTTGCCATAACTTTGCAGGAAAGCTTCAGAACATGAAATTTTTACCTCCCACTATAGCAGAAAGGGTCTTTCTAGTAGTTGCACATCAAATCTAAGCTGTCGAAAGTGTTTTTCAAAAGTTATCAACATTTTTATGTTTGGCGTTCCGGAACCCACCTTATCTCAGCCTGAAAACGCGTTTTACATATTTTGCCATAACTTTGCAGGGAAGCTTCAGAACATGACATTTTAACATCCCACTATAGCAGAAAGTATCTTTCTAGTAGTTGCACATCAAATCTGAGCTGTCTGAAGTGTTTTTCCAGAGTTATCAACATTTTTATGTTTGGCGTTCCGGAAGCCACCTTATCTCAGCCTGAAAACGCGTTTTACATATTTTGCCAAAACTTTGCAGGGAAGCTTCAGAAGATGAAATTTTAACATCCCACTATAGCAGAAAGGGTCTTTCTAGTAGTTGCACATCAAATCTAAGCTGTCTGAAGTGTTTTTCCAAAGTTATCAACATTCTTATGTTTGGCGTTCCGGAATCAACCTTATCTCAGACTGAAAACGTGTTTTCTGCATTGTGCCAAAACTTTGCAGGGAAACTTCAGAACATGAAATTTTCACCTCCAGCTATAGCAGAAAGGGTCTTTCTAGTAGTTGCACAGCAAATCTAAGCTGTTTGAAGTGTTTTTCCAAAGTTAACACCATTTTTATGTTTGGCGTTCCAGAAACAACCTTATCTCAGGCTGAAAACGCGTTTTACGCAATTTGCCATAACTTTGCAGGAAAGCTTCAGAACAAGAAATTTTTACCTCCCACTATAGTAGAAAGGGTCTTTCTAGTAGTTGCACATCAAATCTAAGCTGTCTGAAGTGTTTTTCCAAAGTTATCAACATTTTTATGTTAGGCGTTCTGGAACCCACCTTATCTCAGGCTGAAAACGCGTTTTCTGCATTGTGCCATAACTTTGCAGGGAGACTTCAGAACATGAAATTGTCTCCTCCCACTATATCAGAAAGGGTATTTCTAATAGTTGCACATCAAATCTAAGCTGTCTGAAGTGCTTTTCCAAAGCTATCAACATTTTTATGTTTGGCGTTCTGGAACCCACCTTATCTCAGGCTGAAAACGCGTTTTCTGCATTGTGCCGTAACTTTGCAGGGAGACTTCAGAACATGAAATTTTCTCCTCCCACTATAGCAGAAAGGGTCTTTCTAGTAGTTGCACATCAAATCTAAGCTGTTTGAAGTGTTTTTCCAAAGTTAACACCATTTTTATGTTTGGCGTTCCAGAAACAACCTTATCTCAGGCTGAAAACGCGTTTTACGCAATTTGCCATAACTTTGGAGAGAAACTTCAGAAGATGAAATTTTAACATCCCACTTTAGCAGAAAGGGTCTTTCTAGTAGTTGCACATCAAATCTAAGCTGTCTGAAGTGTTTTTCAAAAGTTATCAACATTTTTATGTTTGGCGTTCCGGAACCCACCTTATCTCTGCCTGAAAACGCGTTTTACATATTTTGCCATAACTTTGCAGGGAAGCTTCAGAACATGACATTTTAACATCCCACTATAGCAGAAAGTATCTTTCTAGTAGTTGCACATCAAATCTGAGCTGTCTGAAGTGTTTTTCCAGAGTTATCAACATTTTTATGTTTGGCGTTCCGGAAGCCACCTTATCTCAGCCTGAAAACGCGTTTTACATATTTTGCCAAAACTTTGCAGGGAAGCTTCAGAAGATGAAATTTTAACATCCCACTATAGCAGAAAGGGTCTTTCTAGTAGTTGCACATCAAATCTAAGCTGTCTGAAGTGTTTTTCCAAAGTTATCAACATTCTTATGTTTGGCGTTCCGGAATCAACCTTATCTCAGACTGAAAACGTGTTTTCTGCATTGTGCCAAAACTTTGCAGGGAAACTTCAGAACATGAAATTTTCACCTCCAGCTATAGCAGAAAGGGTCTTTCTAGTAGTTGCACAGCAAATCTAAGCTGTTTGAAGTGTTTTTCCAAAGTTAACACCATTTTTATGTTTGGCGTTCCAGAAACAACCTTATCTCAGGCTGAAAACGCGTTTTACGCAATTTGCCATAACTTTGCAGGAAAGCTTCAGAACAAGAAATTTTTACCTCCCACTATAGCAGAAAGGGTCTTTCTAGTAGTTGCACATCAAATCTAAGCTGTCTGAAGTGTTTTTCCAAAGTTATCAACATTTTTATGTTAGGCGTTCTGGAACCCACCTTATCTCAGGCTGAAAACGCGTTTTCTGCATTGTGCCATAACTTTGCAGGGAGACTTCAGAACATGAAATTGTCTCCTCCCACTATATCAGAAAGGGTATTTCTAATAGTTGCACATCAAATCTAAGCTGTCTGAAGTGCTTTTCCAAAGCTATCAACATTTTTATGTTTGGCGTTCTGGAACCCACCTTATCTCAGGCTGAAAACGCGTTTTCTGCATTGTGCCGTAACTTTGCAGGGAGACTTCAGAACATGAAATTTTCTCCTCCCACTATAGCAGAAAGGGTCTTTCTAGTAGTTGCACATCAAATCTAAGCTGTTTGAAGTGTTTTTCCAAAGTTAACACCATTTTTATGTTTGGCGTTCCAGAAACAACCTTATCTCAGGCTGAAAACGCGTTTTACGCAATTTGCCATAACTTTGGAGAGAAACTTCAGAACATGAAATTTTAACCTCCCACTATAGCAGAAAAGGTCATTCTAGTAGTTGCACATCAAATCTAAGCTGTCTTGAAGTGTTTTTCTAAAGTTATCAACATTTTTATGTTTGGCGTTCCAGAACCCACCTTATCTCAGCCTGAAAACGCGTTTTACATATTTTGCCATAACTTTGCAGTGAATCTTCAGAACATGAAATTTTAACATCCCACTATAGCAGAAAGGGTCTTTCTAGTAGTTGCACATCAAATCTAAGCTGTCTGAAGTGTTTTTCCAAAGTTATCAACATTCTTATGTTTGGCGTTCCGGAATCAACCTTATCTCAGACTGAAAACGTGTTTTCTGCATTGTGCCAAAACTTTGCAGGGAAACTTCAGAACATGAAATTTTCACCTCCAGCTATAGCAGAAAGGGTCTTTCTAGTAGTTGCACATCAAATCTATGCTGTCTGAAGTGTTTTTCAAAAGTTATCAACATTTTTATGTTTGGCGTTCCGGAACCCACCTTATCTCAGCCTGAAAACGCGTTTTACATATTTTGCCATAACTTTGCAGGGAAGCTTCAGAACATGACATTTTAACATCTCACTATAGCAGAAACTATCTTTCTAGTAGTTGCACTTCAAATCTGAGCTGTCTGAAGTGTTTTTCCAGAGTTATCAACATTTTTATGTTTGGCGTTCCGGAAGCCACCTTATCTCAGCCTGAAAACGGGTTTTACATATTTTGCCATAACTTTGCAGGGAAGCTTCAGAAGATGAAATTTTAACATCCCACTTTAGCAGAAAGGGTCTTTCTAGTAGTTGCACATCAAATCTAAGCTGTCTGAAGTGTTTTTCCAAAGTTATCAACATTCTTATGTTTGGCGTTCCGGAATCAACCTTATCTCAGACTGAAAACGTGTTTTCTGCATTGTGCCAAAACTTTGCAGGGAAACTTCAGAACATGAAATTTTCACCTCCAGCTATAGCAGAAAGGGTCTTTCTAGTAGTTGCACAGCAAATCTAAGCTGTTTGAAGTGTTTTTCCAAAGTTAACACCATTTTTATGTTTGGCGTTCCAGAAACAACCTTATCTCAGGCTGAAAACGCGTTTCACGCAATTTGCCATAACTTTGCAGGAAAGCTTCAGAACATGACATTTTTACCTCCCACTATAGCAGAAAGGGTCTTTTTTGTAGTTGCACATCAAATCTAAGCTGTCTGAAGTGTTTTTCCAAAGTTATCAACATTTTTATGTTTGGCGTTCTGGAACCCACCTTATCTCAGGCTGAAAACGCGTTTTCTGCATTGTGCCATAACTTTGCAGGGCGACTTCAGAACATGAAATTTTCTCCTCCCACTATATCAGAAAGGGTATTTCTAGTAGTTGCACATCAAATCTAAGTTGTCTGAAGTGTTTTTCTAAAGTTATCGACATTCTTTTGTTTGGCGTTCCGGAATCAACCTTATATCAAGCTGAAAACGCGTTTTACGCAATTTGCCATAACTTTGCAGGAAAGCCTCAGTACATGAAATTTTCACCTTCCACTATAGCAGAAAGGGTCTTTCTAGTAGTTGCACGTCAAATCTAAGCTGTCTGAAATGTTTTTCCAAAGTTATCAACATTTTTATGTTCGGCGTTCCGGAATCGACCTTATCTCAGGCTGAAGACGCGTTTTACGCATTGTCCCATAACTTTCCAGGGAAGCTTCAGAACATGCAATTTTGACCTCCCACTATTGCAGAAAGGGTCTTTCTAGTAGTTGCACATCAAATCTAAGCTGTCTGAAGTGCTTTTCAAAAATTATCAACATTTTTATGTTTGGCGTTCCGGAACACACCTTATCTCAAGCTGAAAACGCGTTTTGTGCATTGTTCCTTAACTTTGCAGGGAAGCATCAGAACATGAAATTTTCAACTCCCACTATGACAAACAGGGTGTTTCTAATAGTTGCACATCAAATCTAATCTGTCTGAAGTGTTTTTCGAAAGTTATCAACATTTTTATGTTTGGCGTTCCGGAACCCACCTTGTCTCAGGCTGAAAACGCGTTTTCTGCATTGTGCAATAACTTTGCCGGGAAGCTTCAGAAAATGAAATTTTCACCTCCCACGATAGCAGATAGGGTCTTTCTAGTATTTGCACATCAAATCTAAGCCGTCTGAAGTGTTTTTCCAAAGTTATAAACATTTTTATGTTTGGCGTTCCGGAATCGACCTTATCTCAGGCTGAAGACGCGTTTTATGCATTGTCCCATAACTTTCCAGGGAAGCTTCAGAACATGAAAGTTTCACCTCCCACTATAGCAGAAAGGGTCTTTCTAGTAGTTGCACATCAAATCTAAGCTGTCTGAAGGGTTTTTCCAAATTTATCAACATTTTTATGTTTGGCGTTCCGGAACCCACCTTATCTCAGGCTGAAAACGCGTTTTCTGCATTGTCCCTTAACTTTGCAGGGAATTATCAGAACATAAAATTTTCAGCTCCCACTATAGCAGAAAGGGTCTTTCTTGTAGTTGCACATCAAATCTAAGCTGTCTGAAGTGTTTTTCGAAAGTTATCAACATTTTTATGTTTGGCGTTCCGGAATCGACCTTATCTCAGGCTGAAAACGCGTTTTACGCATTGTCCCATCACTTTCCAGGGAAGCTTCAGAACATGAAATTTTTACCTCCCACTATGGCAGAAAGGGTCTTTCTAGTAGTTGCACATCAAATCTAAGCTGTCTGAAGTGTTTTTCCAAAGTTATCAACATTTTTACGTTTGGCGTTCCGGAACCCACCTTATCTCAGGCTGAAAACGCGTTTTCTGCATTGTGCCATAACTTTGCAGGGAAGCTTCAGAACATGAAATTTTCACCTCCCACTATAGCAGAAATGGTCTTTCTAGTCGTTGCACATTAAATCTAAGCTGTCTGAAGTGTTTTTCCAAAGTTATCAACATTTTTACGTTTGCTGCTCCGGAACCCACATTATCTCGGGCTGAAAACGCGTTTTCTGCATTGTGCCATAACTTTGCAGGGAAGCTTCAGAAGATTAAATTTTATCCTCCCACTGTGGCAGAAAGGGTCTTTCTAGTAGTTGCACATCAAATCTAAGCTGTCTGAAGTGTTTTTCCAAAGTTATCAACATTTTTAAGTTTGGCGTTCCGGAACCCACCTTATCTCAGTCTGAAAACGCGTTTTGTGCATTGTTCCTTAACTTTGCAGGGAAGCATCAGAACATGAAATTTTCAGCTCCCACTATGACAAACAGGGTCTTTCTAATAGTTGCACATCAAATCTAATCTGTCTGAAGTGTTTTTCGAAAGTTATCAACATTTTTATGTTTGGCGTTCCGGAACCCACCTTGTCTCAGGCTGAAAACGCGTTTTCTGCATTGTGCCATAACTTTGAAGGAAAGCTTCAGAACATGAAAGTTTCACCTCCCAATATAGCAGAAAGGGTCTTTTTAGTAGTTACACATCAAATCTAAGCTGTCTGAAGGGTTTTTCAAAGTTATCAACATTTTTATGTTTGGCGTTCCAGAACCCACCTTATCTCAGGCTGAAAACGCGTTTTCTGCATTGTCCCTTAACTTTGCAGGGAAGCATCAGAACATAAAATTTTCAGCTCCCACTATGACAAACATGGTCTTTCTAATAGTTCCACATCAAATCTAATCTGTCTGAAGTGTTTTTCGAAAGTTATCAACATTTTTAAGTTTGGCGTTCCGGAACCCTCTTTATCTCAGTCTGAAAACGCGTTTTCTGCATTGTCCCATAACTTTGAAGGAAAGCTTCAGAACATGAAAGTTTCACCTCCCACTATAGCAGAAAGGGTCTTTCTAGTAGTTGCACATCAAATATAAGCTGTCTGAAATGTTTTTCCAAAGTTATCAACATTTTTATGTTTGGCGTTCCGGAATCGACCTTATCTCAGGCTGAAGACGCGTTTTACGCTTTGTGCCATAACTTTGCAGGGAAGTTCCAGAAAATGAAATTTTTACCTCCCACTATAGCAGAAAGGGTCTTTCTAGTAGTTGCACATCAAATCTAAGCTGTCTGAAGTGTTTTTCCAAAGTTATCAACATTTTTATGTTTGGCGTTCTGGAATCGACCTTATCTCAGGCTGAAAACGCGTTTTCTGCATTGTGCCATAACTTTGCAGGGAAGCTTCAGAACAAGAAATTTTCACCTCCCACTATTGCAGAAAGTGTCTTTCTAGCAGTTGCACATCAAATCTAAGCTGTCTGAAATGTTTTTCCAAAGTTATCAACATTTTTATGTTCGGCGTTCCGGAATCGACCTTATCTCAGGCTGAAGGCGCGTTTTACGCATTGTTCCTTAACTTTCCAGGGAAGCTTCAGAACATGCAATTTTGACCTCCCACTATAGCAGAAAGGGTCTTTCTAGTAGTTGCACATCAAATCTAAGCTGTCTGAAGTGCTTTTCAAAAATTATCAACATTTTTATGTTTGGCGTTCCGGAACACACCTTATCTCAAGCTGAAAACGCGTTTTCTGCATTTTGCCATTACTTTGCAGGGAAGCTTCAGAACATGAAATTTTCACCTCCCACTATAGCAGAATGGGTTTTTCTAGTTGTTGCACATTAAATCTAAGCTGTCTGAAGTGTTTTTCCAAAGTTATCAACATTTTTACGTTTGCCGCTCCGGAACCCTCATTATCTCGGGCTGAAAACGCGTTTTCTGCATTGAGCCATAATTTTGCAGGGAAGCTTCAGAACATGAAATTTTAACCTCCCACTGTAGCAGAAAGGGTCTTTCTAGTAGTTGCACATCAAATCTAAGCTGTCTGAAGTGTTTTTCCAACGTTATCAACATTTTTAAGTTTGGCGTTCCGGAACCCACCTTATCTCAGGCTGAAAACGCGTTTTGTGCATTGTTCCTTAACTTTGCAGGGAAGCATCAGAACATGAAATTTTCAGCTCCCACTATGACAAACAGGGTCTTTCTAATAGTTGCACATCAAATCTAATCTGTCTGAAGTGTTTTTCGAAAGTTATCAACATTTTTATGTTTGGCGTTCCGGAACCCACCTTATCTCAGGCTGAACACGCGTTTTCTGCATTGTTCCTTAACTTTGCAGGGAAGCATCAGAACATGAAAGTTTCACCTCCCACTATAGCAGAAAGGGTCTTTTTAGTAGTTACACATCAAATCTAAGCTGTCTGAAGGGTTTTTCCAAATTTATCAACATTTTTATGTTTGGCGTTCCGGAACCCACCTTATCTCAGGCTGAAAACGCGTTTTCTGCATTGTTCCTTAACTTTGCAGGGAAGCATCAGAACATGAAATTTGCAGCTCCCACCATGACAAACAGGGTCTTTCTAATAGTTGCACATCAAATCTAAGTTGTCTGAAGTGTTTTTCCAAAGTTATCAACCTTTTTAACGTTTGGCGTTCCGGAACCCACCTTATCTCAGGCTGAAAACGCGTTTTGTGCATTGTGCCATTAATTCTCAGGGAAGATTCAGAAAATGAAATTTTCACCTCGCACTATAGCAGAAAGGGTCTTTCTAGTAGTTGCACATCAAATCTAAGCTGTCTGAAGTGTTTTTCCAAAGTTATCAACATTTTTATGTTTGGCGTTCTGGAATCGACCTTATCTCAGGCTGAAAACGCGTTTTACGCATTGTGCAATAACTTTGCAGGGAAGCTTCAGAAAATGACATTTTCAACTCCCACTGTAGCAGAAAGGGTCTTTCAAGTCGTTGCACATCAAATCTAAGCTGTCTGAAGTGTTTTTCCAAAGTCATAAACATTTTTATGTTTGGCGTTCCGGAACCCACCTTATCTCAGGCTGAAAACGCGTTTTCTGCATTGTGCCATAACTTTGCAGGGAAGCTTCAGAACATGAAATTTTCACCTCCCACTATAGCAGATAGGGTCTTTCTAGTCGTTGCACATTAAATCTAAGCTGTCTGAAGTGTTTTTCCAAAGTTATCAACATTTTTACGTTTGCTGCTCCGGAACCCACATTATCTCGGGCTGAAAACGTGTTTTCTGCATTGTGCCATAACTTTGCAGGGAAGCTTCAGAACATGAAATTTTAACCTCCCACTATAGCAGAAAGGGTCTTTCTAGTAGTTGCACATCAAATCTAAGCTGTTTGAAGTGTTTTTTCCGAAGTTAACACCATTTTTATGTTTGGCGTTCCAGAAACAACCTTATCTCAGGCTGAAAAAGCGTTTTACGCAATTTGCCATAACTTTGCAGGAAATCTTCAGAACATGAAATTTTTACCTCCCAGAATAGCAGAAAGGGTCTTTCTGGTAGTTGCACATCAAATCTCAGTTGTCTGAAGTGTTTTTCCAAAGTTATCAACATTTTTATGTTTGGCGTTCTGGAACCCACCTTATCTCAGGCTGAAAACGCATTTTCTACATTGTGCCATAACTTTGCAGGGAAGCTTCAGAACATGAAATTTTCACCTCCCACTATAGCAGAAAGGATCTTTCTAGTAGTTGCACATCAAATCTAAGCTGTCGAAAGTGTTTTTCCAAAGTTATCAACATTTTTATGTTTGGCGTAACGGAATCGACCTTATCTCCGGCTGAAAACGCGTTTTCTGCATTGTGCCATAACTTTGCAGGGAAGCTTCAGAACATTACATTTTCACCTCCCACTATAGCAGAAAGGGTCTTTCTAGTAGTTGCACATCAAATCTAAGCCGTCTGAAGTGTTTTTCCAAAGTTAACACCATTTTTATGTTTGGCGTTCCAGAAACAACCTTATCTCAGGCTGAAAACGCGTTTTACGCAATTTGCCATAACTTTGCAGAGAAACTTCAGAACATTAAATTTTAACCTCCCACTTTAACAGAAAGGATCTTTCTAGTAGTTGCACATCAAATCTAAGCTGTCGAAAGTGTTTTTCCAAAGTTATCAACATTTTTATGTTTGGCGTAACGGAATCGACCTTATCTCCGGCTGAAAACGCGTTTTCTGCATTGTGCCATAACTTTGCAGGGAAGCTTCAGAACATTACATTTTCACCTCCCACTATAGCAGAAAGGGTCTTTCTAGTAGTTGCACATCAAATCTAAGCTGTTTGAAGTGTTTTTTCCGAAGTTAACACCATTTTTATGTTTGGCGTTCCAGAAACAACCGTTCTGGAACCCACCTTATCTCATGCTGAAAACGCGTTTCCTGCATTGTGGCATAACTTTGCAGGGATGCTTCAGAACATGAAATTTTCACCTCCCACTGTAGCAGAAAGGGTCTTTCTAGTAGTTGCACATCAAATCTAAGCTGTCTGAAGTGTTTTTCCAAAGTTATCAATATTTTTATGTTTGGCGTTCTGGAACCCACCTAATCTCAGGCTGAAAACACGTTTTGAGCATTGTGCCATAACTTGTAAGGGAAGCTTCAGTACATGAAATTTGCACCG
This sequence comes from Synchiropus splendidus, assembly GCF_027744825.2. Classification (NCBI taxonomy): domain Eukaryota; kingdom Metazoa; phylum Chordata; class Actinopteri; order Syngnathiformes; family Callionymidae; genus Synchiropus; species Synchiropus splendidus. The sequence continues at coordinate 2,937,437 of NC_071338.1, forward strand.
CCCACTATAGTAGAAACGGTCTTTCTAGTAGATGCACATCAAAACTAAGCCGTCTGAAGTGTTTTTCCAAAGTTAACACCATTTTTATGTTTGGCGTTCCAGAAACAACCTTATCTCAGGCTGAAAACGCGTTTTACGCAATTTGCCATAACTTTGCAGGAAAGCTTCAGAACATGAAATTTTTACCTCCCACTATAGCAGAAAGGGTCTTTCTAGTACTTGCACATCAAATCTAAGCTGTCGAAAGTGTTTTTCAAAAGTTATCAACATTTTTATGTTTGGCGTTCCGGAACCCACCTTATCTCAGCCTGAAAACGCGTTTTACATATTTTGCCATGACTTTGCAGGGAAGCTTCAGAACATGACATTTTAACATCCCACTATAGCAGAAAGTATCTTTCTAGTAGTTGCACATCAAATCTGAGCTGTCTGAAGTGTTTTTCCAGAGTTATCAACATTTTTATGTTTGGCGTTCCGGAAGCCACCTTATCTCAGCCTGAAAACGCGTTTTACATATTTTGCCAAAACTTTGCAGGGAAGCTTCAGAAGATGAAATTTTAACATCCCACTATAGCAGAAAGGGTCTTTCTAGTAGTTGCACATCAAATCTAAGCTGTCTGAAGTGTTTTTCCAAAGTTATCAACATTTTTATGTTTGGCGTTCCGGAATCAACCTTATCTCAGACTGAAAACGTGTTTTCTGCATTGTGCCAAAACTTTGCAGGGAAACTTCAGAACATGAAATTTTCACCTCCAGCTATAGCAGAAAGGGTCTTTCTAGTAGTTGCACAGCAAATCTAAGCTGTTTGAAGTGTTTTTCCAAAGTTAACACCATTTTTATGTTTGGCTTTCCAGAAACAACCTTATCTCAGGCTGAAAACGCGTTTTACGCAATTTGCCATAACTTTGCAGGAAAGCTTCAGAACAAGAAATTTTTACCTCCCACTATAGCAGAAAGGGTCTTTCTAGTAGTTGCACATCAAATCTAAGCTGTCTGAAGTGTTTTTCCAAAGTTATCAACATTTTTATGTTTGGCGTTCCAGAACCCACCTTATCTCAGCCTGAAAACGCGTTTTACATATTTTGCCATAACTTTGCAGTGAATCTTCAGAACATGAAATTTTAACATCCCACTATAGCAGAAAGGGTCTTTCTAGTAGTTGCACATCAAATCTAAGCTGTCTGAAGTGTTTTTCCAAAGTTATCAACATTCTTATGTTTGGCGTTCCGGAATCAACCTTATCTCAGGCTGAAAAAACGTTTTACGCATTGTGCCATAACTTTGCAGGAAAGCTTCAGAACATGAAATTTTCATCTCCCACTATAGCAGAAAGGGTCTTTCTAGTAGTTTCACATCAAATCTAAGCTGTCGAAAGTGTTTTTCAAAAGTTATCAACATTTTTATGTTTGGCGTTCCGGAACCCACCTTATCTCAGCCTGAAAACGCGTTTTACATATTTTGCCATAACTTTGCAGGGAAGCTTCAGAACATGACATTTTAACATCTCACTATAGCAGAAACTATCTTTCTAGTAGTTGCACTTCAAATCTGAGCTGTCTGAAGTGTTTTTCCAGAGTTATCAACATTTTTATGTTTGGCGTTCCGGAAGCCACCTTATCTCAGCCTGAAAACGGGTTTTACATATTTTGCCATAACTTTGCAGGGAAGCTTCAGAAGATGAAATTTTAACATCCCACTATAGCAGAAAGGGTCTTTCTAGTAGTTGCACATCAAATCTAAGCTGTCTGAAGTGTTTTTCCAAAGTTATCAACATTCTTATGTTTGGCGTTCCGGAATCAACCTTATCTCAGACTGAAAACGTGTTTTCTGCATTGTGCCAAAACTTTGCAGGGAAACTTCAGAACATGAAATTTTCACCTCCAGCTATAGCAGAAAGGGTCTTTCTAGTAGTTGCACAGCAAATCTAAGCTGTTTGAAGTGTTTTTCCAAAGTTAACACCATTTTTATGTTTGGCGTTCCAGAAACAACCTTATCTCAGGCTGAAAACGCGTTTTACGCAATTTGCCATAACTTTGCAGGAAATCTTCAGAACAAGAAATTTTTACCTCCCACTATAGCAGAAAGGGTCTTTCTAGTAGTTGCACATCAAATCTAAGCTGTCTGAAGTGTTTTTCCAAAGTTAGCAACATTTTTATGTTAGGCGTTCTGGAACCCACATTATCTCAGGCTGAAAACGCGTTTTCTGCATTGTGCCATAACTTTGCAGGGAGACTTCAGAACAAGAAATTTTTACCTCCCACTATAGCAGAAAGGGTCTTTCTAGTAGTTGCACATCAAATCTAAGTTGTCTGAAGTGTTTTTCTAAAGTTATCAACATTCTTTTGTTTGGCGTTCCGGAACACACCTTATCTCAAGCTGAAAACGCGTTTTGTGCATTGTTCCTTAACTTTGCAGGGAAGCATCAGAACATGAAATTTCAAGCTCCCACTATGACAAACAGGGTGTTTCTAATAGTTGCACATCAAATCTAATCTGTCTGAAGTGTTTTTCGAAAGTTATCAACATTTTCATGTTTGGCGTTCCGGAACCCACCTTGTCTCAGGCTGAAAACGCGTTTTCTGCATTGTGCAATAACTTTGCCGGGAAGCTTCAGAAAATGAAATGTTCACCTCCCACGATAGCAGATAGGGTCTTTCTAGTATTTGCACATCAAATCTTAGCCGTCTGAAGTGTTTTTCCAAAGTTATAAACATTTTTATGTTTGGCGTTCCGGAATCGACCTTATCTCAGGCTGAAGACGCGTTTTATGCATTGTCCCATAACTTTCCAGGGAAGCTTCAGAACATGCAATTTTGACCTCCCACTATAGCAGAAAGGGTCTTTCTAGTAGTTGCACATCAAATCTAAGCTGTCTGAAGTGCTTTTCAAAAATTATCAACATTTTTATGTTTGGCGTTCCGGAACACACCTTATCTCAAGCTGAAAACGCGTTTTCTGCATTGTTCCTTAACTTTGCAGGGAAGCATCAGAACATGAAATTTTCAGCTCCTACTATGACAAACAGGGTCTTTCTAATAGTTGCACATCAAATCTAATCTGTCTGAAGTGTTTTTCGAAAGTTATCAACATTTTTATGTTTGGCGTTCCGGAACCCACCTTGTCTCAGGCTGAAAACGCGTTTTCTGCATTGTGCCATAACTTTTAAGGAAAGCTTCAGAACATGAAAGTTTCACCTCCCACTATAGCAGAAAGGGTCTTTTTAGTAGTTACACATCAAATCTAAGCTGTCTGAAGGGTTTTTCCAAATTTATCAACATTTTTATGTTTGGCGTTCCGGAACCCACCTTATCTCAGGCTGAAAACGCGTTTTCTGCATTGTCCCTTAACTTTGCAGGGAATTATCAGAACATAAAATTTTCAGCTCCCACTATGACAAACAGGGTCTTTCTAATAGTTGCACGTCAAATCTAATCTGTCTGAAGTGTTTTTCGAAAGTTAGTAACATTTTTAAGTTTGGCGTTCCGGAACCCACCTTATCTCAGGCTGAAAATGCGTTTTCTGCATTGTCCCATAACTTTGAAGGAAAGCTTCAGAACATGAAAGTTTCACATCCCACTATAGCAGAAAGGGTCTTTCTTGTAGTTGCACATCAAATCTAAGCTGTCTGAAGTGTTTTTCGAAAGTTATCAACATTTTTATGTTTGGCGTTCCGGAATCGACCTTATCTCAGGCTGAAAACGCGTTTTACGCATTGTCCCATCACTTTCCAGGGAAGCTTCAGAACATGAAATTTTTACCTCCCACTATGGCAGAAAGGGTCTTTCTAGTAGTTGCACATCAAATCTAAGCTGTCTGAAGTGTTTTTCCAAAGTTATCAACATTTTTACGTTTGGCGTTCAGGAACCCACCTTATCTCAGGCTGAAAACGCGTTTTCTGCATTGTGCCATAACTTTGCAGGGATGCTTCAGAACATGAAATTTTCACCTCCCACTATAGCAGAAAGGGTCTTTCTAGTCGTTGCACATTAAATCTAAGCTGTCTGAAGTGTTTTTCCAAAGTTATCAACATTTTTACGTTTGCTGCTCCGGAACCCACATTATCTCGGGCTGAAAACGCGTTTTCTGCATTATGCCATAACTTTGCAGGGAAGCTTCAGAACATTAAATTTTATCCTCCCACTGTGGCAGAAAGGGTCTTTCTAGTCGTTGCACATCAAATCTAAGCTGTCTGAAGTGTTTTTCCAAAGTTATCAACATTTTTAAGTTTGGCGTTCCGGAACCCACCTTATCTCAGGCTGAAAACGCGTTTTGTGCATTGTTCCTTAACTTTGCAGGGAAGCATCAGAACATGAAATTTTCAGCTCCCACTATGACAAACAGGGTCTTTCTAATAGTTGCACATCAAATCTAATCTGTCTGAAGTGTTTTTCGAAAGTTATCAACATTTTTATGTTTGGCGTTCCGGAACCCACCTTGTCTCAGGCTGAAAACGCGTTTTCTGCATTGTGCCATAACTTTGAAGGAAAGCTTCAGAACATGAAAGTTTCACCTCCCAATATAGCAGAAAGGGTCTTTTTAGTAGTTACACATCAAATCTAAGCTGTCTGAAGGGTTTTCCAAAGTTATCAACATTTTTATGTTTGGCGTTCCAGAACCCACCTTATCTCAGGCTGAAAACGCGTTTTCTGCATTGTCCCTTAACTTTGCAGGGAAGCATCAGAACATAAAATTTTCAGCTCCCACTATGACAAACATGGTCTTTCTAATAGTTGCACATCAAATCTAATCTGTCTGAAGTGTTTTTCGAAAGTTATCAACATTTTTAAGTTTGGCGTTCCGGAACCCTCTTTATCTCAGTCTGAAAACGCGTTTTCTGCATTGTCCCATAACTTTGAAGGAAAGCTTCAGAACATGAAAGTTTCACCTCCCACTATAGCAGAAAGGGTCTTTCTAGTAGTTGCACATCAAATATAAGCTGTCTGAAATGTTTTTCCAAAGGTATCAACATTTTTATGTTTGGCGTTCCGGAATCGACCTTATCTCAGGCTGAAGACGCGTTTTACGCTTTGTGCCATAACTTTGCAGGGAAGTTCCAGAAAATGAAATTTTTACCTCCCACTATAGCAGAAAGGGTCTTTCTAGTAGTTGCACATCAAATCTAAGCTGTCTGAAGTGTTTTTCCAAAGTTATCAACATTTTTACGTTTGGCGTTTCGGAACCCACCTTATCACAGGCTGAAAACGCGTTTTCTGCATTGTGCCATAACTTCTCAGGGAAGCTTCAGAACATGAAATGTTCACCTCCCACTATAGCAGAAAGGGTCTTTCTAGTAGTTGCACATCAAATCTAAGCCGTCTGAAGTGTTTTTCCAAAGTTAACACCATTTTTATGTTTGGCGTTCCAGAAACAACCTTATCTCAGGCTGAAAACGCGTTTTACGCAATTTGCCATAACTTTGCAGAGAAACTTCAGAACATTAAATTTTAACCTCCCACTTTAACAGAAAGGATCTTTCTAGTAGTTTCACCTGAAATCTAAGCTGTCTGAAGTGTTTTTCCAAAGTTATCAACATTTTTATGTTTGGCGTTCCGGAACCGGCTTTATCTCAGGCTGAAAACCTTTTTTTCCGCATTGTGCCATAACTTTGCAAGGAAGCTTCAGAACATGAAATTGTCTCCTCCCTCTATATCAGAAAGGGTATTTCTAATAGTTGCACATCAAATCTAAGCTGTCTGAAGTGCTTTTCCAAAGCTATCAACATTTTTACGTTTGGCGTTTCGGAACCCACTTTATCTCAGGCTGAAAACGCGTTTTCTGCATTGTGCCATAACTTTGCAGGGAAGCCTCAGAACATGAAATTTTCAAATCCCACTATGACAGACAGGGTCTTTGTAGTAGTTGCACATCAAATCTAAGCTGTCTGAAGTGTTTTTCGAAAGTTATCAACATTTTTATGTTTGGCGTTCCGGAACCCAACTTGTCTCAGGCTGAAAACGCGTTTTCTGCATTGTGCCATAACTTTGGAGGAAAGCTTCAGAACATGAAAGTTTCTCCTCCCACTATAGCAGAAAGGGTCTTTCTAGTAGTTACACATCAAATCTAAGCTCTCTGAAGTGTTTTTCCAAAGTTATCAACATTTTTATGTTTGGCGTTCCGAAACCCACGTTATCTCTGGCAGAAAACGCGTTTTCTGCTTTGTGCCATAACTTTGATGGGAATCTTCAGAACATGAAATTTTAACCTCCCACAATAGCATAAAGGGTCTTTCTTGTAGTTGCACATCAAATCTAAGCTGTCTGAAGTGTTTTTCCAAAGTTATCAACATTTTTATGTTTGGCGTTCCGGAACCCACCTTATATCAGGCTGAAAACGCATTTTCTGCATTGTGCCATAACTTTGAAGGAAAGCTTCAGAACATCAAAGTTTCACCTCCCACTATACCAGAAAGGGTCTTTCTTGTAGTTGCACATCAAATATAAGCTGTCTGATGTGTTTTTCCAAAGTTATCAACATTTTTATGTTTGGCGTTCCGGAACCCACCTTATCTCAGGCTGAAAACGCGTTTTCTGCATTGTGCCATAACTTTGCAGGAAAGCTTCAAAAATGAAATTTTCACCTCCCTCTATAGCAGAAAGGGTCTTTCTAGTAGTTGCACCTCAAATCTAAGCTCTCTGAAGTGTTTTTCCAAAGTTATCAACATTTTTATTTTTGGCGTTCCAGAAAACATCTTATCTCAGACTGAAAACGCGTTTGCTGCATTATGCCATAACTTTGAAGGAAAGCTTCAGAACACGAAAGTTTCACCTACCACTTTAGCAGAAATTGTCTTTCTAGTGGTTGCACATCAAATATAAGCTGTCTGAAGTGTTTTTCCAAAGTTAGCAACATTTTAATGTTTGGTGTTCCGGAATCGACCTTTTCTCAGCCTGAAAACGCGTTTTACGCATTGTGCCATTACTTCTCAGGGAAGCTTCAGAACATGAAATGTTCACCTCCCACTATAGCAGAAAGGGTCTTTCTAGTAGTTGCACATCAAATCTAAGCTGTCTGAAATGTTTTTCGAAAGTTATCAACATTTTTATGTTTGGCGTTCCGGAACCCACCTTATCTCAAGCTGAAAACGCGTTTTCTGCATTGTGCCATAACTTTGCAGGGAAGTTTCAGAACATGAAATTTTCACGTCCTACTATAGCAGAAAGGGTCTTTCTAGTAGTTGCACATCAAATCTAAGCTGTCTGATGTGTTTTTCCTAAGTTAATAACATTTTTATGTTTGGCGTTCCGAAATCGAACTTATATCAGGCTGAAAACACGTTTTACGCATTGTGCCATAACTTTGCAGGGAACCTTTAGAACATGAAATTTTCACCTCCCACTATAGCAGAAAGGGTCTTTCTAGTAGTTGCACATCAAATCTAAGCTGTCTGAAGTGTTGTTCCAAAGTTATCAACATTTTTACGTTTGGCGTTTCGGAAACCACCTTATCTCTGGCTGAAAACGCGTTTTCTGCATTGTGCCATAACTTCTCAGGGAAGCTTCAGAACATGAAATGTTCACCTCCCACTATAGCAGAAAGGGTCTTTCTAGAAGTTGCACATCAAATCTAAGCTGTCTGAAGTGTTTTTCCAAAGTTATCAACATTTTTATGTTTTGGCGTTACAGAATCGACCTTATTTCAGGATGAAAAATTGTTTTATGCATTGTCACATAACTTTCCAGGGAAGCTTCAGAACATGAAATTTTGACCTAACACGATAGCAGAAAAGGTCTTTCTAGTAGTTGCACATCAAATCTAAGCTGTCTGAAGTGTTTTTCGAAAGTTATCAACATTTTTATGTTTGGCGTTCCAGAATCGACCTTATCTCAGGCTGAAAACGCGTTGTCTGCATTGTGCCATAACTTTGAATGGAAGCTTCAGAACATGAAATTTTTACCTCCCACTATAGCAGAAAGGGTCTTTCTAGTAGTTGCACATCAAATCTAAGCTGTCTGAAGTGTTTTTCCAAAGTTATCAACATTTTTATGTTTGGCGTTACAGAATCGACCTTATTTCAGGATGAAAAATTGTTTTCTGCATTGTCCCATAACTTTCCAGGGAAGCTTCAGAACATGAAATTTTGACCTAACACTATAGCAGAAAGGGTCTTTCTAGTAGTTGCACATCAAATCTAAGCTGTCTGAAGTGTTTTTCCAAAGTTATCAACATTTTTATGTTTGCCGTTCCAGAATCGACCTTATCTCAGGCTGAAAACGCGTTGTCTGCATTGTGCCAAAACTTTGAATGGAAGCTTCAGAACATGAAATTTTTACCTCCCACTATAGCAGAAAGGGTCTTTCTAGTAGTTGCACATCAAATCTAAGCTGTCTGAAGTGTTTTTTCGAAAGTTATCAACATTTTTACGTTTGGCGTTCCAGAATCGACCTTGTCTCAGGCTGAAAACGCGTTGTCTGCATTGTGCCATAACTTTGCATGGAAGCTTCCGAACATGAAATTTTTACCTCCCACTATAGCAGAAAGGGTCTTTATAGTAGTTGCACATCAAACCTAAGATGTCTGAAGTGTTGTTCCAAAGTGATAAACATTTTTACGTTTGGCGTTTCGGAACCCACCTTATCACAGGCTGAAAACGCGTTTTCTGCATTGTGCCATAACTTCTCAGGGAAGCTTCAGAACATGAAATGTTCACCTCCCACAAAAGCAGAAAGGGTCTTTCTAGTAGTTTGCACATCAAATCTAAGCTGTCTGAAGTGTTTTTCCAAAGTTATCAACATTTTTATGTTTGGCGTTCCGAAACCCACCTTATCTCAGGCTGAAAAGCGTTTTTGTGCATTGTGCCGTAACTTTTCAGGGAAGCTTCAGAAAATGAAATTTTCACCTCCCACTATAGCAGAAAGGGTCTTTCTAGTAGTTGCACATCAAATCTAAGCTGTCTGAAGTGTTTTTCCAAAGTTAGCAACATTTTAATGTTTGGCGTTCCGGAATCGACCTTTTCTCAGCCTGAAAACGCGTTTTACGCATTGTGCCATTACTTCTCAGGGAAGCTTCAGAACATGAAATGTTCACCTCCCACTATAGCAGAAAGGGTCTTTCTAGTAGTTGCACATCAAATCTAAGCTGTCTGAAATGTTTTCCGAAAGTTATCAACATTTTTATGTTTGGCGTTCCGGAACCCACCTTATCTCAATCTGAAAACGCGTTTTCTGCATTGTGCCATAACTTTGCAGGGAAGTTTCAGAACATGAAATTTTCACGTCCAATTATAGCAGAAAGGGTCTTTCTAGTAGTTGCACATCAAATCTAAGCTGTCTGAAATGTTTTTCGAAAGTTATCAACATTTTTATGTTTGGCGTTCCGGAACACACCTTATCTCAAGCTGAAAACGCGTTTTCTGCATTGTGCCATAACTTTGCAGGGAAGTTTCAGAACATGAAATTTTCACGTCCCACTATAGCAGAAAGGGTCTTTCTAGTAGTTGCACATCAAATCTAAGCTGTCTGAAGTGTTGTTCCAAAGTTATCAACATTTTTACGTTTGGCGTTTCGGAAACCACCTTATCTCAGGCTGAAAACGCGTTTTCTGCATTGTGCCATAACTTCTCAGGGAAGCTTCAGAACATGAAATGTTCACCTCCCACTATAGCAGAAAGGGTCTTTCTAGAAGTTGCACATCAAATCTAAGCTGTCTGAAGTGTTTTTCCAAAGTTATCAACATTTTTATGTTTTGGCGTTACAGAATCGACCTTATTTCAGGATGAAAAATTGTTTTCTGCATTGTCCCATAACTTTCCAGGGAAGCTTCAGACATGAAATTTTGACCTAACACGATAGCAGAAAAGGTCTTTCTAGTAGTTGCACATCAAATCTAAGCTGTCTGAAGTGTTTTTCAATAGATATCAACATTTTTATGTTTGGCGTTCCTAAATCAACCTTATCTCAGGCTGAAAACGCGTTTTACGCATTGTGCCATAACTTTTCAGGGAAGCTTCAGAAAATGAAATGTTCACCTCCCACTATAGCAGAAAGGGTCTTTCTAGTCGTTGCACATCAAATCTAAGCTGTCTGAAGTGTTTTTCAATAGATATCAACATTTTTATGTTTGGCGTTCCTAAATCGACCTTATCTCAGGCTGAAAACGCGTTTTCTGCATTGTGCCATAACTTCTCAGGGAAGCTTCAGAACATGAAATGTTCACCTCCCACTATAGCACAAAGGGTCTTTCTAGAAGTTCCACATCAAATATAAGCTGTCTGAAGTGTTTTTTCGAAAGTTATCAACATTTTTATGTTTGGCGTTCCAGAATCGACCTTGTCTCAGGCTGAAAACGCGTTGTCTGCATTGTGCCATAACTTTGCATGGAAGCTTCCGAACATGAAATTTTTACCTCCCACTATAGCAGAAAGGGTCTTTATAGTAGTTGTACATCAAATCTAAGATGTCTGAAGTGTTGTTCCAAAGTGATAAACATTTTTACCTTTTAGCGTTTCGGAACCCACCTTATCTCAGGCTGAAAACGCGTTTTACGCATTGTGCCATAACTTCTCAGGGAAGCTTCAGAACATGAAATGTTCACCTCCCACTATAGCAGAAAGGGGCTTTCTAGTAGTTGCACATCAAATCTAAGCTGTCTGAAGTGTTTTTCCAAAGTTATCAACATTTTTATGTTTGGCGTTACAGAATCGACCATATCTCAGGATGAAAAATTGTTTTCTGCATTGTTCCATAACTTTCCAGGGAAGCTTCAGAACATGAAATTTTGACCTAACACTATAGCAGAAAGGGTCTTTCTAGTAGTTGCACATCAAATCTAAGCTGTCTGAAGTGTTTTTTCGAAAGTTATCAACATTTTTATGTTTGGCGTTCCAGAATCGACCTTATCTCAGGCTGAAAACGCGTTGACTGCATTGTGCCATAACTTTGCATGGAAGCTTCCGAACATGAAATTTTTACCTCCCACTATAGCAGAAAGGTTCTTTCTAGTAATTGCACATCAAATCTAAGATGTCTGAAGTGTGGTTCCAAAGTGATAAACATTTTTACGTTTGGCGTTTCGGAACCCACCTTATCTCAGGCTGAAAACGTGTTTTACGCATTGTGCCATAACTTCTCAGGGAAGCTTCAGAACATGAAATGTTCACCTCCCACTATAGCAGAAAGGGGCTTTCTAGTAGTTGCACATCAAATCTAAGCTGTCTGAAGTGTTGTTCCAAAGTTATCAACATTTTTATGTTTGGCGTTCCAGAATCGACCTTATCTCAGGCTGAAAACGCGTTGTCTGCATTGTGCCATAACTTCTCAGGGAAGCTTCAGAACATGAAATGTTCACCTCCCACTAGAGCAGAAAGGGTCTTTCTAGTAGTTGCACATCAAATCTAAACTGTCTGAAGTGTTTTTCCAAAGTTATCAACATTTTTATGTTTGGCGTTCCGGAATCGACCTTATCTCAGGATGAAAAATCGTTTTCTGCATTGTCCCATAACTTTCCAGGGAAGCTTCAGAACATGAAATTTTGACCTCCCACTATAGCAGAAAGGGTCTTTCTAGTAGTTGCACATCAAATCTAAGCTGTCTGAAGTGTTTTTCGAAAGTTATCAACATTTTTATGTTTGGCGTTCCAGAATCGACCTTATCTCAGGCTGAAAACGCGTTGTCTGCATTGTGCCATAACTTTGCATGGAAGCTTCCGAACATGAAATTTTAACCTACCACTATAGCAGAAAGGGTCTTTCTAGTAGTTGCACATCAAATCTAAGCTGTCTGGTGTGTTTTTCCAAAGTTATCAACATTTTTACGCTTGGCGTTCCGGAACCCACCTTATCTCAGGCTGAATAGCGTTTTCTGCATTGTGCCATAATTTCTCAAGGAAGCTTCAGAACATGAAATGTTCACCTCCCACTAGAGCAGAAAGGGTCTTTCTAGTAGTTGCACATCAAATCTAAGCTGTCTGAAGTGTTTTTCCAAAGTTATCAACATTTTTATGTTTGGCGTTCCGGAATCGACCTTATCTCAGGATGAAAAATCGTTTTCTGCATTGTCCCATAACTTTCCAGGGAAGCTTCAGAACATGAAATTTTAACCTGCCACTATAGCAGAAAGGGTCTTTCTAGTAGTTGCACATCAAATCTAAGCTGTCTGAAGTGTTTTTCCAAAGTTATCAACATTTTTATGTTTGGCGTTCCAGAATCGACCTTATCTCAGCCTGAAAACGCGTTTTACGCATTGTGCCATAACTTTGCAGGGATGCTTCAGAAAATGAAATTTTCACCTCCCACTATAGCAGAAAGGGTCTTTCTAGTAGTTGCACATCAAATCTAAGCTGTCTGAAGTGTTTTTCCAAAGTTATCAACAATTTTACGCTTGACGTTCCGGAACCCACCTTATCTCAGGCTGAAAACGCGTTTTCTGCATTGTGCCATAACTTCTCAGGGAGGCTTCAGAACATCAAATGTTCACCTCCCACTATAGCAGAAAGGGTCTTTCTAGTAGTTGCACATCAAATCTAAGCTGTCTGAAGTGTATCTCGAAAGTAATCAACATTTTTATGTTTGACGTTCCAGAATCGACCTTATCTCAGGCTGAAAACGCGTTGTTTGCATTGTGCCATAACTTTACATGGAAGCTTCCGAACATGAAATTTTAACCTACCACTATAGCAGAAAGGGTCGTTCTAGTAGTTGCACATCAAATATAAGCTGTCTGATGTGTTTTTCCAAAGTAATCAACATTGTTATGTATGGCGTTTCGGAATGACCTTATCTCAGGCTGAAAACGCGTTTTCCGCATTGTGCCATAACTTTCCAGGGAACCTTTAGAACATGAAATTTTCACCTCTCACTATAGCAGAAAGGGTCTTTCTAGTAGTTGCACATCAAATCTAAGCTGTCTGAAGTGTTATTCCAAAGTGATCAACATTTTTACGTTTTGCGTTTCGGATCCCACCTTATCTCAGGCTGAAAACGCGTTTTCTACATTGTGCCATAACTTCTCAGGGAAGCTTCAGAACATGAAATTTTCACCTCCCACTATAGCAGAAAGGGTCTTTCTAGTAGTTGCACATCAAATCGAAGCTGTCTGAAGTGTTTTTCCAAAGTTATCAACATTTTTATGTATGGCGTTCCGGAATCGACCTTATCTCAGGCTGAAAACACGTTTTCTGCATTGTGCCATATCTTTGCAGGGAAGCTTCAGAACATGAAATTTTAACCTCCCACTATAGCAGAAAGGGTCCTTCTAGTAGTTGCACATCAAATCTAAGCTGTCTGAAGTGTTTTTCCAAAGTTATCAACATTTTTATGTTTGGCGTTCCGGAATCGACCTTATCTCAGGCTGAAAACGCTTTTTACGCTTTGTGCCATAACTTTGCAGGGAAGCTTCAGAAAAAGAAATTTTCACCTCCCACTATAGCAGAAAGGGTTTTTCTAGTAGTTGCACATCAAATCTAAGCTGTCTGAAGTGTTTTTGCAAAGTTATCAACATTTTTATGTTTGGCGTTCCGGAATCAACCTTATCTCAGGCTGAAAACGCATTTTCAGCATTGTGCCATAACTTTGCAAGGAAGCTTCAGAACATGAAATTTTCACCTCCCACTATAGCAGAAAGGGTCTTTCTAGTAGTTGCACATCAAATCTAAGCTGTCTGAAGTGTTGTTCCAAAGTTATCAACATTTTTATGTTTGGCGTTCCGGAATCGACCTTATCTCAGGATGAAAAATCTTTTTCTGCATTGTCCCATAACTTTCCAGGGAAGCTTCAAAACATGAAATTTTGACCTCCCACTATAGCAGAAAGGGTCTTTCTAGTCGTTGCACATCAAATCTAAGCTGTCTGAAGTGTTTTTCGAAAGTTATCAACATTTTTATGTTTGGCCTTCCAGAATCGACCTTATCTGAGGCTGAAAACGCGTTGTCTGCATTGTGCCATAACTTTGCATGGAAGCTTCCGAACATGAAATTTTAACCAACCACTATAGCAGAAAGGGTCTTTCTAGTAGTTGCACATCAAATATAAGCTGTCTGATGTGTTTTTCCAAAGTTATCAACATTGTTATGTATGGCGTTCCGGAATCGACCTTATCTCAGGCTGAAAACGCGTTTTACGCATTGTGCCAAAACTTTGCAGGGAACCTTTAGAACATGAAATGTTCACCTCCCATTATAGCAGATAAGGGTCTTTCTAGTAGTTGCACATCAAATCTATGCTGTCTGAAGTGTTATTCCAAAGTGATCAACATTTTTACGTTTTGCGTTTCGGAACCCACCTTATCTCAGGCTGAAAACGCGTTTTCTGCATTGTGCCATAACTTCTCAGGGAAGCTTCAGAACATGAAATGTTCACCTCCCACTATAGCAGAAAGGGTCTTTCTAGTAGTTGCACATCAAATCGAAGCTGTCTGAAGTGTTTTTCCAAAGTTATCAACATTTTTATCTATGGCGTTCCGGAATCGACCTTATGTCAGGCTGAAAACGCGTTTTACGCATTGTGCCATCACTTTGCAGGGAAGCTTCAGAACATGAAATGTTCACCTCCCACTATAGCAGAAAGGGTCTTTCTAGTAGTTGCACATCAAATCTAAGCTGTCTGAAGTGTTTTTCCAAAGTTATCAACATTTTTATGTTTGCCGTTCCAGAATCGACCTTATCTCAGGCTGAAAACGCGTTGTCTGCATTGTGCCAAAACTTTGCAGGGAAGCTTCAGAAAATGAAATTTTCACCTCCCACTATAGTAGAAAGGGTCTTTCTAGTAGTTGCACATCAAATCTAAGCTGTCTGAAGTGTTTTTCCAAAGTTATCAACATTTTTATGTTTGGCGTTCCAGAATCGACCTTATCTCAGGCTGAAAACGCGTTGTCTGCATTCTGCCAAAACTTTGCAGGGAAGCTTCAGAAAATGAAATTTTCACCTCCCACTATAGCAGAAAGGGTCTTTCTAGTAGTTGCACATCAAATCTAAGCTGTACGAAGTGTTTTTCGAAAGTTATCAACATTTTTATGTTTGGCGTTCCAGAATCAACCTTATCTCAGGCTGAAAATGCGTTTTACGCATTGTGCCATAACTTTGCAGGGAACCTTTAGAACATGAAAATTTCACTTCCCACTATTGCAGAATGGGTCTTTCTAGTAGTTGCACATCAAATCTAAGCTGTCTGAAGTATTTTTCCAAAGTTATCAACATTTTTATGTTTGGCATTCCGGAAGCGACCTTATCTCAGGCTGAAAACGCGTTTTCTGCATTGTGCCATAACTTTGCATAGATGCTTCCGAACATGAAATTTTGGCCTCCTACTATAGCAGAAAGGGTCTTTTTAGTAGTTGCACATCAAATCTAAGCTGTCTGAAGTATTTTTCCAAAGTTATCAACATTTTTATGTTTGGCATTCCGGAATCGACCTTATCTCAGGCTGAAAACGCGTTTTCTGCATTGTGCCATAACTTTGCATGGATGCTTCCGATCATGAAATTTTCATGTCCCACTATCGCAGAAAGGGTCTTTCTAGTAGTTGCACATCAAATCTAAGCTGTCTGAAGTGTTTTTCCAAAGTTATCAACATTTTTATCTTTGGCATTCCGGAATCGACCTTATTTCAGGCTGAAAACGCATTTTCTGCATTGTGCCATAACTTTGCAGGGAAGCTTCAGAACATGAAATTTTCACCTCCCACTATAGCAGAAAGGGTTTTTCTAGTAGTTGCACATCAAATCTGTGCGGTCAGAAGTGATTTTCCAAAGTTATCAACATTTTTATGTTTGGCGTTCCGGAAACGACCTAATCTCAGGTTGAAAACGCGTTTTCAGCATTGTGCCATAAATTTGGAGGGAAGCTTCAGAACATGAAAATTTCACCTCCCACTATAGCAGAAAGGGTCTTTCTAGTAGTTGCACATCAAATCTAAGCTGTCTGAAGTGTTTTTCCAAAGTTATCAACATTTTTATGTTTGGCGTTCCGGAACCCACCTTATCTCAGGCTGAAAACGTTTTTTCTGCATTGTGCATTAACTTTGCAGCGAAGCTTCAGAACATGAAATTTTCACGTCCCACGAAAGCAGAAAGGGTCTTTCTAGTAGTTGCACAGCAAATCTAAGCTGTCTGAAGTGTTTTTCCTAAGTTATCAACATTTTTAGGTTTGGCGTTCCGGAATCGACCTTATCTCAGGCTGAAAACGGGTTTTACGCATTTTGCCGTAACTTTGCAGGGAAGCTTCAGAACATGAAAATTTCACCACCCACTATAGCAGATACGGTCTTTCTCGTAGTTGCACATCAAATCTAAGCTGTCTGAAGTGTTTTTCCAAAGTTATCGCAATTTTTATGTTTGGCGTTCCGGAATCGACCTTATCTCAAGCTGAAAACGCGTTTTCTGCATTGTTCCATAACTTTGCAGGGAAGCTTCAGAACATGAAATCTTCACCTCCCACTATATCAGAAAGGGTCTTTCTCGTAGTTGCACATCAAATCTAAGCTGTCTGAAGTTTTTTTCCAAAGTTATCAACATTTTTATGTTTGGCGTTCCGGAATCGACCTAATCTCAGTTTGAAAACGGGTTTTACGCATTTTGCCATAACTTTGCAGGGAAGCTTCAGAACATGAAATTTTCACCTCCCACGATAGCAGAAAGGGTCTTTCTAGTAGATGCACATCAAATCTAAGCGGTCTGAAGTGTTTTGTTAAAGTTATCACCATTTTTATGTTTGGCGTTCCAGAATCGGCCTTATCTCAGGCTGAAAACGCGTTTTCTGCATTATGCCATAACTTTGCAAGGAAGCTTCAGAACACAAAATTTTCACCTCCCACTATAGGAGAATGGGACTCTCTAGTCGTTGCACATCAAATCTAAGCTGTCTGAAGTGTTTTTCCAAAGTTATCACCATTTTTATGTTTGGCCTTCCGGAATCGACCTTATCTCAGGCTGAAAACGCGTTTTACGCATTGTGCCATAACTTTGCATAAAGCTTCAGAACATGAAATTTTCACCTCCCACAATAGCAGAAAGAGACTTTCTAGTAGTTGCAGATCAAATCTAAGCTGTCTGAAATGTTTTTCCAAAGTTATCAACATTTTTATGGTTGGCGTTCCGGAACCCACCTTATCTCAGGCTGATAACGCGTTTTCTGCATTGTGCCATAACTTTGCTGGGAAGCTTCAGAACATGAAATTTTCACCTCCCACGAGAGCAGAAATGGCCTTTCTAGCAGTTGCACATCAAATCTAAGCTGTCTGAAGTGTTTTTCCTAAGTTATCAACATTTTTATGTTTGGCGTTTCTGAACCCATGTTATCTCAGACTGAAAACGCGTTTTCTGCATTGTGCCATAACTATGCAGGGAAGCTTCAGAACATGGACTTTTCACTTCCCACTATATCAGAATGGATCTTTCTAGTAGTTGCACATCAAATCTCAGCTGTCTGAAGTGTTTTTCCTAAGTTATCTACATTTTTATGTTTGCCGTTCCGGAATCGACCTTATCTCAGGCTGAAAACGTGTTTTACACATTGTGCCATAACTTTGCATAAAGCTTCAGAACATGAAATTTTCACCTCCCACTACAGGAGAAAGGGTCTTTCTAGTCGTTGTACATCAAACCTAAGCTGTCTGAAGTGTTTTTCCAAAGTTATCAACATTTTTATGTTTGGCGTTCCGGAATCAACCTTATCCTAGGCTGAAAACGCGTTTTACGCATTGTGCCATAACTATGTAGGGAAGCTTTAGAACATGAAATTTTCACCTCCCACTATAGCATAAACGTTCTTTCTAGTAGTTGCACATCAAATCTAAGCTCTCTGAAGTGTTTTTCATAAGTTATCAACATTTTTATGTTTGGCGTTCTGGAATCGACCTTATCTCAGGCTGAAAACGTGTTTTACGCATTGTGCCATAACTTTGCATAAAACTTCAGAACATGTAAATTTCACCCCCCATTATAGCAGAAACGTTATTTCTCGTAGTTGCACATCAAATCTAAGCTGTCTGAATTGTTTTTCCAAAGTTATCAACATTTTTATGTTTGGCATTCCGGAATCGACCTTATCTCAGGCTGAAATCGTGTTTTACGCATTGTGCCATAACTTTGCAGGGAACCTTGAGAACATGAGAATTTCACCTCCCACTATAGCAGAAAGGGTCTTTCTAGTAGTTGCAATTCAAATTAAAGCTGTCTGGAGTGTTTTTCCAAAGTTATCGCCATTTTTATGTTTGGCGTTCCGGAATCGACCTTATCTCAAGCTGAAAACGCGTTTTCTGCATTGTTCCATAACTTTGCAGGGAAGCTTCAGAACATGAAAATTTCACCACCCACTATAGCAGAAACGGTCTTTCTCGTAGTTGCACATCAAATGTAAGCTGTCTGAATTGTTTATCCAAAGTTATCACCATTTTTATGTTTGGTGTTCCGTAATTGACCTTATCTCAGGCTGAAAACGCATTTTTCGCATTGTCCCATAACTTTGCAGGGAAGCTTCAGAACATGAAATTATTACCTCCCACTATTTCAGAAAGGGTCTTTCTCGTAGTTGCACATCAAATCTAAGCTGTCTGAAGTGTTTTTCCAAAGTTATCAACATTTTTATGTTTGGCGTTCCGGAATCGACCTTATCTCAGGCTTAAAACGCGTTTTACGCATTTTGCCATAACTTTGCAGGGAAGCTACAGAACATGAAAATTTCACCTCCCACTATAGCAGAAAGGGTCTTTCTAGTAGTTGCACATAAAATCTAAGCTGTCTGCAGTGTTTTTCCAAAGTTATCAACATTTTTTTTTTTGCGGTTCCGGAACCCACCTTATCTCAGGTTGAAAACGCGTTTTCTGCTTTGTGCCATAACTTTGCAGGGAAGCTTCAGAACATGAAATTTTCACCTCCCACTATATCAGAAAGGGTCTTTCTAGTAGTTGCACATCAAATTTAAGCTGTCTGAATTGTTTTTCCAAAGTTATCACCATTTTTATGTTTGGCGTTCCGTAATTGACCTTATCTCAGGCTGAAAACGCGTTTTCTGGATTGTGCCATAAGTTTGCAGGGAAGCTTCAGAACATGAAATTTTCACCTCCCACTATATCAGAAAGGGTCTTTCTCGTAGTAGCACATCAAATCTAAGCTGTCTGAATTGATTTTCCAAAGTTATCAACATTTTTATGTTTGGCGTTCCGGAATCAACCTTATCCTAGGCTGAAAACGCGTTTTACGCATTGTGCCATAACTATGCAGGGAAGATTTAGAACATGAAATTTTCACCTCCCACTATAGCAAAAACGTTCTTTCTAGTAGTTGCACATCAAATCTAAGCTGTCTGAAGTGTTTTTCCAAAGTTATCAACATTTTTATGTTTGCTGTTCCGGAATCGACCATATCTCAGGCTGAAAACGTGTTTTACGCATTGTGCCAAAACTTTGCAGGGAAGCTTCAGAACATGAAATTTTCACAGCCCACTATAGCAGAAAGGGTCTTTCTAGTAGTTGCACATCAAATCTAAGCTGTCTGAAGTGTTTTTCCAAAGTTATCAACATTTTTATGTTTGGCGTTCTGGAACTCACATTATCTCAGGCTGAAAACGCGTTTTTTGCATTGTGCCACAACTTTGCAGGGAAGCTTTAGAACATGAAATTTTCACCTCCCACGAGAGCAGAAATGGTCTTTCTAGCAGTTGCACATCAAATCTAAGCTGTCTGAAGTGTTTTTCCTAAGTTATGAACATTTTTATGTTTGGCGTTCCGGAACCCACCTTATCTCAGGCTGAAAACGCGTTTTACGCATTTTACAATAACTTTGCAGGGAAGCTTCAGAACATGAAAATTTCACCACCCACTGTAGCAGAAAGGGTCTTTCTAGTAGTTCCACATCAAATCTAAGCTGTCTGAAGTGTTTTTCCTAAGTTATCAACATTTTTATGTTTGGCGTTCCGGAATCGACCTTATCTCAGGCTGAAAACGCGTTTTACGCATTTTGCCATAACTTTGCGGGGAAGCTTCAGAACATGAAAATTTCACCTCCGACTATATCAGAAAGGGTCTTTCTCGTAGTTGCACATCAATTCTAAGCTCTCCGAAGTGTTATGTCAAAGTTATCAACATTTTTATGTTTGGCATTCCGGAATCGACCTTATCTCAGGCTGAAATCGCGTTTTACGCATTGTGCCATAACTTTGCAGGGAACCTTCAGAACATGAAAATTTCACCTCCGACTATAGCAGAAAGGGTCTTTCTAGTAGTTGCACATCAAATCTAAGCTCTCTGAAGTGTTATGTCAAAGTTATCAACATTTTTATGTTTGGCGTTACGGAATCGACCTAATCTCAGTTTGAAAACGGGTTTTACGCATTTTGCCATAACTTTGCAGGGAAGCTTCAGAACATGAAAATTTCACCACCCACTATAGCAGAAACGGTCTTTCTCGTAGTTGCACATCAAATCTAAGCTGTCTGAAGTGTTTTTCCAAAGTTATCAGCATTTTTATGTTTGGCGTTCCGGAATCGACCTAATCTCAGTTTGAAATCGCGTTTTCTGCGTTGTGCAATAACTTTGCAGGGAAGCTTCAGAACATGAAATTTTCACTTCCCACGATAGCAGAAAGGGTCTTTCTAGTAGATGCACATCAAATCTAAGCTGTCTGAAGTGTTTTGTTAAAGTTATCAACATTTTTATGTTTGGCGTTCCGGAATCGACCTTATCTCAGACTGAAAACGCGTTTTCTGCATTGTGCCATAACTTTGCAGGGAAGCTTCAGAACATGACAATTTCACCCCCCACTATAGCAGAAAGGGTCTTTCTCGTAGTTGCACATCAAATCTAACCTGCCTTAAGTGTTTTTCCAAAGTTATCAACATTTTTATGTTTGGCGTTCCGGAATCGACCTAATCTCAGTTTGAAATCGCGTTTTCTGCATTGTGCAATAACTTTGCAGGGAAGCTTCAGAACATGAAACTTGCACCTCCCACTATATCAGAAAGGGTCTTTCTAGTAGTTGCACATCAAATTTAAGCTGTCTGAATTGTTTTTCCAAAGTTATCACCATTTTTATGTTTGGCGTTCCGTAATTGACCTTATCTCAGGCTGAAAACGCGTTTTCTGGATTGTGCCATAACTTTGCAGGGAAGCTTCAGAACATGAAATTTTCACCTCCCACTATATCAGAAACGTTCTTTCTAGTAGTTGCACATCAAATCTAAGCTGTCTGAAGTGTTTTTCCAAAGTTATCAACATTTTTATGTTTGCCGTTCCGGAATCGACCATATCTCAGGCTGAAAACGTGTTTTACGCATTGTGCCAAAACTTTGCAGGGAAGCTTCAGAACATGAAATTTTCACAGCCCACTATAGCAGAAAGGTTCTTTCTAGTAGTTGCACATTAAATCTAAGCTGTCTGAAGTGTTTTTCCAAAGTTATCAACATTTTTATGTTTGGCGTTCTGGAACTCACATTATCTCAGGCTGAAAACGCGTTTTTTGCATTGTGCCACAACTTTGCAGGGAAGCTTTAGAACATGACATTTTCACCTCCCACGAGAGCAGAAATGGTCTTTCTAGCAGTTGCACATCAAATCTAAGCTGTCTGAAGTGTTTTTCCTAAGTTATCAACATTTTTATGTTTGGCGTTCTGGAACACACCTTATCTCAGGCTGAAAACGCATTTTACGCATTTTACAACAACTTTGCAGGGAAGCTTCAGAACATGAAAATTTCACCACCCACTATAGCAGAAAGGGTCTTTCTAGTAGTTCCACATCAAATCTAAGCTGTCTGAAGTGTTTTTCCCAAGTTATCAACATTTTTATGTTTGGCGTTCCGGAATCGACCTTATCTCAGGCTGAAAAAGCGTTTCACGCATTTTACCATAACTTTGCGGGGAAGCTTCAGAACATGAAAATTTCACCACCCACTATAGCAGAAACGGTCTTTCTCGTAGTTGCACATCAAATCTAAGCTGTCTGAATTGTTTTTCCAATGTTATCACCATTTTTATGTTTTGCGTTCCGTAATTGACCTTATCTCAGGCTGAAAACGCGTTTTCTGGATTGTGCCATAACTTTGCAGGGAAGCTTCAGAACATGAAATTTTCACCTCCCACTATATCAGAAACGTTCTTTCTAGTAGTTGCACATCAAATCTAAGCTGACTGAAGTGTTTTTCCAAAGTTATCAACATTTTTATGTTTGCCGTTCCGGAATCGACCATATCTCAGGCTGAAAACGTGTTTTACGCATTGTGCCAAAACTTTGCAGGGAAGCTTCAGAACATGAAATTTTCACAGCCCACTATAGCAGAAAGGTTCTTTCTAGTAGTTGCACATTAAATCTAAGCTGTCTGAAGTGTTTTTCCAAAGTTATCAACATTTTTATGTTTGGCGTTCTGGAACTCACATTATCTCAGGCTGAAAACGCGTTTTTTGCATTGTGCCACAACTTTGCAGGGAAGCTTTAGAACATGAAATTTTCACCTCCCACGAGAGCAGAAATGGTCTTTCTAGCAGTTGCACATCAAATCTAAGCTGTCTGAAGTGTTTTTCCAAAGTTATCAACATTTTTATGTTTGGCGTTCCGGAACACACCTTATCTCAGGCTGAAAACACGTTTTACGCATTTTACAATAACTTTGCAGGGAAGCTTCAGAACATGAAAATTTCACCACCCACTATAGCAGAAAGGGTCTTTCTAGTAGTTCCACATCAAATCTACGCTGTCTGAAGTGTTTTTCCCCAAGTTATCAACATTTTTATGTTTGGCGTTCGGAATCGACCTTATCTCAGGCTGAAAACGCGTTTCACGCATTTTACCATAACTTTGCGGGGAAGCTTCAGAACATGAAAATTTCACCACCCACTATAGCAGAAACGGTCTTTGTCGTAGTTGCACATCAAATCTAAGCTGTCTGAATTGTTTTTCCAAAGTTATCAACATTTTTATGTTTGGCGTTCCGTAAATGACCTTATCTCAGGCTGAAAACGCATTTTTCGCATTGTCCCATAACTTTGCAGGGAAGCTTCAGAACATGAAATTATTACCTCCGACTATATCAGAAAGGGTCTTTCTCGTAGTTGCACATCAATTCTAAGCTCTCTGAAGTGTTATGTCAAAGTTATCAACATTTTTATGTTTGGCATTCCGGAATCGACCTTATCTAAGGCTTAAAACGCGTTTTACGCATTTTGCCATAACTTTGCAGGGAAGCTTCAGAACATGAAAATTTCACCTCCCACTATAGCAGAAAGGGTCTTTCTAGTAGTTCCACATCAAATTTAAGCTGTCTGAATTGTTTTTCCAAAGTTATCACCATTTTTATGTTTGGCGTTCCGGAATCGACCTTTTCTCAGGCTGAAAACGCGTTTCACGCATTGTGCCATAACTTTGCAGGGAAGCTTCAGAACATGAAATTTTGACCTCCCACTATAGCAGAAAGGGTCTTTCTAGTAATTGCACATCAAATCTAAGCTATCTGAACTGTTTTTCGAAAGTTATCAACATTTTTATGTTTGGCTTTCCGGAATCGACCTTATCTCAGGCTGAAAACGCGTTTTACGCATTGTACCATAACTTTGCAGAGAAGCTTCCGAACATGTTTTCACCTCCCACTATAGCAGAAATGGTCTTTCTAGTAGTTGCACGTCAAATCTAAGCTGTCTGAAGTGTTTTTCCTAAGTTATCAACATTTTTATGTTTGGCGTTCCGGAACCCTCCATATCTCAGGCTGAAAACGTGTTTCTTTCTTTGTCCCATAACTTTGCAGGGAAGCTTCAGAACATGAAATTTTCACCTCTGACTATAGCAGAAAGGGTCTTTCTAGTAGTTGCACATCAAATTTAAGCTGTCTTAAGTGTTTTTCGAAAGTTATCAACATTTATATGTTTGGCGTTCCGGAATCCCCCTTATCTCAGACTGAAAACGCGTTTTCTGGATTGTGCCATAACTTTGCAGGGAAGCTTCAAAACATAAAATTTTCAACCTCCCACTATAGTAGAAAGGGTCTTTCTAGTAGGTGCACATCAAATCTAAGCTGTCTGAAGATCTTTTCCAAAGTTATCAACATTTTTATCTTTGGCGTTCGGGAACTCACCTTATCTTTTGGCAGAAAACGCGTTTTCTGCATTGTGCCATAACTTTGCAGGGAAGTTTCAGAACATGACATTTTCACCTCCCACTATAACAGAAATGGTCTTTCGAGTAGTTGCACATCAAATCTAAGGTGTCTGAAGTGTTTTTCCAAAGTTATCAACATTTTTATGTTTGGCGTTCCGGAATCGACCTTATCTCTGGCTGAAAACGCGTTTTCTGCATTGTGCCATAACCTTGCATGGATGCTTCCGAACATGAAATTTTGACCTCCCACTATCGCAGAAAGGGTGTTTCTAGTAGTTGCACATCAAATCTAAGCAGTCTGATGTGTTTTTCCAAAGTTATCAACATTTTTATGTTTGGCCTTCCCGAATCGACCTGATCTCAGGCTGAAAACACGTTTTACGCATTGTGCCATAACTTTGCAGGGAAGCTTCAGAACATGAAATGTTCACCTCCCACTATAGCAGAAAGGGTCTTTCTAGTAGTTGCACATCAAATCTAAGCTGTCTGAAGTGTTTTTCCAAAGTTATCAACATTTTTATGTTTGGCGTTCCGGAACCCACCATATCTCAGGCTGAAAACGCGTTTTCGTCATTGTGCCATAACTTTGCTGGGAACCTTCAGAACATGAAATTTTCACGTCCCACAATAGCAGAAAGGGTTATTCTAGTAGTTGCACATCAAATCTAAGCTGTCTGAAGTGTTTTTCGAAAGTTATCAACATTTTTACGTTTGGCGTACCAGAATCGACTTTATCTCAGGATGAAAAATCGTTTTCTGCATTGTCCCATAACTTTGCAGGGAAGCTTCAGAACATGAAATTTTCACCTCCCACTATAGCAGAAAGGGTTTTTCTAGTAGTTGCACATCAAATCTAAGCTGTCTGAAGTGTTTTTCGAAACTTATGAACATTTTTATGTTTCGCGTTCCCTAATCGACCTTATCTCAGGATGAAAAATCGTTTTCTGCATTGTCCCATAACTTTCCATGGGAAGCTTCAGAACATGAAATTTTGACCTCCCACTGTAGCAGAAAGGGTCTTTCTAGTAGTTGCACATCAAATCTAAGCTGTCTGAAGTGTTTTTCGAAAGTTATCAACATTTTCACGTTTGCCGTTCCGGAATCGACTTTATCTCAGGATGAAAATTTGTTTTCTGCATTGTCCCATAACTTTGCAGGGAAGCTTCAGAACACGAAATTTTCACCTCCCACTATAGCAGAAAGGGTCTTTCTAGTAGTTGCACATCAAATCTAAGCTGTCTGAAGTGTTTTTCGAAAGTTATGAACATTTTTATGTTTCGCGTTCCGTAATCGACCTTATCTCAGGATGAAAAATCGTTTTCTGCATTGTCCCATAACTTTCCATGAGAAGCTTCAGAACATGAAATTTCGACCTCCCACTATAGCAGAAAGGGTCTTTCTAGTAGTTGCACGTCAAATCTAAGCTGTCTGAAGTGTTATTCGAAAGTTATCAACATTTTTATGTTTGGCGTTCCGTAATCGACCTTATCTCAGGATGAAAAATCGTTTTCTGCATTGTCCCATAACTTTCCATGGGAAGCTTCAGAACATGAAATGTTCACCTCCCACTATAGCAGAAAGGTTCTTTCTAGTAGTTGCACATCAAATCTCAGCTGTCTGAATTGTTTTTCCAAAGTTATCAACATTTTTACGTTTGCCGCTCCGGAACCCTCATTATCTCGGGCTGAAAACGCGTTTTCTGCATTGTGCCATAACTTTGCAGAGAAGCTTCAGAACATGAAATTTTAACCTCCCACTGTAGCAGAAAGGGTCTTTCTAGTCGTTGCACATTAAATCTAAGCTGTCTGAAGTGTTTTTCCAAAGTTATCAACATTTTTAAGTTTGGCGTTCCGGAACCCACCTTATCTCAGGCTGAAAACGCGTTTTCTGCATTGTTCCTTAACTTTGCAGGGAAGCATCAGAACATGACATTTTCGGCTCCCACTATGACAAACAGGGTCTTTCTAATAGTTGCACATCAAATCTAATCTGTCTGAAGTGTTTTTCCATAGTTATCAACATTTTTATGTTTGGCGTTCCGGAATCGACCTTATCTCAGGCTGATAACGCGTTTCCTGCATTGTGGCATAACTTTGCAGGGAAGCTTCAGAACATGAAATTTTCACCTCCCACTACAACAGAAAGGGTATTTCTAGAAGTTGCACATCAAATCTAAGCTGTCGAAAGTGTTTTTCCAAAGTTATCAACATTTTTATGTTTGGCGTTCTGGAACCCACCTTATCTCAGGCTGAAAACGCGTTTTCTGCATTGTGCCGTAACTTTGCAGGGAAGCTTCAGAACATGAAATTTTCACCTCCCACTACAGCAGAAAGGGTCTTTCTAGTAGTTGCACATCAAATCTAAGATGTTTGAAGTGTTTTTCCAAAGTTAACACCATTTTTACGTTTGGCGTTGCAGAAACAACCTTATCTCAGGCTGAAAACGCGTTTTACATATTTTGCGATAACTTTGCAGGGAAGCTTCAGAAGATGAAATTTCAACATCCCACTATAGCAGAAAGGGTATTTCTCGTAGTTGCACATCAAATCTAAGTTGTCTGAAGTGTTTTTCCAAAGTTATCAACATTCTTATGTTTGGCGTTCCGGAATCAACCTTATCTCAGACTGAAAACGTGTTTTCTGCATTGTGCCATAACTTTGCTGGGAGACTTCAGAACATGAAATTTTCTCGTCCCACTATAGCAGAAAGGGTCTTTCTAGTAGTTGCACATCAAATGTAAGCTGTCTGAAGTGTTTTTCCAAAGTTATCAACATTTTTATATTTGGCGTTCTGGAACCCACCTTTTTTTCAGGCTGAAAACACTTTTTCTGCATTGTGCCATAATTTTGCAGGGAAGCATCAGAACATGAAATTTTCACCTCCCACTATAGCAGAAAGGGTCTTTCTAGTAGTTGCACATCAAATCTAAGCTGTCTGAAATGTTTTTTCCCAAGTTATCAACATTTTTATGTTTGGCGTTCCGGAACCCTCCTTATGTCAGGCTGAAAACACGATTTCTGCATTGTGCCATAACTTTGCAGGGAAGCTTCAGAACATAAAATTTTCAACTCCCACTATAACAGACAGGGTCTTTCTAATAGTTGCACATCAAATCTAAGTTGTCTGAAGTGTTTTTCGAAAGCTATCAACATTTTTTAGGTTGCCGTTCCGGAAACGAACTTATATCGGGCTGAAAACGCATTTTCTGCATTGTGCCATAACTTTGCAGGGAAGCTTCAGAACATGAAATTTTCACATCCCACTATAGCAGAAAGGGTCTTTCTCGTAGTTGCACATCAAATCTAAGCTGTCTGAAGAGTTTTTCCAAAGTTATCAACATTTTTACGTTTGGCGTTCCGGAACCCACCTTATCTCAGGCTGAAAACACGTTTTCTGCATTGTGCGATAACTTTGCAGGGAAGCTTCAGAACATGAAATTTTAACCTCCCACAATAGCATAAAGGGTCTTTCTTGTAGTTGCACATCAAATCTAAGCTGTCTGAAATGTTTTTTGCAAAGTTATCAACAATTTTATGTTTGGCGTTCCGGAACCCACCTTATCTCAGGTTGAAAACGCGTTTTCCGCATTGTGCCATAACTTTGCAGGGAAGCTTCAGAACATGAAATTTTAACCTCCCACTGTAGCAGAAAGGGTCTTTCTAGTAGTTGCACATCAAATCTAAGCTGCCTGAAGTGTTTTTCCAAAGTTATCAACACTTTTATGTTTGCCGTTGCGGAATCGACCTTATCTCAGGCTGAAAACGCTTTTTACGCATTGTGCCATAACTTTGCAGGGAAGCTTCAGAACATGAAATTTTCACCTCCCACTATAGCGGAAAGGGTCTTTCTAGTAGTTGCACATCAAATCTAAGCTGTCTGAAGTGTTTTTCCAAAGTTATCAACATTTTTATGTTTGGCGTTCTGGAACCCACCTTATCTCAGGCTGAAAACGCGTTTTCTGCATTGTGCCATAACTTTGCAGGGAGACTTCAGAACATGAAATTTTCTCCTCCCACTATAGCAGAAAGGGTATTTCTAGTAGTTGCACATCAAATCTAAGCTGTCTGAAGTGTTTTTCCAAAGATATCAACATTCTTATGTTTGGCGTTCCGGAACCCACCTTATCTCAGCCAGAAAACGCGTTTTACATATTTTGCCATAACTTTGCAGGGAAGCTTGAGAACATGAAATTTTTACCTCCCACTATAGCAGAAAGGGTCTTTCTAGTAGTTGCACATCAAATCTAAGCTGTCTGTAGAGTTTTTCCTGAGTTATCAACATTTTTATGTTTGGCGTTCTGAAATCAACCTCATCTCAGGCTGAAAACGCGTTTTCTACATCGTGCCATAACTTTGCAGGGAATCTTCAGAACATGAAATTTTCACCTCCCACTACAGCAGAAAGGGTCTTTCTTGTCGTTGCACATCAAATCTAAGCTGTCTGAAGTGTTTTTCGAAAGTTATCAACATTTTTATGTTTGGCCTTCCGGAATCGACCTTATCTCGGGATGAAAAATCGTTTTCTGCATTGTCCCATAACTTCGCAGGGAAGCTTCAGAACATGAAATTTTGACCTCCCAATATAGCAGAAAGGGTCTTTCTAGTAGATGCACATCAAATCTAAGCTGACTGAAGTGTTTTTCGAAAGTTATCAACATTTTTATGTTTGGCGTTCAGGAATCGACCTTATCTCAGGATGAAAAATCGTTTTCTGCATTGTCCCATAACTTTGCAGGGAATCTTCAGAACATGAAATTTTCACCTCCCACTATAGCAGAAAGGGTCTTTCTAGTAGTTGCACATCAAATCTAAGCTGTCTGTAGAGTTTTTCCTGAGTTATCAACATTTTTATGTTTGGCGTTCTGAAATCAACCTCATCTCAGGCTGAAAACGCGTTTTCTACATCGTGCCATAACTTTGCAGGGAATCTTCAGAACATGAAATTTTCACCTCCCACTACAGCAGAAAGGGTCTTTCTTGTCGTTGCACATCAAATCTAAGCTGTCTGAAGTGTTTTTCGAAAGTTATCAACATTTTTATGTTTGGCCTTCCGGAATCGACCTTATCTCGGGATGAAAAATCGTTTTCTGCATTGTCCCATAACTTCGCAGGGAAGCTTCAGAACATGAAATTTTGACCTCCCAATATAGCAGAAAGGGTCTTTCTAGTAGATGCACATCAAATCTAAGCTGACTGAAGTGTTTTTCGAAAGTTATCAACATTTTTATGTTTGGCGTTCAGGAATCGACCTTATCTCAGGATGAAAAATCGTTTTCTGCATTGTCCCATAACTTTGCAGGGAATCTTCAGAACATGAAATTTTCACCTCCCACTATAGCAGAAAGGGTTTTTCTAGTAGTTGCACGTCAAATCTAAGCTGTTTGAACTGTTTTTCCAAAGTTATCAACATTTTTATGTTTAGCGTTCCGGATCGCACCTTACTGAAAACGCCTTTTCTGCATTTTGCCATAACTTTGCAGGGAAGCTTGAGAACATGAAATTTTTACCTCCCACTATAGCAGAAAGGGTCTTTCTAGTAGTTGCACATCAAATCTAAGCTGTCTGTAGAGTTTTTCCTGAGTTATCAACATTTTTATGTTTGGCGTTCTGAAATCAACCTCATCTCAGGCTGAAAACGCGTTTTCTACATCGTGCCATAACTTTGCAGGGAATCTTCAGAACATGAAATTTTCACCTCCCACTACAGCAGAAAGGGTCTTTCTTGTCGTTGCACATCAAATCTAAGCTGTCTGAAGTGTTTTTCGAAAGTTATCAACATTTTTATGTTTGGCCTTCCGGAATCGACCTTATCTCGGGATGAAAAATCGTTTTCTGCATTGTCCCATAACTTCGCAGGGAAGCTTCAGAACATGAAATTTTGACCTCCCAATATAGCAGAAAGGGTCTTTCTAGTAGATGCACATCAAATCTAAGCTGACTGAAGTGTTTTTCGAAAGTTATCAACATTTTTATGTTTGGCGTTCAGGAATCGACCTTATCTCAGGATGAAAAATCGTTTTCTGCATTGTCCCATAACTTTGCAGGGAATCTTCAGAACATGAAATTTTCACCTCCCACTATAGCAGAAAGGGTCTTTCTAGTAGTTGCACGTCAAATCTAAGCTGTTTGAACTGTTTTTCCAAAGTTATCAACATTTTTATGTTTAGCGTTCCGGATCGCACCTTACTGAAAACGCCTTTTCTGCATTGTGCCATAACTTTGCAGGGAAGCTTCAGAACATGACATTTTCACCTCCCACTATAGCAAAAACGGTCTTTCTAGTATTTGAACATCAAATCTAAGCTGTCTGAAGTGTTTTTCGAAAGTTATCAACATTTTTATGTTTGGCGTTCCGGAATCGACCTTATCTCAGGCTGAAAACGAGTTTTCTGCTTTGTGGCATAACTTTGCAGGGAAGCTTCAGAACATGACATTTTCACATCCCACTATAGCAGAAAGTGTCTTTCTAGTAGTTGCACATCAAATCTAAGCTGTCTGAAGTGTTTTTCCATAGTTATAAACATTTTAATGTTTGGCGTTCCAGAATCGACCTTATCTCAGGCTGAAAACGCGTTTTCTGCATTGTGCCATAACTTTGCAGGGAAGCTTCAGAACATGAAATTTTCAACTCCCACTACAGCAGAAAGGGTCTTTCTAGTAGTTGCACATGAAATCTAAGCTGTCTGAAGTGTTTTTCGAAAGTTATCAACATTTTTACGTTTGGCGTTCCAGGATCGACCTTATCTCAGGCTGAAAACGCGTTGTCTGCATTCTGCCATAACTTTGCATGGAAGCTTCCGAACATGAAAATTTAACCTCCCACTATAGCAGAAAGGGTCTTTCTAGTAGTTGCAGATCAAATCTAAGCTGTCTGATGTGTTTTTCCAAAGTTATCAACATTTTTATGTTTGGCGTTCCGGAATCGACCTTATCTCAGGCTGAAAACGCGTTGTCTGCATTGTGCCATAACTTTGCATTGAAGCTTCCGAACATGAAAATTTAAGCTCCCACTATAGCAGAAAGGGTCTTTCTAGTAGTTGCACATCAAATGTAAGCTGTCTGAAGTGTTTTTCCAAAGTTATAAAAAAATTTTATGTTTGGCGTTCCGGAAACCACCTTATCTCAAGCTGAAAACGCGTTTTCTGCATTGTGCCATAACTTTGCAGGGAAGCTTCCGAACATGAAATGTTCACCTCCCACTATAGCAGAAAGGGTCTTTCTCGTAGTTGCACATCAAATCTAAGCTGTCTGAAGTGTTTTTCCAAAGTTATCAAAATTCTTATGTTTGGCGTTCCGGAATCAACCATATCTCAGGCTGAAAACATGTTTTCTGCATTGTGCCATAACTTTACAAGCAAGCTTCAGAACATGAAATTTTCACCTCCCACTATACCAGAAAGGGTCTTTCTAGTCCTTGCACATCAAATCTAAGCTGTCTGAAGTGTTTTTCCGAAGTTATTAACATTTTTATGTTTGGCGTTCCGGAATTGACCTTATGTGAGGCTGAACACGATTTTTCTGCATTGTGCCATAACTTTGCAGGAAAACTTCAGAACATGAAAATTTCACCTCCCACTATAGCAGAAAGGGTCTTTCTAGTAGGTGCACATCAAATCGAAGCTGTCTGAAGTGTTTTTCCAAAGTTATCAACACTTTTATGATTGCCGTTCCGGAATCGACCTTATCTCAGGCTGAAAACACGATTTACGCATTCTGCCATAACTTTGCAGGGCAGCTTCAGAACATGAAATTTTCATATCCCACTATAGCAGAAAGGGTCTTTCGAGTAGTTGCACATCAAATCTAAGCTGTCTGAAGTATTTTTCCAAAGTTATCAACATTCTTATGTTTGGCGTTCCGGAATCGACCTTATCTCAGGCTGAAAACGCGTTTTACGCATTGTGCCATAACTTTGCAGGGAAGCTTTAGAACATGAAATTTTAACCTCCCACTATAGCAGAATGCGTCTTTCTAGTAGTTGCACATCAAATCTTAGCTGTCTGAAGTGTTTTTCCAAAGTTCTCAACATTTTTATGTTTGGCGTTCTGAAATCAACCTTATCTCATGCAGAAAACGCGTTTTACGCATTGTGCCATAACTTTGCAGGGAAGCTTCAGAACATGAAATTTTCAGCTCCCACTATAGCAGAAAGGATCTTTCTAGTAGGTGCACATCAAATCGAAGCTGTCTGAAGTGTTTTTCCAAAGTTATCAACACTTTTATGTTTGCCGTTCCGGAATCGACCTTATCTCAGGCTGAAAACGCTTTTTACGCATTGTGCCATAACTTTGCAGGGAAGCTTCAGAACATGAAATTTTCACCTCACACTATAGCGGAAAGGGTCTTTCTAGTAGTTGCACATCAAATCTAAGCTGTCTGAAGTGTTTTTCCAAAGTTATCAACATTTTTACGTTTGGCGTTCTGGAACCCACCTTATCTCAGGCTGAAAACGCATTTTCTGCATTGTGCCATAACTTTGCAGGGAGACTTCAGAACATGAAATTTTCTCCTCCCACTATAGCAGAAAGGGTATTTCTAGTAGTTGCACATCAAATCTAAGCTGTCTGAAGTGTTTTTCCAAAGATATCAACATTTTTATGTTTGGCGTTCTGGAACCCACCTTATCTCAGTCTGAAAATGTGTTTTCTGCATTGTGCCATAACTTCTCAGGGAAGCTTCAGAACATGAAATTTTCAACCTCCCACTATAGCAGAAAGGGTCTTTCTAGTAGTTGCACATCAGATCTAAACTGTCCGAAGTGTCTTTTGAAAGTTATCAACACTTTTATGTTTGGCATTCGGGAATCGACCTTATCTCAGGCTGAAAACGCGTTTTACGCATGGTGCCATAACTTTGCAGGGAAGCTTCAGAACATGACATTTTAAACTTCCACTATAGCAGAAAGGGTCTTTCTAGTAGTTGCACATCAAAGCTAAGCTGTCTGAAGTGTTTTTCCAAAGTTATCAACATTTTTATGTTTGGCGTTCCGGAATCGACCTTATCTCAGACTGAAAACGCGTTTTACGCATTATGCCATAGCTTTCGTGGGAAGCTTCAGAACATCGGATTTTCACCACCCACTATATCAGAAAGGGTCTTTCTAGTAGTTGCACATCAAATCTAAGCAGTCTGAAGTGTTTTTCCAAAGTTATCAACATTTTTATGTTTGGCGTTCTGGAATCGACCTTATCTCAGGCTGAAAACGCGTTTTCTGCATTGTGCCATAACTTTGCAGGGAGACTTCAGAACATGAAATTTTGTCCTCCCACTATAGCAGAAAGGGTCTTTCTAGTAGTTGCGCATCAAATCTAAGCTGTCTGTAGAGTTTTTCCTGAATTATCAACATTTTTATGTTTGGCGTTCTGAAATCAACCTCATCTCAGGCTGAAAAGGCGTTTCACGCATTGTGCCATAACTTTGCAGGATAGCTTCAGAACATGAAATTTTAAACTCCCAATATAGCAGAAAGGGTCTTTCTAGTAGTTGCACATCAAATCTAAGCTGTCTGAAGTGTTTTTCCAAAGTTATCAACATTTTTATGTTTGGCGTTCCGGAATCGACCTTATCTCAGGCTGAAAACGCGTTTTCTACATCGTGCCATAACTTTGCAGGGAATCTTCAGAACATGAAATTTTCACCTCCCACTACAGCAGAAAGGGTCTTTCTAGTAGATGCACATCAAATCTAAGCTGACTGAAGTGTTTTTCGAAAGTTATCAACATTTTTATGTTTGGCGTTCAGGAATCGACCTTATCTCGGGATGAAAAATCGTTTTCTGCATTGTCCCATAACTTTGCAGGGAATCTTCAGAACATGAAATTTTCACCTCCCACTATAGCAGAAAGGGTCTTTCTAGTAGTTGCACATCAAATCTAAGCTGTTTGAACTGTTTTTCCAAAGTTATCAACATTTTTATGTTTAGCGTTCCGGATCGCACCTTACTGAAAACGCCTTTTCTGCATTGTGCCATAACTTTGCAGGGAAGCTTCAGAACATGACATTTTCACCTCCCACTATAGCAGAAAGGGTCTTTCTAGTAGGTGCACATCAAATCGAAGCTGTCTGAAGTGTTTTTCCATAGTTATCAACACTTTTATGATTGCCGTTCCGGAATCGACCTTATCTCAGGCTGAAAACACGATTTACGCATTCTGCCATAACTTTGCAGGGCAGCTTCAGAACATGAAATTTTCATATCCCACTATAGCAGAAAGGGTCTTTCGAGTAGTTGCACATCAAATCTAAGCTGTCTGAAGTATTTTTCCAAAGTTATCAACATTCTTATGTTTGGCGTTCCGGAATCGACCTTATCTCAGGCTGAAAACGCGTTTTACGCATTGTGCCATAACTTTGCAGGGAAGCTTTAGAACATGAAATTTTAACCTCCCACTATAGCAGAATGCGTCTTTCTAGTAGTTGCACATCAAATCTTAGCTGTCTGAAGTGTTTTTCCAAAGTTCTCAACATTTTTATGTTTGGCGTTCTGAAATCAACCTTATCTCATGCAGAAAACGCGTTTTACGCATTGTGCCATAACTTTGCAGGGAAGCTTCAGAACATGAAATTTTCAGCTCCCACTATAGCAGAAAGGATCTTTCTAGTAGGTGCACATCAAATCGAAGCTGTCTGAAGTGTTTTTCCAAAGTTATCAACACTTTTATGTTTGCCGTTCCGGAATCGACCTTATCTCAGGCTGAAAACGCTTTTTACGCATTGTGCCATAACTTTGCAGGGAAGCTTCAGAACATGAAATTTTCACCTCACACTATAGCGGAAAGGGTCTTTCTAGTAGTTGCACATCAAATCTAAGCTGTCTGAAGTGTTTTTCCAAAGTTATCAACATTTTTACGTTTGGCGTTCTGGAACCCACCTTATCTCAGGCTGAAAACGCATTTTCTGCATTGTGCCATAACTTTGCAGGGAGACTTCAGAACATGAAATTTTCTCCTCCCACTATAGCAGAAAGGGTATTTCTAGTAGTTGCACATCAAATCTAAGCTGTCTGAAGTGTTTTTCCAAAGATATCAACATTTTTATGTTTGGCGTTCTGGAACCCACCTTATCTCAGTCTGAAAATGTGTTTTCTGCATTGTGCCATAACTTCTCAGGGAAGCTTCAGAACATGAAATTTTCAACCTCCCACTATAGCAGAAAGGGTCTTTCTAGTAGTTGCACATCAGATCTAAACTGTCCGAAGTGTCTTTTGAAAGTTATCAACACTTTTATGTTTGGCATTCGGGAATCGACCTTATCTCAGGCTGAAAACGCGTTTTACGCATGGTGCCATAACTTTGCAGGGAAGCTTCAGAACATGACATTTTAAACTTCCACTATAGCAGAAAGGGTCTTTCTAGTAGTTGCACATCAAAGCTAAGCTGTCTGAAGTGTTTTTCCAAAGTTATCAACATTTTTATGTTTGGCGTTCCGGAATCGACCTTATCTCAGACTGAAAACGCGTTTTACGCATTATGCCATAGCTTTCGTGGGAAGCTTCAGAACATCGGATTTTCACCACCCACTATATCAGAAAGGGTCTTTCTAGTAGTTGCACATCAAATCTAAGCAGTCTGAAGTGTTTTTCCAAAGTTATCAACATTTTTATGTTTGGCGTTCTGGAATCGACCTTATCTCAGGCTGAAAACGCGTTTTCTGCATTGTGCCATAACTTTGCAGGGAGACTTCAGAACATGAAATTTTGTCCTCCCACTATAGCAGAAAGGGTCTTTCTAGTAGTTGCGCATCAAATCTAAGCTGTCTGTAGAGTTTTTCCTGAATTATCAACATTTTTATGTTTGGCGTTCTGAAATCAACCTCATCTCAGGCTGAAAAGGCGTTTCACGCATTGTGCCATAACTTTGCAGGATAGCTTCAGAACATGAAATTTTAAACTCCCAATATAGCAGAAAGGGTCTTTCTAGTAGTTGCACATCAAATCTAAGCTGTCTGAAGTGTTTTTCCAAAGTTATCAACATTTTTATGTTTGGCGTTCCGGAATCGACCTTATCTCAGGCTGAAAACGCGTTTTCTACATCGTGCCATAACTTTGCAGGGAATCTTCAGAACATGAAATTTTCACCTCCCACTACAGCAGAAAGGGTCTTTCTAGTAGATGCACATCAAATCTAAGCTGACTGAAGTGTTTTTCGAAAGTTATCAACATTTTTATGTTTGGCGTTCAGGAATCGACCTTATCTCGGGATGAAAAATCGTTTTCTGCATTGTCCCATAACTTTGCAGGGAATCTTCAGAACATGAAATTTTCACCTCCCACTATAGCAGAAAGGGTCTTTCTAGTAGTTGCACATCAAATCTAAGCTGTTTGAACTGTTTTTCCAAAGTTATCAACATTTTTATGTTTAGCGTTCCGGATCGCACCTTACTGAAAACGCCTTTTCTGCATTGTGCCATAACTTTGCAGGGAAGCTTCAGAACATGACATTTTCACCTCCCACTATAGCAGAAAGGGACTTTCTAGCAGTTGCACATCAAATCTAAGCTGTTTGAAGTGTTTTTCCAAAGTTATCAACATTTTTATGTTTGGCGTTCCGGAATCGACCTTATCTCAGGCTGAAAACGCGTTTTCTGCTTTGTGGCATAACTTTGCAGGGAAGCTTCAGAACATGACATTTTCACATCCCACTATAGCAGAAAGGGTCTTTCTCGTAGTTGCACATCAAATCTAAGCTGTTTGAAGTGTTTTTCCAAAGTTATAAACATTTTTATGTTTGGCGTTCCGGAATCGACCTTATCTCAGGCTGAAAACGAGTTTTCTGCTTTGTGGCATAACTTTGCAGGGAAGCTTCAGAACATGACATTTTCACATCCCACTATAGCAGAAAGTGTCTTTCTAGTAGTTGCACATCAAATCTAAGCTGTCTGAAGTGTTTTTCCATAGTTATAAACATTTTAATGTTTGGCGTTCCAGAATCGACCTTATCTCAGGCTGAAAACGCGTTTTCTGCATTGTGCCATAACTTTGCAGGGAAGCTTCAGAACATGAAATTTTCAACTCCCACTACAGCAGAAAGGGTCTTTCTAGTAGTTGCACATGAAATCTAAGCTGTCTGAAGTGTTTTTCGAAAGTTATCAACATTTTTATGTTTGGCGTTCAGGAATCGACCTTATCTCAGGATGAAAAATCGTTTTCTGCATTGTCCCATAACTTTGCAGGGAATCTTCAGAACATGAAATTTTCACCTCCCACTACAGCAGAAAGGGTCTTTCTAGTAGTTGCACAACAAATCTAAGCTGTCTGAAATGTTTTTCCAAAGTTATCAACATTTTTATGTTTGACGTTCTGGAATCGACCTTATCTCAAGCTGAAAACGCGTTTTCGGCATTGTGCGATAACTTTGCTGGGAAGCTTCAGAACATGAAATTTTCACGTCCCACTTTAGCAGAAAGGGTCTTTCTAGTAGTTGCACATCAAATCTAAGCTGTCTGAAGTGTTTTTCGAAAGTTATCAACATTTTTATGTTTGGCGTTCCGGAACCCACGTTATCACAAGCTGAAAACGCGTTGTCTGCATTGTGCCATAACTTTGCATGGAAGCTTTCGAACATGAAATTTTAACCTCCCACTATAGCAGAAAGGGTCTTTCTAGTAGTTGCACATCAAATCTAAGCTGTCTGAAGTGTTTTTCGAAAGTTATGAACATTTTTATGTTTCGCGTTCCGTAATCGACCTTATCTCTGGCTGAAAACGCGTTTTACGCATTGTGCCATAACTTTGCAGGGAAGCTTCAGAACATGAAATGTTCACCTCCCACTAAAGCAGAAAGGGTCTTTCTAGTAGTTGCACATCAAATCTAAGCTGTCTGAAGTGTTGTTCCAAAGTGATCAACATTTTTACGTTTGGCGTTTCGGAATCGACCTTATCTCAGGATGAAAAATCGTTTTCTGCATTGTCCCATGACTTTTCAGGGAAGCTTCAGAACATGAATTTTCGACCTCCCACTATAGCAGAAAGGGTCTTTCGAGTAGTTGCACATCAAATCTAAGCTGTCTGAAGTGTTTTTCCAAAGTTATCAACATTTTAATGTTTGGCGTTACAGAATCGACTGTATCTCAGGATGAAAAATTGTTTTCTGCATTGTCCCATAACTTTCCAGGGAACCTTCAGAACATGAAATTTTTACCCAACACTATAGCAGAAAGGGTCTTTCTAGTAGTTGCACATCAAATCTAAGCTGTCTGAAGTGTTGTTCCAAAGTGATAAACATTTTTACGTTTGGCGTTTCGGAATCGACCTTATCTCAGGCTGAAACTGCGTTTTCTGCATTGTGCCATAACTTCTCAGGGAAGCTTCAGAACATGAAATCTTCACCTCCCACTATCGCAGAAACGGTCTTTCTAGTAGTTGCACATCAAATCTAAGCTGTCTGAAGTGTTTTTCCAAAGTTATCAACATTTTTATGTTTGGCGTTCCGGAATCGACCTTATCTCAGGCTGAAAACGCGTTTTACGCATTGTACCATAACTTTCCAGGGAAGCTTCAGAGCATCGAATTTTCACCACCCACTATAGCAGAAAGGGTCTTTCTAGTTGTTGCACTTCAAATCTAAGCTGTCTGAAGTGTTTTTCCAAAGTTATCAACATTTTAATGTTTGGCGTTACAGAATCGACCGTATCTCAGGATGAAAAATTGTTTTCTGCATTGTGCCATAACTTTGCAGGGAAGCTTCAGAATATGATATTTTAACCTCCCACTATTGCAGAGAGGGTCTTTCTAGTAGTTGCAGATCAAATCTAAGCTGTCTGAAGTGTTTTTCCAAAGTTAACAACATTTTTATGTTTGGCGTTCCGGAATCAACCTTATCTCACGCTGAAAACGCGTTTTACGCATTGTGCCATAACTTTTCAGGGAAGCTTCAGAACATGAAATTTTAACCTCCCACTGTAGTAGAAAGGGTCTTTCTAGTAGTTGCACATCAAATCTAAGCTGTCTGAAGTGTTTTTCGAAAGTTATCAACACTTTTATGTTTGGCGTTCAAAAACCCACCTTATCTCAGGCTGAAAAGCGTTTTTGTGCATTGTGCCATAACTTTTCAGGGAAGCTTCAGCACATGAAATTTTCACCACCCACTATAGCAGAAAGGGTCTTTCAAGCAGTTGTATATCAAATCTAAGCTGTCTGAAGTGTTGTTCCAAAGTTATCAACATTTTTACGTTTGGCGTTCCGGAATCGACCTTATCTCAGGCTGAAAACACGTTTTACGCATTGTGCCATAACTTTGCAGGGAAGCATCAGAATATGAAATTTTCAACTCCCAATATAGCAGAAATTGTCTTTCTAGTAGTTGCACATCAAATCTAAGCTGTCTGAAGTGTTTTTCCAAAGTTATCAACATTTTTATGTTTGGCGTTCCGGAACCCACCTATTCTCAGGCTGAAAACTTGTTTTCTGCATTGTGCCATAACTTTGCAGGAAACTTCAAAATATGAAATTCTAACCTCCCACTATTGCAGAAAGGATCTGTCTTGTAGTTGCACATCAAATCTAAGCTGTCTGAAGTGTTTTTCCAAAGTTATCAACATTTTTATGTTTGGCGTTCTGGAACCCACCTTATCTCAGGCTGAAAATGCGTTTTACGCATTGTGCCATAACTTTGCAGGAAAGCTTCAGAACATGAAATTTTCACCTCCAACTATAGCAGAAAGTTTCTTTCTAGTAGTTGCACATCAAATCTAAGCTGTCTGAAGTGTTTTTCCAAAGTTATCAACATTTTTATGTTTGGCGTCCTGGAACCCTCCTAATCTCAGGCTGAAAACGTTTTTTCTGCATTGTGCCATAACTTTGCATGGAAGCTTCCGAACATGAAATTTTTACCTCCCACTATAGCAGAAAGGGTCTTTCTAGTAGTTGCACATCAAATCTAAGCTGTCTGATGGGTTTTTCGAAAGTTATCAACGTTTTTACGTTTGGCGTTCCGGAACCCACCTTATCTCAGGCTGAAAACGCGTTTTCTGCCTTGTGCCATAACTTTGCAGGGATGCTTCAGAACATGACATTTTCACATCCCATTATAGCAGAAAGGGTCTTTCTCGTAGTTGCACTTCAAATCTAAGCTGTTTGAAGTGTTTTTCCAAAGTTATCAACATTATTATGTTTGGTGTTCCTGAATCGACCTTATCTCAGGCTGAAAACGCGTTTTCTGCATTGTGCCATAACTTTGCAGGGAAGCTTCAGAACAAAAATTTTCCACCTCCCACTATAGCAGAACGGGTCTTTCTAGTAGTTGCACATCAAATCTAAGCTGTTTGAAGTGTTTTTCCAAAGTTATCAACATTTTTATGTTTGGCGTTCCAGAATCAACCTTATCTCAGGCTGAAAACGCGTTTTCTGCATTGTGCCATAACTTTGCAGGGAAGCTTCAGAACATGACATTTTCACCTCCCACTATAGCAGAAATGGTCTTTCTAGTAGTTGCACATCAAATCTAAGCTGTCTGAAGTGTTTTTCCAGAATTATGAACATGTTTATGTTTGGCGTTCCGGAATCGACCTTATCTCAGGCTGAAAACGCGTTTTCTGCATTGTGCCATAACTTTGCAGCGAAGCTTCAGAACATGAAATTTTAACCTCCCACTATAGCAGAAAGGGTCTTTCTAGTAGTTGCACATCAAATCTAAGCTGTCTGAAGTGTTTTTCCAAAGTTAGCAACATTTTTATGTTTGTCGTTCTGAAATAAACCTCATCTCAGGCTGAAAACGAGTTTTACGCATTGTGCCAGAACTTTGCAGCGAAGCTTCAGAACATGAAATTTTCACCTCCCACTATAGCAGAAAGGGTTTTTCTAGTAGTTGCAGATAAAATATAAGCTGTCTGAAATGTTTTTCCAAAGTTATCAACATTTTTTTGTTTGGCGTTCTGGAACCCACCTTATCTCAGTCTGAAAATGTGTTTTCTGCATTGTGCCGTAACTTTGCAGGGAAGCCTCAGAACATGAAATTTTCACCTCCCGCTATAGTAGAAAGGTTCTTTCTAGTAGTTGCACATCAAATTTATGCTGTCTGAAGTGTTTTTCCAAAGTTATCCACATTTTAATGTTTGGCGTTCCGGAATCGACCTTATCTCAGGCTGAAAACGCGTTTTACGCATTGTGCCATAACTTTGCAAGGAAGCTTTAGAACATGAATTTTTCACCTCCCACAATGGCAGAAAGGGTCTTTCTAGTAGTTGCACATCAAATCTAAGCTGTCTGAAGTGTTTTTCCAAAATTATCAACAGTTTTATGTTTGGCATTCTGGAATCGACCTTATCTCAGGCTGTAAACGCGTTTTACGCATGGTGCCATAACTTTGCAGGGAAGCTTCAGAACATCGAATTTTCATCTCCCACATTAGCAGAAACGGTCTTTCGAGTAGTTGCACATCACATCTAAGCTGTCTGAAGTGTTTTTCCAAAGTTATCTACATTTTTATGTTTGGCGTTCCGGAATCGACCTTATCTCAGGCTGAAAACGTTTTTTCTGCATTGTGCCATAACTTTGCAGGGAAGCTTCAGAACATGAAATTTTCACCTCCCACTAAAGCAGAAAGGGTCTTTCTAGTAGTTGCAGATCAAATCTAAGCTGTCTGAAATGTTTTTCCAAAGTTATCAACATTTTTATGTTTGCCGCTCTGGAACCCACCTTATCTCAGTCTGAAAACGTGTTTTCTGCATTGTGCCATAACTTTGCAGGGAAACTTCAGAACATGAAATTTTAACCTCCCACTATAGCAGAAAGGTTTTTTACGTAGTTGCATATCAAATCTAAGCTGTCTGAAGTGTTTTTCCAAAGTTATCAACATTTTTATGTTTGGCGTTCCGGAACCCACCTTATCTCAGGCTGAAAACGCGATTTACGCATTGTGCCATAACTTTTCAGGGGAGCTTCAGAACATGACATTTTAAACTTCCTCTATGGCAGAAAGGGTCTTTCAAGTAGTTGCACATTCAAGCTAAGCTGTCTGAAGTGTTTTTCCAAACTTATTAACATTTTTATGTTTGGCGTTCTGGAACCCACCTTATCTCAGGCTGAAAACGCGATTTACGCATTCTGCCATAACTTTGCAGGGAATCTTCTGAACATGAAATTTTCAAATCCCACTATAGCAGAAAGGGTCTTTCTAGTAGTTGCACAACAAATCTAAGCTGTCTGAAGTGTTTTTCCAAAGTTATCAACATTTTTATGTTTGGCGTTCTGGAACTCACCTTATCTCAGGCTGAAAACGCGTTTTCTGGATAGTGCCATAACTTTGCAGGGATACTTCAGAACATGAAATTTTCTCCTCCCACTATAGCAGAAAGGGACTTTCTAGTAGTTGCACATCAAATCTAAGCTGTCTGTAGAGTTTTTCCTGAGTTATCAACATTTTTATGTTTGGGGTTCTGAAATCAACCTCATCTCAGGCTGAAAACGCGTTTTACGCATTGTGCCATAACTTTGCCGGGAAGCTTCAGAACATGATATTTTCAACTCCCACTATAGCAGAAAGGGTATTTCTCGTAGTTGCACATCAAATCTAAGCTGTCTGAAGTGTTTTTCGAAAGTTTTCAACATTTTTATGTTTGGTGTTCCTGAATCGACCTTATCTCAGGCCGAAAACGCGTTTTCTGCATTGTGCCATAACTTTGCAGGGAAGCTTTAGAACATGAAAATTTCACCTCCCACTATAGCAGAAATGGTCTTTCTAGTAGGTGCACATCAAATCAAACTGTTTGAAGTGTTTTTCCAAAGTTATCAACACTTTTATGTTTGGCGTTCCGGAATCGACCTTATTTCAGGCTGAAAACGCGTTTTCTGCATTGTGCCATAACTTTGCAGGGAAGCTTCAGAACATGACATTTTCACCTCCCACTGTAGCAGAAAGGGTCTTTCTAGTAGTTGCACATCAAATCTAAGCTGTCTGTAGAGTTTTTCCTGAGTTATCAACATTTTTATGTTTGGGGTTCTGAAATCAACCTCATCTCAGGCTGAAAACGCGTTTTACGCATTGTGCCATCACTTTGCAGGAAAGCTGCAGAAATATGAAATTTTCACCTCCCACTATAGCAGAAAGGGTCTTTCGAGTAGTTGCACAACAAATCTAAGCTGTCTGAAGTGTTTTTCGAAAGTTATCAACATTTTTATGTTTAGCGTTCCGGAATCGATCTTATCTCGGGCTGAATATGCGTTTTCTTCATTGTGCCATAACTTTGCAGGGAATTTTCAGAACATGAAATTTTCACCTTCCACTATAGCATAAAGGGTCTCTCGAGTAGTTGCACATCAAATCTAAGCTGTCTGAAGTGTTTTTCGGAAGTTATCAACATTTTTATGTTTGGCGTTCCGGAATCGACCTTATGTGAGACTGAAAACGCGTTTTCTGCATTGTGCCATAACTTTGCAGGGAAGCTTCAGAACAAAAAAATTTCACCTCCCACTAGAGCAGAAAAGGTCTTTCTAGTAGTTGCACATCAAATGTAAGCTGTCTGAATTGTTTTTCCGAAGTTATTAACATTTTTATGTTTGGCGTTCCGGAATTGACCTTATGTGAGGCTGAAAACGCGTTTTCTGCATTGTGACATAACTTTGCAGGGAATCTTCAGAACATGAAATTTTCACCTCCCACGATAGCAGAAAGGGTCTTTCTAGAAGTTGCACATCAAATCTAAGCTGTCTGAAGTGTTTTTCCAAAGTTATCAACATTTTTATGTTTGGCGTTACGGAATCGACCTTATCTCAGGCTGAAAACGCGTTTTACGCATTGTGCCATAACTTTGCATAAAGCTTCAGAACATGAAATTTTCACCTCCCGGTATAGTAGAAAGGGTCTTTCTAGTAGTTGCACATGATATCTAAGCTGTCTGAAGTTTTTTTCGATAGTTATCAACATTTTTATGTTTGGCGTTCCGGAATCGACCTTATCTCAGGCTGAAAACTTATTTTCTGCATTGTGCCATAACTTTGCAGGGAAGTTTCAGAACATGAAAATTTCACTTCCCACTATAGCAGAAAGCGTCTTTCTAGTAGTTTCACGTGAAATCTTAGCTGTCTGAAGTGTTTTTCCAAAGTTATCAACATTTTCATGTTTGGCGTTCCGGAATCGACCTTATCTCAGGCTGAAAACGTGTTTTACGCATTGTGCCATAACTTTGCATAAAGCTTCAGCACATGAAATTTTCACCTCCCACTATAGCAGAAAGTGTCTTTCTAGTAGTTGCACATCAAATCTAAGCTGTCTGAAGTGTTTTTCCAAAGTTATCAACATTTTTATGTTTGGCGTTACGGAATCGACCTTATCTCAGGCTGAAAACGCGTTTTCTGCATTGTGCCATAACTTTGCAGGGATGCATCAGAACATGAAATTTTCACCTCCCACAATAGCAGAAAGGGTCTTTCTAGTAGTTGCACATCAAATCTAAGCTGTCTGAAGTGTTTTTCCAAAATTATCAACATTTTTATGTTTGGCGTTCCGAAATCGACCTTATCTCAGACTGAAAACGCGTTTTCGGAAATGTGCCATAACTTGGCAGGGAAGCTTCAGAACATGAAATTTTCACCTCCCACTATAGCAGAAAGGGTCTTTCTAGTAGTTTCACGTGAAATCTA
The DNA here is from genome assembly GCF_027744825.2 of Synchiropus splendidus. Classification (NCBI taxonomy): domain Eukaryota; kingdom Metazoa; phylum Chordata; class Actinopteri; order Syngnathiformes; family Callionymidae; genus Synchiropus; species Synchiropus splendidus. Next base: position 2,982,017 of record NC_071338.1, read on the forward strand.
AGCTGTCTTAAGTGTTTTTCCAAAGTTATCAACATTTTTATGTTTGGCGTTACGGAATCAAGCTTATCTCAGGCTGAAAACGCGTTTTACGCATTGTGCCATAACTTTGCATAAAGCTTCAGAACATTACATTTTCTCATCCTACTACAGCAGAAAGGGTCTTTCTAGTAGTTGCACATCAAATCTAAGCTGTCTGAAGTGTTTTACCAAAGTTTTCAACACTTTTATGTTTGGCGTTCCGAAACCCACCTTATCTCAGGCTGAAAAAGAGTTTTTGTGCATTGTGCCATCATATCACAGGGACGCTTCAGAACATGAAATTTTCACCTCCCACTATAGCAGAAATGGTCTTTCTCGTAGTTGCACTTCAAATCTAAGCTGTCTGAAGTGTTTTTCCAAAGTTATCAACATTTTTATGTTTGGCGTTACGGAATCGACCTTATCTCAGGCTGAAAACGCGTTTTACGCATTGTGCCATAACTTTGCATAAAGCTTCAGAACATGAAATTTTCACCTCCGAGTATAGTAGAAAGGGTCTTTCTAGTAGTTGCACATGATATCTAAGCTGTCTGAAGTTTTTTTCGAAAGTTATCAACATTTTTATGTTTGGCGTTCCGGAATCGACCTTATCTCAGGCTGAAAACGTATTTTCTGCATTGTGCCATAACTTTGCAGGGAAGTTTCAGAACATGAAAATTTCAGCTCCCACTATAGCAGAAAGGGTCTTTCTAGTAGTTGCACATCAAATCTAAGCTGTCTGAAGTGTTTTTCCAAAGTTATCAACATTTTTATGTTTGGCGTTACGGAATCGACCTTATCTCAGGCTGAAAACGCGTTTTCTGCATTGTGCCATAACTTTGCAGGGAAGCTTCAGAACATAAAATTTTCACCTCCCACTATAGCAGAAAGGGTCTTTCTCGTAGTTTCACGTGAAATCTAAGCTGTCTTAAGTGTTTTTCCAAAGTTATCAACATTTTAATGTTTGGCGTTCCGAAATCGACCTTATCTCAGACTGAAAACGCGTTTTCGGAAATGTGCCATAACTTGGCAGGGAAGCTTCAGAACATGAAATTTTGACCTCCCACTATAGCAGAAAGGGTCTTTCTAGTAGTTTCACGGGAAATCTAAGCTGTCTTAAGTGTTTTTCCAAAGTTATCAACATTTTTATGTTTGGCGTTACGGAATCAAGCTTATCTCAGGCTGAAAACGCGTCTTACGCATTGTGCCATAACTTTGCATAAAGCTTCAGAACACTACATTTCACATCCTACTACAGCAGAAAGGGTCTTTCTAGTAGTTGCACATCAAATCTAAGCTGTCTGAAGTGTTTTTCCAAAGTTTTCAACATTTTTATGTTTGGCGTTCGGGAACCCACCTTATCTCAGGCTGAAAAAGCGTTTCACGCATTGTGCCATAACTCTGCATAAAGCTTCAGAACATGAAATTTTCACCTCCCACTATAGCAGAAAGGTTCTTTCTAGTAGTTTCACGTGAAACCTAAGCTGTCTGAAGTGTTTTTCCAAAGTTATCAACATTGTTATGTTTGGCGTTCCGGAATCGACCTTATCTCAGGCAGAAAACGCGTTTTACGCATTGTGCCATAACTTTACATGGAAGCTTCAGAACATCGAATTTTCAACACCCACTATAGTAGAAAGGGTCTTTCTAGTAGTTGCACATCAAATCTAAGCTGTTTGAAGTGTTTTTCCAAAGTTATCAACATTTTTATGTTTGGCATTCCAGAATCGACCTTATCTCTGGCTGAAAATGCGTTTTCTGCATTGTGATATAACTTTGCAGGGAAGCTTCAGAACATGAAATTTTCACCTCCCACTATAGCAGAAATGGTCTTTCTCGTAGTTGCACTTCAAATCTAAGCTGTCTGAAGTGTTTTTCCAAAGTTGTCCACATTTTTATGTTTGGCGTTCCGGAACCCACCTTATCTCAGGCTGAAAACGCATTTTACACATTGTGCCATAACTTTGCAGGGAAGCTTCAGAACATCGAATTTTCACCACCCACTATAGCAGAAAGGGTCTTTCTAGTTATGGCTCATCAAATCTAAGCTGTCCGAGGTGTTTTTCCGAAGTTATCAACATTTTTATGTTTTTCGTTCTGGAATCGACCTTATCTCAGGCTGAAAACGCGTTTTCGGAATTGTGCCATAGCTTTGCAGGGAAGCTTCAAAAATTGAAGTTTTGAACTCCCACTATAGCAGAAAGGGTCTTTCTAGTAGTTGCACATCAAATCTAAGCTGTCTGAAGTGTTTTTTCAAAGATATCAACATTTTTATGTTTGGCATTCCGGAACCCACCTTATCTCAGGCTGTAAACGCTTTTTTTGCATTGTGCCATAACTTTGGAGGGAAGCTGCAGAATATGAAATTTTAACCTCCCACTATAGCAGAAAGGGTCTTTCTAGTAGTTGCACATCAAATCTAAGCTGTCTGATGGTTTTTTCGAAAGTTATCAACATTTTTTTGTTTTGCATTCCGGAACCCACCTTATCTCAGGCTGAAAACGCTTTTTCTGCCTTGTGCCATAACTTTGCAGGGAAGCTTCAGAACATGACATTTTCACATCCCACTATAGCAGAAAGGGTCTTTCTAGTAGTTGCACATCAAATCTAAGCTGTTTGAAGTGTTTTTCCAAAGTTATCAACATTTTTATTTTTGGCGTTCAGGAATCGACCTTATCTCAGGCTGAAAACACGATTTACGCATTCTGCCATAACTTTGCAGGAAAGCTTCAGAACATGAAATTTTCACCTCCCACTTTAGCAGAAAGGGTCTTTCTAGTAGTTGCACATCAAATCTGAGCTGTTTGAAGTGTTTTTCCAAAGTTAGCAACATTTTTATGTTTGTCGTTCTGAAATCAACCTCATCTCAGGCTGAAAACGAGTTTTACGCATTGTGCCAGAACTTTGCAGCGAAGCTTCAGAACATGAAATTTTCACCTCCCACTATAGCAGAAAGGGTCTTTCTCGTAGTTGCACATCAAATCTAAGCTGTCTGAAGTGTTTTTCGAAAGTTTTCAACATTTTTATGTTTGGTGTTCCTGAATCGACCTTATCTCTGGCTGAAAACGCGTTTTCTGCATTGTGCCATAACTATGCAGGGATGCTTCAGAACATGAAATTTCTACATCCCACTATAGCAGAAAGGGTCTTTCTAGTAGTTGCACATCAAATCTAAGCTGTTTGAAGTGTTTTTCCAAAGTAATCAACATTTTTAAGTTTGGCGTTCCGGAATCAACCTTATCTCAGGCTGAAAACGTATTTTACGCATTGTGCCATAACTTTGCAGGAAAGCTTCAGAACATGAAATTTTCAACTCCCACTATAAGCAGAAAGGCTCTTTCTAGTAGTTGCACATCAAATCTAAGCTTTCTGAAGTGTTTTTGCAGAATTATGAACATGTTTGTGTTTGGTGTTCCGGAATCGACCTTATCTCAGGCTGAAAACGCGTTTTCTGCATTGTGCCATAACTTTGCAGGGAAGCTTCAGAACATGAAATTTTAAACTTGTGCTATAGCAGAAAAGGTCTTTCTAGTAGTTGTACATCAAATCTAAGCTGTCTGAAGTGTTTTTCCAAAGTTATCAACATTCTTTTGTTTGGCGTTCCGGAATCATCCTTATCTCAGACTGAAAACGTGTTTTCTGCATTGTGCCATAACTTTGCAGGGAAACTTCAGAACATGAAATTTTCACCTCCCACTATAGCAGAAAGGGTCTTTCTAGTAGTTGCACATCAAATCTAAGCTGTTTGAAGTGTTTTTCCAAAGTTAACACCATTTTTATGTTTGGCGTTCCAGAAACAACCTTATCTCAGACTGAAAAGGCGTTTTACACAATTTGCCATAACTTTGCAGGAAAGCTTCAGAACATGAAATTTTTTACCTCCCACTATAGCAGAAAGGGTCTTTCTAGTAGTTGCACATCAAATCTAAGTTGTCTGAAGTGTTTTTCCAAAGTTATCAACATTTTTATGATTGGCGTTCTGGAACCCACCTTATCTCAGGCTGAAAACGCGTTTTCTGCATTGTGCCATAACTTTGCAGGGCGACTTCAGAACAAGAAATTTTCTCTTCCCACTATATCAGAAAGGGTATTTCTAGTAGTTGCACATCAAATCTAAGCTGTCTGTAGAGTTTTTCCTGAGTTATCAACATTTTTATGTTTGGCGTTCTGAAATCAACCTCATCTCAGGCTGAAAACGCGTTTTACGCATTGTGCCATAACTTTGCAGGGAAGCTTCAGAACATGATATTTTCACCTCCCACTATAGCAGAAAGGGTCTTTCTAGTAGGTGCACATCAAATTGAAGCTGTCTGAAGTGTTTTTCCAAAGTTATCAACACTTTTATGTTTGCCGTTCCGGAATCGACCTTATCTCAGGCTGAAAAGACGATTTACGCATTCTGCCATAACTTTGCAGTGAAGCTTCAGAACATGAAGTTTTCATATCCCTCTAAAGCAGAAAGGGTCTTTCTAGTAGTTGCACATCAAATCTAAGCTGTCTGAAGTGTTTTTCCAAAGTTATCAACATTTTTACGTTTGGCGTTCCGGAATCGACCTTATCTCAGGCTGAAAACGCTTTTTACGCATTGTGCCATAACTTTGCAGGGAAGCTTCAGAACATCGAATTTTCACCACCCACTATGGCAGAAAGGGTCTTTCTCCTAGTTGCACATCAAAACTAAGCTGTCTGAAGTGTTTTTTCCAAAGTCATCAACATTTTTATGTTTGGCGTTCCGGAATCGACCTTATCTTAGGCTGAACACCCGTTTTCTGCATTGTGCCATAACTTTGCGGAGAAGCTTCAGAACATGAAATTTTCACCCCCCACTATAGCAGAAAGGGTCTTTCTAGTACTTGCACATCAAATCTAAGCTGTCTGGTGTGTTTTTCCAAAGTTATCAACATTTTTATGTTTGGCGTTCCGGAATCGACCTCATCTCAGGCTGAAAACGCGTTTTACGCATTGTGCCATAACTTTGGTGGGAAGCTTCAGATCATCGAATTTTCACCACCCACTATATCAGAAAGGGTCTTTCTAGTAGTTGCACATAAAATCTAAGCAGTCTGAAGTGTTTTTCCAAAGTTATCAACATTTTTATGTTTGGCGTTCAGAACCCACCTTATCTCAGGCTGAAACGTGTTTCTTTCTTTGTGCCATAACTTTGCAGGGAAGCTTCAGAACATGAAATTTTCACTTCTGACTATAGCAGAAAGGGACTTTCTCGCAGTTGCACATCAAATCTAAGATGTCTGAAGTGTTTTTCCAAAGTTATCAACATTTTTATGTTTGGCGTTCCGGAATCAAGCTTATCTCAGGCTGAAAACGCGTTTTACGCATTGTGCCATGACTTTGCAGGAAAGCTTCAGAACATGAAATTTTCAATTCCCACTAAAGCAGAAAGGATTTTTCTCCTACTTGCACATCAAATCTAAGCTGTCTGAAGTGTTTTTCCAAAGTTTTCAACATTTTTATGTTTGGCTTTCCGTAATCGACCTTATCTCAGCCTGAAAACGCGTTTCCTGCATTGTGGCATAACTATGCAGGGATGCTTCAGAACATGAAATTTTCACCTCCCACTATAGCAGAAAGGGTCTTTCTAGTAGTTGCACATCAAATCTAAGCTGTCTGAAGTGTTTTTCCAAAGTTATCATATTTTTATGTTTGGCGTTCCGTAATTGTCCTTGTCTCATGCTGAAAACGCGTTTTCTGCATTGTGCCATAACTTTGCAGGGAAGCTTCAGAACATGAAATTTTCAACTCCCACTATAGCAGAAAGGCTTTTTCCAGTAGTTGCACATCAAATCTAAGCTGTCTGAAGTGTTTTTCCAAAGTTATCAACATTTTTATGTTTGGCGTTCCGGAATCGACCTTATCTCAGGCTGAAAACGCGTTTTCTGCATTGTGCCATAACTTTGCAGGGAAGCTTCAGAACATTAAATTTTCACCTCCCACTATAGCAGAAAGGGTTTTTCTAATAGTTGCACATCAAATCTAAGCTGTTTGAAGTGTTTTTCCAAAGTTATCAACATTTTTATGTTTGGCGTTCCGGAACCCACCTTATCTCAGGCTGTAAAAGCGTTTTCTGCATTGTGCCATAACTTTGGAGGGAAGCTTCAGAACATGAAATTTTAACCTCCCACTATAGCAGAAAGGGTCCTTCGAGTAGTTGCACATCAAATCTAACCTGTCTGAAGTGTTTTTCCAAAGTTATCAACATTCTTATGTTTGGCGTTCCAGAATCAACCTTATCTCAGGCTGAAAACGCGTTTTCAGCATTGTGCCATCACTTTGCAGGGAAGCTTCAGAACATGAAATTTTCACCTCCCACTCTAGCAGCAAGGTTCTTTCTAGTAGTTTCACATCAAATCTAAGCTTTTTGAAGTGTTTTTCCAAAGATAATACCATTTTTATGTTTGGCGTTCCAGAAACAACCTTATCTCAGGCTGAAAACGCGTTTTACGCATTGTGCCATGACTTTGCAGGAAAGCTTCAGAACATGAAATTTTCAATTCCCACTAAAGCAGAAAGGGTTTTTCTCCTACTTGCACATCAAATCTAAGCTGTCTGAAGTGTTTTTCCAAAGTTATCAACATTTTTATGTTTGGCATTCCAGAATCGACCTTATCTCTGGCTGAAAACGCGTTTTCTGCATTGTGCCATATCTTTGCAGGAAAGCTTCAGAACATGAAATTTTAACCTGCCGCTATAGCAGAAAGGGTCCTTCGAGTAGTTGCACATCAAATCTAACCTGTCTGAAGTGTTTTTCCAAAGTTATCAACATTCTTATGTTTGGCGTTCCAGAATCAACCTTATCTCAGGCTGAAAACGCGTTTTCAGCATTGTGCCATCACTTTGCAGGGAAGCTTCAGAACATGAAATTTTCACCTCCCACTATAGCAGAAAGGGTCTTTCTAGTAGTTGCACATCAAATCTAAGCTGTCTGAAGTGGTTTTCCAAAGTTATCATATTTTTGTGTTTGGCGTTCGGTAATTGACCTTGTCTCATGCTGAAAACGCGTTTTCTGCATTGTGCCATAACTTTGCAGGGAAGCTTCAGAACATGAAATTTTCAACTCCCACTATAGCAGAAAGGCTTTTTCCAGTAGTTGCACATCAAATCTAAGCAGTCTGAAATGTTTTTCCAAAGTTATCAACATTTTTATGTTTGGCTTTCCGGAATCGACCTTATCTCAGGCTGAAAACGCGTTTTCTGCATTGTGCCATAACTTTGCAGGGAAGCTTCAGAACATTAAATTTTAACCTGCCGCTATAGCAGAAAGGGTCCTTCGAGTAGTTGCACATCAAATCTAACCTGTCTGAAGTGTTTTTCCAAAGTTATCAACATTCTTATGTTTGGCGTTCCAGAATCAACCTTATCTCAGGCTGAAAACGCGTTTTCAGCATTGTGCCATCACTTTGCAGGGAAGCTTCAGAACATGAAATTTTCACCTCCCACTATAGCAGAAAGGGTCTTTCTAGTAGTTGCACATCAAATCTAAGCTGTCTGAAGTGGTTTTCCAAAGTTATCATATTTTTGTGTTTGGCGTTCGGTAATTGACCTTGTCTCATGCTGAAAACGCGTTTTCTGCATTGTGCCATAACTTTGCAGGGAAGCTTCAGAACATGAAATTTTCAACTCCCACTATAGCAGAAAGGCTTTTTCCAGTAGTTGCACATCAAATCTAAGCAGTCTGAAATGTTTTTCCAAAGTTATCAACATTTTTATGTTTGGCTTTCCGGAATCGACCTTATCTCAGGCTGAAAACGCGTTTTCTGCATTGTGCCATAACTTTGCAGGGAAGCTTCAGAACATTAAATTTTCACCTCCCACTATAGCAGAAAGGGTTTTTCTAATAGTTGCACATCAAATCTAAGCTGTTTGAAGTGTTTTTCCAAAGTTATCAACATTTTTATGTTTGGCGTTCCGGAACACACCTTATCTCAGGCTGTAAAAGCGTTTTCTGCATTGTGCCATAACTTTGGAGGGAAGCTTCAGAACATGAAATTTTAACCTGCCACTATAGCAGAAAGGGTCCTTCGAGTAGTTGCACATCAAATCTAACCTGTCTGAAGTGTTTTTCCAAAGTTATCAACATTCTTATGTTTGGCGTTCCAGAATCAACCTTATCTCAGGCTGAAAACGCGTTTTCAGCATTGTGCCATCACTTTGCAGGGAAGCTTCAGAACATGAAATTTTCACCTCCCACTATAGCAGAAAGGGTCTTTCTAGTAGTTGCACATCAAATCTAAGCTTTTTGAAGTGTTTTTCCAAAGACAACACCATTTTTATGTTTGGCGTTCCAGAAACAACCTTATCTCAGGTTGAAAACGCGTTTTACGCAATTTGCCCTAACTTTGCAGGAAAGCTTCAGAACATGAAATTTTCACCTCCCACTATAGCAGAAAGTGTCTTTCTAGTAGTTGCACATCAAATCTAACCTGTCTGAAGTGTTTTTCCAAAGTTATCAACATTTTTATGTTTGGCGTTCTGGAACCCACCTTATTTGAGGCTGAAAACGCGTTTTCTACATTGTGCCGTAACTTTGCAGGGAGACTTCAGAACATGAAATTTTTTCCTCCCACTATAGCAGAAAGGGTATTTCCAATAGTTGCACATCAAATCTAAGTTGTCTGAAGTGTTTTCCAAAGTTATCAACATTCTTATGTTTGGCTTTCCAGAAACAACCTTATCTCAGGCTGAAAACGCGTGTGACAAAGTGGCTGAGAGTCACCCATTTGTCTCAGTTAAAGTTATTGTTGTATGCTTGTTTAGTTGATTTAATTCCATCGTTAACCTGGATCATGCGTTCAAACTATCCCGGGTCATGTTTGAGTTGCATCTTCTGGTGTATCAAAAAATCAACACAAAGGAGTTTGGTTATGTTAAAGCACGTTTATTGGTTCAATTAAATGTCAGTTATTTAGGAATTATTGGTTAAGCATGTTGGTTGTGTTACTCACCACGAGGCCTTCAGGTAAAAGGAGGACGTGGCGGCTCACTTCCTGGTTTTATCACCTTGGTGATGTCATTAGTGACATCATAGAAAGATTCAACTGTGGGGGAGGCCAAGGTAGTGAAGTGTTTTGTTTTGTTTTAATATCTATGATGGAGTGATGGAGCGAGGTTGAGCGTGATGCGGCAGATTGTGGTCAAAGTATGCTGAGCAGTGCACTTTGATTCTTCAAGTAAAAAGGAGTTATGGTTGTTAGTGGTATTGGGGATTTACCTGTTGAGAGGTACAGTCCATGTTCAAACGCTTAAAGAGAGCAGCGGGCAGGCCACAGGGGGGAAGCCGCAGCGTGCAGAGGTGTGCACAAGTGTGTAAGAGCAATTTCTGTTATTTCAGTCTTTTCAGTTACGCTGAGGTAACTGTTGAGTTTCTTGGCAATCCATGGTTTTTCTTTTATTTTTTCTGGCTATTTTTTTGCATCCTGGAGCAGCTTGTCAATAAATTTTCTTTGGTGAAGCAAGAAAAGTGTCTCCAGCGTCTGCCTCCTACACCTACTCTGGCCTGGATTACCACAACGCGTTTTACGCAATTTGCCCTAACTTTGCAGGAAAGCTTCAGAATATGAAATTTTCACCTCCCACTATAGCAGAAAGGGTCTTTCTAGTAGTTCCACATCAAATCTAAGCTGTCTGAAGTGTTTTTCCAAAGTTATCTACATTTTTATTTTTGGCGTTCTGGAACCCACCTTATCTCAGGCTGAAAACGTGTTTTCTGCATTGTGCCATAACTTTGCAGGGAGACTTCAGAACATGAAATTTTCTCCTCCCACTATATCAGAAAGGGTATTTCTAGTAGTTGCACATCAAATCGAAGTTGTCTGAAGTGTTTTTCCAAAGTTATCAACATTCTTATGTTTGGCGTTCCGGAATCAACCTTATCTCAGACTGAAAACGTGTTTTCTGCATTGTGCCATAACTTTGCAGGGAAACTTCAGAACATGAAATTTTCCCCACCAACACTGTGACTTCATGGATCAGCTACTGTGAAGAGTGCATAGTTCCAACGCGCACCAAGGTGTGTTATGCAAATGACAAACCTTGGTTCACAACTAAACTCAGCCAGATTAGACGGGAGAAGGAGGCAGCTCGCAAGAGTGGGGACAGGAACTGCTACAAAGAGCTGAAGTATCGGTTTCAGAGGGAGCTGAAGAAAGCTAAGGCCGCATACTCTGACAAACTCACGCAGCAGTTCTCAGCCAATGACTCGGCTGCGGTGTGGAGAGGGCTCAAGGTGATCACTAACTACAAGCCACGTGCCCCCCACAGTCTGAACAACCTCGCTCTTGCACAGGATCTTAACAACTTCTATTGTCGCTTTGAGCAGCCATTTTGCACCAACACCTCTGTGGTCTCTCCAGCCCCATGTTACACTTTAAAACAAAGGACTGTGCTGTCTCTTAGTGACACAACTAAGACCAATGATGTCACTGAGACAGCAAAGATCACAGTCACTTTTGATGAGCCACCCCCTCACCTCCCCCCTCTTTCTCTTGACATCATGGAGCAAGACGTGCGCACTCAGTTCAGGAGGCTGAACTTTTGGAAGGCGGCAGGTCCGGACAGAGTTTCCCCTGCCATCCTGAATCATTGTGCTGCTGAGCTGGCTCCAGTGTTCACGGACATCTTCAATGCTTCCTTGGTGTCCTGTCATGTTCCTGCCTGCTTTAAGTCCTCCACTATCATCCCTGTTCCCAAGAAGGCCAGGATCACAGGACTGAATGACTACAGACCGGTGGCACTGACGTCTGTGGTCATGAAGTCCTTTGAGCGCCTGGTTCTCTCTCACCTGAAATCTATCACTGCTTCTCACCTGGACTCATTGCAGTTTGCCTACAGAGCCAACAGATCTGTGGACGATGCAGTGAGCCAGGCCCTTCATTTCGTTCTGGAGCATCTGGACTCCCCAGGAACCTATGCCAGGATCCTGTTTGTGGACTTCAGCTCTGCCTTTAATACAATTCTTCCAACTCTGCTTGAAGACAAGCTTCGCCAGCTGGACGTGCCTGACTCCCTCTGCAGATGGATTACAGACTTCCTGACCAGCCGAAGTCAGCGTGTGCGGCTGGGGACGACTGTCTCTGACACTCGGACCCTCAACATTGGGTCTCCTCAGGGCTGTGTTCTCTCTCCATGGCTCTTCTCCCTGTACACTAACTGCTGCACCTCCAGCCACGAGTCCGTGAAGCTGATCAAGTTTGCGGACGACACCACCATCATCGGGCTCATCTCAGATGGAGATGAGTCGGCTTACAGGAGAGAGGTGGAGCGGCTGGTGTCCTGGTGCAGCAACAACAACCTGGAGCTCAACGCTCAGAAGACAGTGGAGATGATCATGGACTTCAGGAGAGTAACAGCTCCTCCGTCCCCTCTCATGTCGGCTGGTTTACCCATTCCTATTGTGGACTCCTTCTGCTTCCTGGGAACCACCATCACTGAGGACCTCAAATGGGAGCCAACCATCAGGTCCCTCATCAGGAAGGCCCAGCAGAGAATGTCCTTTCTGAGGCAGCTACGAAAACTACGACTGCCAACGAAGTTGCTGGTGGAGTTCTACACGGCCATCATCCAGTCCATCCTCACCTCCTCTATCACCGTCTGGTACAACAGTGCCACCTCCAGGGACAAGAGCAGACTGCAGCGCATCGTACGTTCTGCTGAGAAGGTGATCGGTTGCAGCCTGCCACCTCTTCATGACCTGTATGCCTCTAGGACCCAGAGACGTGCAGGTCGGATCAGAGCCGACCCTTCTCACCCTGGACATGGACTGTTTGTTCCTCTTCCCTCTGGCAGGAGGCTACGGTCCATGCTTTCAGAAACTTATTACAACTCCTTGAGCCATGCTAAAACGGAAGCTGTCATAATTCCTGTCTTCGGAACCGGGGTGTTTAATTACCCCCTCGAGAAGGCAGTGCAAACTTGTCTTGAACATGCTCAACATTGGGTGAACTATAACTTTGAATCCGCCCGAATGGTGATCCTCTTGGCCTCCGAGGCTGGGCTACGGCAGGAAATTATCAAACAACTGGTAGAGAGGAATAAGGTGTATCCGGTGAAAGTTCAGGATTATGCAGCGACTCACGGTTGTCCGCTTGACGCAACCTTGGTTGATGGTTTAATGAAGAAGCCCAAAGTGAGCAAGTTGTATAAGGAGTCTGCCCATGACCATGACGCAGGGAGTATTACTGAAAGTTTTGCAAGTCAATACCAGCACTACCCAAGCCCTGCTAGGCCGGGGATTTATCCCCGAGGTGAACTCCAAAATGTTCAATCGATGTACCAAGCAACTGGTACACTGCCCCTGACAAATAAGGGACCACTGGACACTGCGTTACAAGAGATAGTCAAACTTCCGACTGCGCCACCCGCCTATGAAGCTGACCCAGCTCTTAGGGACCATGGCTATGCCACGCCAGCGAGGGTCCGCTTTTTTGATTCGTCAGAAAATGACCCCGATGATGGAGAATCCCTGAGCCTGAGTGAAACTGACAGAGGAGTCATTGCAAGAAGTTTAGAGAGGATGTCAGAGCAACTTAGTGCAATAACACGGCAAATAGGAAGCCAACAAGATCAGCTCGACAGGAGTTTGAGTCAGGGAGGATTAGGATGCATTCTAGGTTCCCAGGGAAATCGCCCGCATGCTATACAACCACTCAATCCCTCTAATGGCTCCATAGGGGCCTTGGATCTCAACGCCTCGGAAAACCCTGATGTCAGAGACCCAGGATCGAGTGAGCCGGCCTTGGGTGAAATCCCAGTCATTAGAATGGATAATGGATCCATGTTTGTCATTTTACACACTTCAACGGCCAAATATAAGCCAACTGGGGACAATGTAGTAATCCCCATAAGGAAGTGGAATGGACTGGAGGAAGTGAAGGCATTCACTCCCTGGAGAAAGAAAATTGGTAAAAGGGACTTCAATCACCGTCTCTCACTTTTGGGAGAAGAGGTTCGTGATCGAAATTACCGAGCTCTGGAACAGGTCCATCAGTTAGATTTTACTGAGTGCGAGGACTCCCCCGTAGCCGCCGTTTATGTGACGCCACTGGTGCATTCGCGTTCTGTAGAAGGGCAGATACACGCTGGAGCCAGTAAAATTGCTCGGCTTGAGTTGTCTAAGGTGACCCTTGACCTTAATCCCCCCGAATCATTGGTCATAGGCTTCCCCAAGTATTTGGAAAATTCCCCTCAGCTACAACGTGGCCTGGAGGATGAGGAGCACAGAGAGCCAGAGGAACCTCGGGTCCCCTTTCGACCCTCCTCTGCGTCTACACCACGTCCCCCAACCCCCCTACCTAGATCTCCGCGGGTTGAACAATCACCTTCACCCCCCACTGACCGTCAACCCACCCGAATGGTACAAGCAAGAAATTCTAGAGGGCGAAAGATAACGTGGGGAGAATATGATGCCACCAAATGGCCGTGCGACCCCGATGAGGAAGGATTAAGAGAACACCCTACGGCTCATGCTTATGATCCAGTTGTACACCAGCAACCTCCGGAGCCAGATTGGAACAAAGAAATAATCACACCTCAATGGTTTCCTCATGATAGGAAGGAAAGGGCCCGGAGAATGCGATCTCCCTCCTCTGAGGAAATAGGTGGATGGCAAGGAGTGTCTAGGTCCTTTAAACAGGCATATCTTGCACGTGGATATGATGCTCATCGCAATTCCTTAACAGATATCTACTCCCACATGCCCAGGGCCACCCGCTTGCCGACAGACTCATGGGAGAGACGGTCTCCATGCCCCTCAGACTCCGACGACCAGAGTGACGATGACTCCGGCAGTGATAGTGACCCGACTCTGGGTCCGCAGCCAGACCCCCCAACTCCTTCAAGACAGGGTAGCAGGATGGCCTCCACAGGAAGGATAGGACGACAGCGTACTCAGCTGGCGGTCTCAATCCTTGCAGGGGGCCCCCCACCAGAGCCCAGACAAAACACTGACGTTAGAGTGTCAAATAAAATTACTGTAGCAGACCTGTGTAAGGCACTCCCGAAAAGGAAAGATAAGGAGTCCAACTGCGAATACGTTAGAAGGTTGAATAAGGAATTGTCTCCATCTCAAATGGCTGACCCGGTTATTAGTAAATACGTCTCCAAAGGGAACGGGCTAGACTTGGTTCAAGGTCAGACATTAATGGATTTGCTGACCTCTGATATGGCTACTCTGCTCACAAGCCAAGTGGAGGCAACCATTCGAGATCTGGTTGATAAAGTGAATAAAGGAGAGATGTCCCTTCTGCAAGCTTATTCCATACTGGCAGATGAAGGGGCTGATGAGTCGCAGGTCAAACATTTCCTGGTATAGATTAACTGCCCTGATCAGGCCAAATTGGTTCTGGAGTTCCTCCAAGCGAAGGGACTGGATGCAAAGACTGAGGTTATCTCCCGCCACAGCTCTGTGATGGCTGTTAGAAGAGCCCTCAGAAAAGAAAAAGAGAGACCTGATGTTCCCGAGGCTCGACCGTCAAAAAACGAGCAGAGGGGGAAGTCTCTTCCCCCTTTCGGAAAAGTAACGGCAAAACCCCAATACGGCCCGGCTCGCACTCAATCTACCTTTCCACCGAGAAAGGATCGAAATCAGCAAGACATCAGGCCCAATGGACAGGGTGGGGCCAAGCGCCCTCCATTCAACAAGAACGTGAATGGCTCAGCCTCGAATGCCCCCAGACAGCCTCATTGGAGGCAGGATCGTGCCGACAATCGATCCCAAGCAAAAGGCCAGGATCGTCCCCGTTCAAAACCCGTGTCCGAGGAAGAATGGAAGGCGATGACCCAAGAGCAGAGGGAAGCAGTAATACTTGCAGCGGCCCGACGAAACCAGGATATGGGAAGAGACCTGACCGCAGCCCAGAGGAAAGTGCTAGAAAAGCACGAGCCCAAAACCCAACAATGAGGCCCTATAAAGTGCAGATTTGGGTTAAAAATCAAAAAAGAGATTGTTACTATGACACTGGAACAGACATATCCATATTACCAAAGGAGTGGTTAGATGAAGAACTCGATCAGAAGGTGCTAGTAAAATTGGCTAATGGAGATGTTACTATGTTGGCTCTAGGAAGATTTAATGGTAAAATGGTGGCAATAGGGCCGAACCCTTTATTGTCTCCAAATGACTCAGAATGGATTATAGATGCCCCTTCCTCAAATTGGATGAGAGAGGTTAACAGGATCACGGCCATAGAAAAATTAGTGTGTACTTCACACATAAAGGACAAGGCACGCCTAGAGAAGATCCTTTATTCTGCCGAAGTGGCCCGATTTAAAAATGATGTAGGATTAATGAAAACTGAACCATATGTCATCAGGGGTGGCCTCCCAGGTAAACAGAAGCAGTACCCATTAGGTAAATATGAAGATCAATTGCTAGCAGTGTTTAAAGAATTGGAACAACTAGGGGTCATTGAGAAAATTAAAGAACCACCCTGCTTAATGCCAGTACAAGCAGTACCAAAAAAGGATGGTACTGTCAGACCTGTCCATAACCTAAAAATGTTAAATGACGTGACAGTGAAAGACACTAGACAAATCATCAATCCCCGACAGACCATGTTAAAAATACGCCCGGGAGAATATAACTCCAGTATTGACCTTGCAAATGGATTCTGGTCCGTACCACTGGCCGAGGAAAGCAGGCCGAAAACCTGTTTTATGATTAAAGGACAAGGCTACATGTGGACTAGGCTTCCCCAAGGATTTGTGAATTCCCCTAACGCATTTCAGGAACGTATGGAGAAACTGTTGCAAGACTTGCCAGTCACGTGTTATATAGATGACATATTCATCTCCACGGAGACAGAAGAAGAACATCTCGAGCTTTTGGAAGAAGTAATCCGGAGACTGAAAGACCATGGAATGAAAATTGGAATCGGCAAATGTGAGATAGGTGTACCTCAAGTCAAATATCTGGGTGTCCTAGTCACTAAGCATGCGATAACTTCCACTGACGACTATCTCCAAAATCTGCACCCTACTACGCTTAAAGAGCTAGAGAAATGTTTAGGAAAATTGGGGTGGCTACGAAGTATGATCCCTTATTATTCCACCTTAGCGAGACCTGTCGAGATGATCAAAAATAAGGTCAGGACATTCGACAAACGATCCCTAAAGTTAATAGAACATGATAGAATGCTAACGCCAGAAGAAATTGAAACCTGGAACTGCCTTATACAACAAATTCTCACGGATGGGGTGAAACTCGCTCCGTACCGAGATGGACAAAATATCTCTGTAAAAGTGTTAGAGGAAAAGGAAAATGGTGGATGCGCGGCAGTCTACGAGGAAAGCAGTGACACACCAATTTGTTACGTATCTGTCAGGTATTCACCCACTGAGAGTCGATTTGCCCCAGCAGAAAGAGAACTCAGGTTGTTATGGAAAGTTTACACGGAACTGGCTTCCAACTTAGGCCAGGTCTATGTAAAATGTACAGTACAGAATGACCTCACTAAAGAAATGGTCAAAGATACGGTGGAATTCGCTAAAGCTTATGCCTCTAGATGGGGAAAGTGGAAGCAGATGCTCTTGGATCCGAATTGGTCATTTATAATGGCCAAGTCTAAGCAGCAGCCAAAAAACCCTGCAATATCCCAACCGGATTATACAGGAATATACACCCTCTTTACTGATGGAAGTAAAACTGCACAAGACCCCGAGGGATATTGGGGTTTTGTGCTTTACAAACGAGATAAACCTCTGTATAAAGAAAAAGGAAGAATGGGCAAGACAGCAGGAGTTACAGGCAGTTGTCAGCGGACTGCAATATGTAAAGAAGAAGGGAATAAAATCCTTACGAATTGTGACTGACAGTTGGTATGTGTCGGAAGGACTGAAAGATAACCTTAAATACTGGCAGCAGCGAGACTTCCAGAATTACAAAGGAAAAGAGTTGGAACATCGTGACCTATGGATAGTGGTGAACCAATTGCTACAACACATAAAACTTTGGGTGACCCATGTCAATAGTCACACAGGAATCCACGATTTTGATCACATGGGAAATGACGTGGTTGACAAACTAGTGCAGACTAGGGCGGTTGTGGTAGGCACTTTGATTTTTCCTGATAAATGGAAGAATGACCAAGGGAAGCTTGTCATTCCTCAGGAAGAAAGCCTGGATTATGTCCGGCATATTCATCGTGCTTTGCTACATGTCGGAAATGAGGGAACGCGAAGATGGATGGTTGATAATGGGATTGAGGCCGGTCCTCTCAAAGACACCATATCACTAGTTAGACATGACTGCGAGATATGCATGGAGAAGGGATTGTTACCTCCTATTGCTTATCAGGAAGGAAAAATTGCTGAAGAGTTCCCGGGCATTTCCGCGTCTATGGATGTAGGGGTCCTGGGGAGTCACTATGGCATATATAAAAAATTCCTGGTGATAGCTGACAATGGGGGAGGACACACACGAGTCTACCCCATTAAGAAAGAAACCACAAAGACAGCTAAAGAGTGTGTAATGTCATTTATTCAGGGGAATCCAGTCAAAACCCTCAGATCGGATAATGCCGCCATGTTTACTTCCAAGCACTTTCGTTCATGGTTGGAGCAGGAAGGGATACGACATGTCTTATCCATCCCGCATCAATCCAACACTAACGGAGTCGCGGAACGTGCAGTGCGAGCGGCAAAATCACAAATACTACTGTATAAGCACAGATGGCACTTACCTGAAAACCTCTTTGCCATTAACCAACAACTCAGTCTCCCCAAGTTACGGGGCTCTACCCCTGCCCACTCTCACGAGCCCTCTGGATCGTTGCAGGAGGGAAGTGAGGTGTGGATACTCGCCACCGGAAAATCTACCACAATAGTAAAAGTCGAAGGGAACGTACTTACGGGTAAAGATGGCCACAGGTACCACCCCAAGCAACTACGACTTAAGTATAAAAATCAGGATGGAAGCTGACCGAGACCATGTGCCAGGTTGGGTTCAGGGGGTTGGG